>NC_091939.1:21908974-22223747 GCF_041260155.1 Ptychodera flava | reverse complement strand
CTTTATTATTATGGAACCAACACTTTGTAAACCCTAGTGATCAGCCTTCTTGCCTCATAAAATGATTCCAAGTCATCATAATTTCATGAAAATACTTCAAGCTGACTGGTGAAACACTGTGTATTCTTGCTGAAGAGCTTGCAAATGGTGAGAGGCCAAAGGTTCAAAGTTCACAGTGACATGGATGATAAATTAACATAAATGTGATAGATGTTATGATGATGGTGGGCGGTGAAAATTTATACAATTATTACAATGCAGCAAACTAGCAACAGGATGCAGATTCTGCAACTGTTACAGCCTCTCTCTCTCTCTCTCTCTCTCATACACACACACACACACACACGGGATTTGTCAATCATAACAATATTTACTTCTACTATTCACTATAATGATATGACTTGCAACCACAACTTGCTATATGCTAATGATGTGGTATTGGTAGGTAGTGTGCTGCAACTAGTGAGTGCCACTGATTCAAACCAGTCAGAAACAGCCTGTTGCCAAGCCACCACATTAATATCACTCCAGTGTCTCAGATTCAACCAATCAGAAACAGCCCCAAATCTGTTGCTACGCAACCATGTTGATACACTAGTAAGGTTTTGGCAGTCTACTGAATGTAAATGGCTTTTAACAGGAAAGAAATGTTCTTCCAAAAAAAAGGAAGACTGCCTTTGTGAAAATGTGAAAAAAAGTGTAAACTGGGGTCTTCGAAAATCTATAATTGGATCCTGGGTCATCAAAATCAGTTGGGCTCTTCTGTGTTACCCCTTTAAAGCTGACATTACACTGGGGTACCACTACAGGCACATACCAAATTTGGCGTCGATTGAAACCTGACACAGCGTTTATGCAGATAAAAGGCACTGTTATTGTTTACATTTGAATTTTAGTCAGGGCCAGAATTTACTTGTCAACAATAACAATGCAGTCTACACATGTACAGGCTGAGTTGACAAGCTGAATACTGTGTATCTCAACATGCTGTGGGGAGTAGAACAAGAAAATTATGTTGACATTGAAAAGCCAAATGAGTGTAAAAGATATAAAAAGTTACAGCTAAAGTCCCTTTCGTTGATTTGTAAACCAGATGATAAAATTTACTGTACGCTTAAAAACTTCTTAGGTTGATAAAAGTTAACAAGTTTTAATGACATTGGACTTGATTTGAAAAGGCAGTAAGTACCAGATACTGAAGACCATTGAACTGATCTGACTGAAAAAAGGTTTTGTAGGATGCACACAAACCCTTAAATGTAACAATGAATGATATGATGCTGATGGGAAAAAGTTTATAGAATTCTAAAACTGATGACTCAGAGAGTTTTGAGTAGTGTCGTAAATTAGAGCACACACTGGTTTCAGGCGAGAATATCATTTTCCCATGAATTTTCATTGACAGAAGTACATGTATCTGAAATAGTGATGTGTATTTGATTCAGATATTTCAATTCTTGTAAAAATGTGGGGGAATTTGAAAGGCCAATGTACAAATTTCAGCCCGACTTGAAAACACACAATCCAAATTCACTTTTCACTGAACAAAAACAGAGACACGATACAAACAGGCAACTTTGAAAGAACACTGGTACTTGAGATACAAAAAAATAAATTTTGTACGGTTGAATTAACAATGTGTCCTTAAATATTTTGCTCCACAAAATGGGAGGGTGGCCAGTACAGAAAGGCAGGGGGAGGACCTCAGCCATACCAGGGCACATTGGAGAGGAATAATTGAACAGTGATCATCCAGAGAAAACAAAACAGTACCTGGAGGAGACATATCGGGTGCTATTTCTGCATAGGAACAAAAATATAAATAAATAACAGTTTCTCTAATTTTTTCCCTAATAATTTGGTAAAACGTCTCTTCTAAATCTTGGTGGTAATTTTCTGTCTCTGAAAGCCTGGGGTACCGGCTGTGCTTGATTTGGAGGGTTTTGTTTATTTTTGGAAAGTCCAGGGTCTTCCATGTAATCTTTTATGTAAGTCTCCTCTCCGTTCTTTTCAAATCTGTTCACAAAGAGTCCTTCATTCTCCCGCGCCCGCTTTGTGTTGTCCACAACCAGCTTGTCCGGGGTTCCATAGTTCGGCGGGTTGGCCCGTGGGTCGTAGCCAAGCCTCTGCAGCATGGGGGCGACGTACGGCATGTCGTCCAGCACTTCTTGTGGTATGTGACCGACCCAGCTGGTGAGGGCGTCCAAGTTGATGGGTTTTATTACTTGATCTGTTGATCTTTCAACCCTGAAAAACACAGAAAAAATAAAGTTTTTTTTTAATAATACACTCCTTTTCACCAGAGAAGATCAATCAACGAGTAATTTTGTGACGACTTCCCACTTTTGTCATCACTAAGTTATAGCGCCCTCTACTGACTACAAAAACAATATCTTTCTTTTGACATGAAGTACCGGTCTGTTCCCAGGACTTCCTGACATAATTTGTTCAAAATTCTTAGAGGTAGCTCCAACTTTTTGAACTACATAGCATGACTTTCCCTCTTGTAGTTTAGACACCTAGCAAACAAATTTTTTGCTAATATATCTTTTAAGAAAATATGTTCCTTTATTGTCAAATGGGCTTTTTCTGTGAGAAGTCTGGTTTAAGACAGCACAACACATAACAGTTACAAGGCTAATACACTATTGATATGTAAATGGACTAGTGTTTCATGGAGTTGCGGACTACAGATACATCATCTTTTGGAAATTTGACAAGAGGTAAAAATCATCAAAAGGAAAAAGTCTACAGATGCAACAGTGGTTGTAATGTGATCGAATACCATATTCAACACTGTTATCAATTAGTGAATTACACACAACTACACACAAAGGATCGCAGTGTTCCGTGATACATCCCTGGCACAACCGCATTCTCCACTGGAATAATCACAATTTTCTGCACCGATAGTTTCTCCTCTTAATTTCATTTAGATGAACTGTGGTAAAATAGAGAAACCTCAAAGCTGCGGAGTCAGACAGCGTGTTATCTACATTTCAAATTCCACTTGACTAGTTGCTTAATTACTAGGAAAGCATTTCAGTATTTCACACCGCCATCAATTATTCAGGACTGCCGCTTTTTGTCGAGCGAAAAATTTCATCAGAGTCTGTATTTCTCGGTCACATGGGAGTGCAAGAGGGAGCGATCCGTGACCACTTTTTACTCCATTCCATGACAGTATTACTCCATTCAATGTTCCTGCTGCATTTAAAAAACTGTATTGTTCCATGCCGACTGATTTACTGTGAGGAGCACATCCAGCCACTACAGCACCCAACCTATTAATTATAATAGTCTAGAGGCTGTGTTGCATTTCAGTGGTTAAGGAAGTCATCACCTACAACATCAACTCAACTTAGATAAATTGCCTTCCTCGTCCACATAACAAACATTTGCATAAGAATTGTCCAGTGAAGAAAAGTGTGAGGGGAGGCAGGTGGTGTGAAGATGAATGCCTTTTTGTTAACATCATGAGTTTTTCTAGCTTCCTTGGCAGTTCCTCCCCGGCCCATAATTCATTCTTTAATGACCGTCATCTTTGGAAATTACGAATTCGGATGTGCAGAGTCATTCCGGGGTAAATGCACTTTGATGAAAAAGAGACTCAAACTGAGAAGTAGAGAAAATTTAGCTGCAGCAAAATCTTTTGCGCGCCATCGAAAAACCCCTGCTGGAAAGACTGAGACAGTCACCGGTACCAGTATGTATACCGGTATTCTAGGTTGGTAATATCTCCCCTGCTGTTCTATGTGCCTGATGTCCTCAGTTTTCAGGATTTCACTACTTTGAAATTGTTGAATACGCAAATTAAAGAGATATTTACAGTAGTACAAGCTGATTTTCAATTGCACAGAAATACAGAAGCATGCCTTTGTCATTTACAAAACAAATTGGAATGAAATTGATCACAAATACTACAGCACTTTTTATGGCACAATAAACATCAAAGTTCGGGGCCAAAATGCCTATTGACATTCTCTTTTGATGAGCCGTTTAATGATGGGAAAAGTTCATTTATGTGCTTTTATCACTTTGTCATTAATTCTAAGTCAACACAAAGTACACCAAATCCTTCCCAGTAAATTTTATGGTAATTGCAGCCATCCTACACAGAAGTCATTAAATGCTTGGTGCATTTCCATTCAAGAATGCAAATCTGTCTTTTTGTAACACCTGTGTTTGTTAATTTTGTTGTGGGAATTTACTGATACTATCAGGGTTCAGAACATTTTAAGATGCTATGAGAGAGAGAGACAAAAACAGCATCTGTCACTGTCAGAACTGAAAAGACAAATATATGTAAACAAGGAAAAAACCCAGCTGATCTCAAAAGTAGAAAATCTCAATGTACAGTACATGATCAACATTATTTGAGTTAAAAAGTGATTAACCCTTTCACCACAATGGTTTAGCCCAAACCAATTGTTATCAGCGGTAATTGTGGACCTGTTCACATGGAATCAGGGGTGAACAGGTTGGAGGTGTCTCTCGAGGCAATAAAACAAGTGACTTTACCCATGAAACGATAGACAGTTCTTTTTTCCCCATCTTTTAAACATGAGACTGCGGTGAAACATAAAATTTAAAACGCTTGATATATCAAAAGAGTGATGAGGTGAAGATGTAACATTCAGGGCATTAAATGGACACTAAATTAATAGTTTTTTATCACCTTCTGTTACTGAACAAAACAATGAACTATCTTGTTTGCCTGGATAGTTGAAGCCACCATTGACAACTCCGACTGATCCAACATACTTCAAACCATCCACGAGTGAACGTTGTTATCAATAAAAATGCGGTGACTCTTCAAAGACTATTAACCAGCATTAACATCACCGGGAAATATCATACGTATTCCCTTTATCACCAGAGAGCTGCTGATAAAATGAATGAATGGTGGGAGAAAAAAAAGTTCACTGAAGCGATAGCATTCAGCTTTTTCACAATCACCATGGGAACCAAAGGCGTCAGAACGGGGATTCATGCGATCTGCGGTAGATAAAGGAACTGCACAGATATTATCACTACAAACCACAAGAAAAAATTAGCCAAATTGATCACGCAGAAGTCGGGTGGACTTCCGAGCACCGCTAAAACCACAATTCAAAATTGAAATCCAAGGAAACGAGCCATTGCTTGAATTGAAACCCACATGAATAAAACCGCACTTTCATTGAAATCGGCGTACTGGAAAATGTGAAGTCCTTTAACATTTGACTGATTTTGCTGAATTGTCAGCCAGGTTATAATTCATTAGAAAAATCAACACCTCCTTGTGAAAGTGTTCCCAATCATATTTTTAACCTAATTTTGTTACCTACCTATCCTAAATCAGCAGTCAACGATATATTTTGCATTTTTTTTTCCTCTTGCACTTTTTTTTTTCACGGATTATTGCATCCTCTTCGTCTGCTTACTTTATCAACTAAATACGCTTAATAAATTTTTTCACAATGCTTGCCAAAAATACCACTTGCCAGATTCAGAGTATTACGTTTCAAATTCTAATTTGCTAATCTTATTACCGAGGGAATGAAATTGATGTACATATTCTATTTCTGGTACTCTCTTCTTAACATACGTGTATGGTATAAAATATTGCCAAAGAGCAGAAACTGAATGCTATCATTATTATTAAAATCATCATTGTTACATCTTATCAGTTGTACTGACCATCATCATTAACATTATGAACACTGTTCCACGCTCTTAAATCAAACCCATACATCATATGATTTACTGCTATTTTTACAGATGGAATTCAACACGTCAGACAACCCTGAAATACTTCAAAAATTAATTTGTGAAAGGTAACACGCACCTTACAAAAGAAAGGTTAAACAATTTGTTCAAAAATTCCAAAGGGAAGCTTTAAACAATTCACTATAGTGATAAAGAATAAAAGTCAGGGGTCAAAGGGCAAATTTGGGATTACAGAAACAATTGGCCTAAAATTTAGCAAATATTTGAAATTAATAATGGCTGTCGTTCCCTCTGTCATCTTCATGAAATAAAAGTAGATCTTCAATTTATTTCACCGAAGGCTAGACTGTGAAAACTGCATTAAATTTTACTTTACAGACTTCAAAACAAGTCCACAACTAGCGGCAGAGACGAAAGACACAGTACAATTTGAGTTTCAAAAAAATATTTCCCTTGAGGCGAATTTCACCGCTCATTATCCTTTTTTTCGGTCATGAATGATATCAATCAGGTCACAGCAAAGAATGTCAGACCTTACTGGGATTAGCCCTGCTACAAAGCAACAATCAGAGTTCAATCTTTGCAAACCCACAGGGACATCAGGGTTCACAGCAACAGACATAAAACTGTCAGACTTTATGTGGACAGCACTCAGTACGATTCTACATTCAAACCAGACTATGGCAATCTACTGAAACCCTTGCCATCTGCGGAAGATTTTGAATTGTTTGTTTTCCGATGAAAAACTCTAATCCACTGATGTTCTAAGTTGTGTAAAAAGGCAAAATGCTTGAGTATATTGACATAAGACATTGGTAAAATATTTGCACAGTTATTTAATACTGAACCTTATACTTTACAATTTACATTTTGAAATCAAGTATCGGGATATCATGTCAAGTATAAATCATTAAAAATGAAGAATTTTCTTCCAAATGGAAGCCAAATTCGTCAAATATAACTTTACCGGATTATATTATATGTAAAAATATTGTCATATATGAGAAGTCGAATTCATTCCTTTGTAAAAGTATAAAAAATGTAAAAATCTGCAAATATATTGTTGCTATTCAAAATTACGTATTAACTTTTTAAATGACCCATATATTAATCAGCAAAAGCCATAGTAATTGCAGAGCACACACCTATAGAGGATTGTGTCTGTTAAATATTTGATTGTTTGTTTTTCTCAGAAGTTGAAGTCCCCATTGCTTGCTGAAGGCAGAATTAACCATCCCAATACCCAGAGAAATTGAAACAATATTATTAATAAGTTGATTTGAAAGGCAGATCCCACATCTGGTGATACATTATATTTTGAAATAATTACCGTTTGCTCAAATACTGCAACTCGGAACAATTAAGTCAACGATTCCCAATGGATACAACAGGCAGTTCTATGTTTGTGATTTGCATTGAATGAGCAGCCATTTAAAGAAAATTCTGTGTTTGCCGTCCTTGGATTTTTGAAAAAAACTACCAGCTAGCAAGGCAAAAAAAAACAAACACAAACAAAAAGCACAAGGGTATTAACATAAGTTCTTTTTTATTTCGTTTCATTTGCAAAATAACATTCTTATTTGTAATAGTGTTAACATTGTGTTTGTTTTCTTAATTTTCTCTGAAAACCTACCAGCACACGGACGGCAAACAAAGAATTTTATTTACAGCGCCTTATGCAAAGAAGATGTGTAGGGCACATCCATCATGCGACAACAATGAACGACACATGCAAAATCGTCATGGGAGCTAAACAATTGCTATGAAACCCAGGAAACGCATCCATGTGACGGAAAAAAAATGAAAGAAAAACTGTCTCTAGAAGATGTTCATTATCATTGTACAAAAGATACTCTTGATAAATAGTATGCCTTACAGCTGTAGCTTATTCATACAATTGTGACTGCTTAACTCCACATTCACTGTATCTACAAGGCACCTAAATGTCATCCTTTGGAGGATCTAAGCCTTTAGGGAATCAAAAATCCTCACTCACCGAGTGTAACATGTCCAGTAATTGACAGAGCTGGCATTTCCCCCCTTTGAGGAAACTGAACGACCCTCAGAGTCCCGAGGGCTGCATTCAAAAATTCAAGGAAGGAAAATCTGAACCGTTGATTAAGATTTTTCAAAAGTCAAACTACAAAGGATGTGGAGGGTTGAAACGTTTTTACCATCTGACTTAAAAATAATCCTGTGTTCCTCTATTCACAGTATAGAGGGACTTGTATTTGAGGAATTGACAGTTGAGGAAAGAGTATACCAAGAACAGACAGATACCGTGTAATCACAGACACATGTTGATAGTAAGTCGTGTCCAATTCATTTCCTTTCACTTGCTCACCCCCATTTTCCTGTACACAGGTCCACAATCACCCTTGATAACAATGAAGTTGGTACAATCCATGGTTGTGAAAGGGAAAAATTACAAAAAAAAAATTCCCTGGAGTTCAAAAAAGTACAGATCAAACAAGGTCAAGAAAAATAATGAGCAAATTCACCTGCACGGGGGAACTGATTCCATTCCTAGAGGTTAAGGTAGTATGCACCTCGAAAGTGACAGACTTAAACTTTTGCTCAAACTTTCCCTAGGGAATCTTTCAACTATTCTCTTTTAAAATCAAGGATAAAAATCGGGGCTGACCATGCAAATTTTGGTACTAGAGAAACAAATTATCCAAGATTTACCGATATTAAAATGCAAAATGGCCTCCATTCCTGTGTTAACCCAATGGAGAAAAATAAAATTTTCGAATTTCGAAAAACTTGCTGGTAAAAAGCTTTCTTACACCAAGCGCTTTAAAATGAACCCCCATGAGTGGTATATCAGAAAAAAATTGTAAAAGTTTGAGAGTCCAAATATCTGTCCCTGAAGCACGTTCTACCTTAACACACTAGAATTGACACAGGGGTTTTGACAGGAAACTCCAAGTTAAAGTCACCAATGGAGGAGACCGACACTCAATAATTTGAAAGCTCCACATAGCTAAACAAGTCATTGACAATGACATAGTCCCCACTTGTAATAGGAGTATTAGTCTTGATGGGGCAGGAAAATGTGGTCATTAAAAAGTATCACTGGAGTGTATATGTTCAGATCTATGGACACATAGGTCTATGTCATTGTTCCCAATTTGAAACAAGAGGCATGTCTAAGTTATGGTTCTAAATCGGGAAAAAAGATCAGACCTCTAGCTGTGGCGTCATAAGGTGTCCCACCATACCAAATATGAAGAGTGTAGCACTTGTGGTTCCTGAGTTATGCACAAATATGTATATTTGAGGCCAAAGGTCACCAAGGTCACCTGACATTTTGTCCAAAAAATTGTATTGCTAAGTTATCCCTACTTACCAAAAATCAGACCTCTGGCTCTATTGGCTCGCTCAAAATTAGATATGCACATAATTAATTAGGAACAATATGTGGCGTCATAAGGTGTCCCATAATAACAAATATGAAGGGTGTAGCATTAGTGGTTCCTGAGTTATGGACAATCTGTATATTTGAGGTCAAAGGTCACCAAGGTCACGTGACATTTTGTCAAAAAATTGTATTGCTAAGTTATCCCTACATACCAAAAATCAGATCTCTAGCTCTATTGGCTCGCTCAAAATTAGATATGCACATAATTAATTCGGAACAATATGTGGCGTCATAAGGTGTCCCATAATAACAAATATGAAGGGTGTGAGCATTAGTGGTTCCTGAGTTATGGACAAATCTGTATATTTGAGGTCAAAGGTCACCAAGGTCACGTGACATTTTGTCAAAAAAATTGTATTGCTAAGTTATCCCTACATACCAAAAATCAGACCTCTGGCTCTATTGGCTCGCTCAAAATTAGATATGCACATAATTAATGAGGAACAATATGTGGCGTCATAAGGTGTCCCATCATACCAAATATGAAGGGTGTAGCATTAGTGGTTACTGAGTTATGGACAAATCTGTATATTTGAGGTCAAAGGTCACCAAGGTCACATGACATTTTGTCAAAAAAATTGTATTGATAAGTTATCCATATATACCAAAAATCAGACCTCTAGCTCTATTGGCTCGCTCAAAATTAGATATGCACATATTAATGGGGTACAATATGTGGCGTCATAGGGTGTCCCATCATACCATATATGAAAGGTTTAGCACTTGTGGTTACTGAGTTATGGACAAATATGTATATTTGAGGTCAAAGGTCACCAAGGTCACGTGACATTTTGTCAAAGTGTCTGAGATATCTGCGTGAACGGATGGACTCACATGGATGGACTCACGGACTGACATGACCCAATCTATGAGCCCCCTATTTATCTGTGGGGACTAAAAACTGTGTCACTGCATCCTTTTTGCAATATGAATACGATGAGAAACTAAATTTTTATTTTTCTTGGTCTTATACATGGGAGTCTATGGACTGCCTTATACCGGTACATGGGAGTCTATGGACTGCCTTATACATGGGAGTCTATGGAGGTGAAAACTAAAAAGTCCTCTAACACAGCCAAATTTGATTGCATTGTGAAACAAATCGACGTGCATCTGTATGAGGTAGGGTACTAACCTTGTACCAAGTTTGAACAAAATCGCTCCAGGCGTCTCTGAGATATCTGCGTGAACGGACGGAAGGACAGACGTACGGACATGACCAAACTATAAGTCCCCCCCCGGACGGTGTCCGTGGGAACTAATAACAAAGCTGAAAGTTATTTATGTGAAATACCTGGGATACTCCGATAACACTTGTAAACCAGGTCTGACCCTTATTATGCCACAGCCTACAATTCAATTTCCAAGAAATTACAGTTGCCTGACAGCGTGTAAGATCTCATTGTGATCCTCATCAAAAAGAGTAAATTTCAATTTGCGCTTTTTTCTAATTAGGACAATGACTGATAACACTCAGGAAATTAAAACTGTTTCGCATCAGTATAACGAGTAACCTGCAACACACTGATCAATTCCCTGAACCTGTTTGGCCTGTCTAAGTTACCTTTCTACGTCATTTTCACCCAAACTTGAACCAAATGCTCATAAATTTCTGCATTGCATCTAACAGTATGCCCCTGACCTTATTGATCTGATTAAAAACTGCTAGCTATAAATGCTCATTATTTAAAATGACTGACATTTAAAAGACAAGATAACACGTTGGACATATACCAATGTTGTACAAGACTGGAGATAGATTTCCCGTCTCTGAGAAAGTAATGGCATGAAAAATAATATGTTCTTATCCTTCTGATCCTCTGGAAAATTTTTTTGGTTTTCCATTGTCGATCAAAACTCAAGTTTGACAATAACAATAATTCAATATAAGTTTTAAGGCTTTCAGTGAAATGTAAGTGTTCAGTGATAGTGCTTGTACCAATACACCTATCAGTATGTGAGTGGATATGTTCATATTTTCCAGTGAGATTTGACAGCCTTAATGTCATCCTAGATTGATACTGCTATATCCAATACAATTAAACACTAATATTTCAGAATGATTCACATTAAAATCGGCCAATTTCCTACCGGTATGATCAGAACCTCATTCATTCAGTAGCGGGACTGAATATACCGGTAGCTTAAAGCTATGTTATGAAGATGATATTAATATTGAACGGCGTTTGTGGGTAGATAGGTAATCAATAACAGCATTAACCGAGTCCTGTGTAAGTAGCAACCTTTGAACATTCCTACATTTTTGAAGCCCCGTTTATACGTGTTGAAGTCCTGCGGTGTTGAAAGCCTAATGCAAAACATCATGATGTCAATGTAGAAATGATACCGTTGGACTGGCCATGTACTGCTGTATAGTTATCAAAATGTTGAGTCATGTAGGTGAAACCAATATTCAATCTGATCATTATATGCTTGTATTAAGGTAGAATGCACCTCCAAGACAGATGTTTATTTTGATTTTTACTATATTTTTCTGGTCAACCACTTGTCTGGACTCATTTTGAAACTTGTGGACGTACCTCAATGAAGTTTCATTGTCACATAGTTGTAAAATCGAAAATTTAATTTTTCCCATGGAGGCAAAATAGGTATGGCGGCCATTTTGAATTTTGAGTGTTGGTAATAAAGTGACAGGTAATTTGTTTTTCTAGTGTCAAACTTTGCATGGTGATTCCAGATTTTTTTTGAACATTTTTGATATTGACAAATAATGTTTATTAAGTTTCCTCAAAGAAAATGTGAGCAGAAGTTTAAAAAAAAGTCTGCCGGTTTTGAGACATGTATGATTCTACCTTGATGATGATGTACCGGTATGCACGCAGGAATTTCATACTGCGCCTTTCTTGAAATGCTATGATGTGAATGTACCGACCGGTACAAGTCGCATGGTTGGATTACGGTAGTTAAGAACATCTGACTGCTCTAATGATAAAGTTACTAAAAAATGTTCATCTAGTATTAAAATAAATTGAATCATGTGTAGCAAAGTCAAAATAATGCCCTTAAGCCTAGAAGAGTGCTTTTTACAGTTTTCTACACCGACGAAAGTGATAAGAAGGCGACCAATTCCCATTCTTGATTATGCACAATAAGTCAACATAGGAATAGGAAACAGAGTGCGACTTCCTTGTGTTCTTAGCAACAACTCTTCCCTTTCCACGGACTCATCAACAAGTACAGCAGAATCGCCTCAAGAATCTACGATCAATACACCACAAAGCTCAACGTCACTACGATCTTGTTTGCAGTTGCCATGGTAACCACTCAAAATAATCACGAGAAATGAGAGGAAAAATACTTCTCACTAAACATGCAAAACCTTCTTTCCTGCTATGACACTGCTGAAAACAACATGTGTAATCTGTGATCAGCGTAACAAAATCTTCCATAAAGATGTGAAGGGGCTTTTCTATGGAGATAGTGACGCGTCTCTCGAATCTCTCCTGGGGAGGATGTTTCATCACGTCACGATAGCACGCACCATTCAGTTGTTGTTTTTTTGTGACATTTCTTTTTCAGCTGAGAGGTGTGTGATCGAGAGAATCATCCTGTAAGACACCTACTTCAAACAGGAAGTAAATTCAAGGGGGCTCTCAACCTCCCTCCGACAGCTATTTTGATTTCCGCTCTTGACAAAAGGGAATGATAATTAATATTCGTGTAGACTTCCATTTGGCAAATTACGGCAGCATTTGAGAAGATCAAAAGAGAAGCACATGCAACAGGAATAATCAAATGAATTAATAATTCTAATTGATCAATTTCATGAAACCTATGGAAAAAATATATCACGTAAATTAAAAGACATTCCACCTGATCATTAACGTATCTACAATTCTCTAATTTTTGTCAATATCTACTTTCTGTTCAATATTCAGATCTACTGGTAGTTCAAAGTATATATCATTTGTTTTTACATTTTCAACCTTTTGAATGAATTTCCCTGTATGCTTGTTACAATGTTACTAACCCTCTAAGGAGGAGAACTAGTTTCTATAGATACAGCATTGTTGTCAGGTAAATTGAAAGCCTGTCAGAACCTCAATATTTCCTGTTCACTAAATGCAAAGTCATAAACCATTGTGTAAATTTTCTCAATTGTATTGAATAATAATTCTGGATGCATGCAGCTGAAGCAAATAAAAACAATCCCTGTGTTGAGAGAGTGTTAAATGTACCAACTACCCTGGCAGCTGCAGTCAAAGTCCAAGTTCATAACCAATACACACTAAAGTGACTCAACATGACGAAAGTTACAGACTGAGTTAACATTAGAAGTTTGATCATACTGTCACCCCATCATTGTGCCTCATACATACATGTATCAAATCCAAAACCGTTGGATGAATTTTACTCATATTTTCTGCCAAAGAAAAGCGATCATTGTATGATTGTTCAATGGTACGTGATTAAGTCTGGCACTAAATAGGAATAACAAGAAGTGGATGACAGCAGTTCACTACCAGTAGCTCTTGTACAGAAAATATATATAACAGAACTGCTATGAAAGTATTGTCTACAAAAAAGGTAAAGCTGAGATACTGTCTCCACCTGTGTGTTTACAAATCATTAGATGGCAAGGTTGCAGAATGATAAGTGCAGCTTAAGATGAAAATTGACTGATCAACAAAAATGTGGGACTTCACCAATATGTTGCTCAACAGCGCTCCTTTGCGGGAGAAACAGAAACCACAATCTATTGATTACATTCAACATCATTCAGTCATTTGGAACAGTTTTTATCTCAGCACTCAGATAAACATCAGAAGTAATCCACTTTTCAGTCACACTGTGGAAGATACTACTGCGTCCCACGCGAGCTTTCAAGTAGAAATCTCTAAATTTTTGATAAATTGATCAAATTTCATCACAAACTAGATCAACAAGCACTCTGCTTATCGCTTTGACACAGAGAGAGTTTGCCAAAACAAGCAATTAATAAGTTATCAGACTTCACATTCCCGCAAAGCTCTTGAAATAAAAATAATTGAACGATAGGGGTATTTTTCCAATTAATTATTTATGCTAATCAAGTAATTACCAGTAAAGATGGAAAGCCACGACAAAATTGGCAAGCTACTATAATTTTACAGACTTAATTTTTCTTAATTATATCATATTGAAATGTCACATTAATTTTCAAATGCAGGATACTTGTAATGAAATACAAACAAATTTATACTAGTCACTGTTCTGGAATCTTTGAGGATAATCTGAATATGTTGTCAAAGTCTTTGTCAATGCTTTTAACTGTTTGCAACAGGGGTGTCAGTATACGGCAGCCATATTGGCTCAGGTCACCAAATAAATCCATCAGTAGAGTACCGTAGATTAACATTAGTATGCTTATTATACTGGTACTTGTTGTGTGTACCTAGTTTTGAAGTTTTGGAATGACAGCAGTAATGTTCATGGCGTGTAAAACTGATGATTCAAACATTACAAATTATGCAAATTATTAATTATTGTTAAAAACATAATGTATCAAATTTGTCAGTCACATCAAAGTCTGGGGATTGGTTTATCTGTACGACATATATAAATTTGCGAATTTTTTACAAATAGCCACACATTGTATGCTGTAATGTGTATTATCCTAGTAAAAAGTTCAGAAATTTCTCAAACTTTTGTCGGCAGACAGACAGCTGCGGTGAGCAAAAAGAGGCACAAGTGGTCCCTGTTCCATACTTTTGAATGGCAGCGACTAAATTGTACAAACTACGTGCACCGATGTACCGATCAACAATAAGGTTGGTGATTGCGTGTGTGAGTCACCTGAAGTACAGATTTGACATTTCCATTTCCCTCCCGCGGGGAAAAATACCTGGTACTTTGCAGCCTGACAATCCTGAAGGGCTTTGTGATGGTCATGATGCATTTGCCTTGTCTAGTTTTCATCCCTAACTAGTCAATTCAAGACCATCGCTCAAAGTTCTTTTTTCTTTTTTTTTTTTTTTTTTTCTTCCGCTGATTGATGAATGGTTAATGGCATCGCTCACGGCAGCACAATTAGACGTTCAACCTTTCTGAATGATAACGGAGATTCAACTTTGCTCATTCTAACTTGGTGATGAACACTCGTATCAGTAATCAAGACAAAAAGATTAAAATATAATAATGCATCCAGAATACGTAGTCTAACAGGTTAAAGGATAAACAATTATCTTCAACATAATCTTGACCAATGAATCTGAAGATTTTCCAAAATAATTAACCCAAATTCTGCAAGTTGTGCTGTTTACGACTAGGTAAAGGCCAGATTTGTGTTCCAACATTGATTCATTGATGGCCTTGGCTTTTAGGTAGTTATTGGCAGAAAGAGCTAAATATTGACCAAAATGATCAGTACAATATAATGTATATCTATTCCAGGTTTTTAGTATCAATATTCGAAAATTGAAAAATTCAAAAAACGCGATTTTAGAATGATGAAACATTTTCCTGTACCTTCAATAACATCTCTTTGTAACGGGATCATTGTACAAACAAACTAAATCTTCAAAAAAGTTCCATGATCTCAACACACCCCTCATCATCTGATGTTATATGTAGAAGACGAACTCAGTAATTGAAACCAGCCTGACTGTTTTTGCTGTTGGCTAGGTACTTCTACTTGTCCTATGAGAACATTACGCTACGTGCAGAGCAATCCTTTGAGGATGGTGAAATTTTCTCTTCTTCAGATGAATTTTTTACGCCATGGGTGAGTTACATCACCATGACACTGGGGTTGAAATACAGCAAAACACACTGCCACATTACCAAAACACCATGCAGACGGAACCTCATTGACAACAACTTGCAGACTACTTTCCCCTGGACTTTCAGACGCCGTTTCTCTCTCTTCCAGTTTTTAACTTTGATAATCAAATATCAGGCTGATCAGAGTGCAGAGATAACAACCTCATTTCTGAGAAATTTGACCAGAAATGCGGTTACGTTTGCTACGGGAGATTGGTGCCGTATCAGTTTACTAAAAAGGTAGACATGGTTGGGTTTTTTTTTCAACACAACATAATCATGTATGGACAGCGGATAACCATCAAGGAATTTGCGAAAAATGTAAATCGATGCATCTCAGAATCCACACTAATTTGTGAAGATGCTCAGACCGCCATCAAAGCAGACCACACAAGTATTGGATGACTAGCTTCATCTGTCTTTCTTTTCTACAGAAAAAGGTTATCAAAGGTATCATAAAGAATGTATCTGTATACCTGTGCATACAATTGTACTATACGTAGTGATCACAGGAAACCCTCTTCGAACAAAGCCGGATGGATTATCTCACTGATTATAGAATTGATACTTAAGGCATTACATCAGACTCATTCTTTCTCATTATGCATGTCACACAAAGAAAAAATTCTTTTGGCACATTTTCCCTTGTAGATGGTTGACGTTAACTCTTTCTTCTGTGCAATGATACACCAGTATCACTGGTCCAGGGCAAAAAATAGAAAGACACCATTTTCAAAATTTACAATGAGCACAATGTTGCTACGACAATGGCACATGAACAAACTGAATGTTACAATGTAGGGTATGATAGCTTCTAGATGACCGGTGAAATTACTCACATCATCACAACAAAATTTCAGGAAAAAGTTCATACCGGTACATGCCCTGTATACTGTACATGCACCTACTGCCCTCACAATAATTTACACATCCAATGCTGGCAGAAAATATTAACCGCTCCTTCTCAGAGATGAATTCAAGAAAGTTTGCAGCCGCCATCATACAGTATTTACACATGATACTTTTGCTCAGAAAGCCACTTTTATTGGCTATATGCCTTTTTTCCATTTCACTTGTGTGCAATGGGGCAGTGATAAAGACTAACAATGTACGGAATGATGCAGACATGCTCTGAACACCTGAAAGTACTGGTACTCCACACTGACTCATACAAACAGACAGATATGACAGAAACCGCAAGGATCAGCTTCTTGAATTGTTGAAAATTCACAGACTCAAGGGATATTAAATTGTTATGAGTCAAATACCAATGTTTTGTATAACTTTCCCTTTACAAGTACGGTAGTTACAAATTCTAGAAAAAAACCAGTGGCATCAGTAATTTAATGTGAGAAGTCACGGTACTGGTAGTTATGCAAACACAAATCATAAACCAGGGTTGCTAAGGAACACAAAGCATTGGTGTATAAAAGCAATTTCACTTAAAGTAATGTACCATACTGGTACATGTAATCTAATGATAATTTTTCTATGGAGTCCTGTCCACTACACGATATTCAGAAATTTGTGGAAAAAGCAGGAAAAAAGCTGTTATTTGGGATTGTACACACCTATTGATAAAACACTGGTAGGAAGCTTGTTGCCACATGTGGGGCAGGATGTGCTTACTATTTTCAAAACACCAGACATCACTTCTTGGTCTTCTGGCCAGAGGTCCATATACCGGTATCTTTCTTTCATGAATATGACTTTGTTTGTGTACCGTCTATTTACTGTCTGTTCTGTGCTGTTTTGTGTCTATGTTTACAACTATTGTCTTACAAATTCTGACCTACTGTCATTGGATTATGGATTGGTATGATTGCAATTATAATACATTGCAACTGTCTTCTCTGAAGAACTTTTTATACCGGTATTAATTAAGGCATAAACTCCATACAGTGTGAAACAGCAAAGTCCAACATTAAGCTATGATTGCTAGGTACATTGACATTACACTATTACTAGGTACATGTATATGATCTATAGTGATTTTATCAAATGGTCTTGTTCTTTGTTGTAGGCTGCAGAGCCAATTATTAAAAAAGTCACAATAAAAAAATTTGGAAGAGATTGAAAGATGAAACATTGTTTCAGAGGCCACTGACAGGGCAAGATAAAATCTTAACTTGCAAAACTAATAATCATCAGTATTTGTTTAGTTTTACAAATCTGTAACAAATACCGGTATGTCATTATCAGCATATTGTACGATACGTACAGCTGGTCATCCAAAATAAACACCATTCACATTAGGTAGCGGTCAGTGTTGAAAGAGCTGCATCTACTATCCTGCCCAGATGGTATATGGAACACATAGAAGAGTCTTTTTGCTATTATTCCTAATAACCTAACAGAATTGAATATATACCGGCACATATTATACCGGTATACAAGAGCTTGTTTGTAAATGGCACACACACACCTATTTTCATATCTTCAGAAATTCTAAAAGTTTGGGTCTTTTGTCATTTAAGGCTACCCTTCAAAATTTTATTACAAAACCAACCATACATACCGTACAAGGGCTGTTAATGGATATTCTGTATCTAGACCTTTTGTTAACAAGCTATACCGGTAAATAGCTTGGTTGTATTCATACTAGTATGAAAGTCTGCAAAAAAACCTCAACACTGATTTTTAGAGGGCCAGTAGCTGTATCTTTTGATGATTTTTGTCACTATCTTTTTTAATGTCAACCACAGTTCCTTGTTCCACTCCCCAAAGCATACCGGTATTAAGATACACAGTGCTCAGTTTCTCATCTCAGCCTGTACATGTGTAGACTACATTACCGGTATTGTTGTTTACAAGCGAATTTTGATCTGGACTAGAAATAAATTGTACATCATGTATTGGTGAAGACATGGTGATGACACAAAGCTAAATACTAGGTGTTTCAACATGTTGTGAAGAGTAGAACAAGAACTTAAAATGTCATCAAAAGTTACAGTCACTGGGCCTTTAATTTCCTGAATCAACTGAGCGTGCTACTCCATTTGAGCATTAACAGACTGACTTCCTGTAAGAGTGAATTTGCTCGGCTGAAAGCTCTGTCATCAGTCTTTACCGTACTTCCTGTCAGTGCAGATTTTGCTCTCAACCTGACACAATACATCTGTCACTGTTGTTATACCTTCAGGGCACTGCTGCACATTTCGGCAGCAAATGGAAGGTAACTGTTTAACATGGGAAGACCGAAAAGATCACGGGTCGTACTTATGTGAGCAGTTTGTCTAACTGACGCTGGCCTTGGGAAAAGATGAACAACAACAATATGTTCCTTTTGATACAGATCCTATCGTTATATACCGGTATGACACTGAAAATCTCAGATACATTTTTTGCCAAAGAATCTGAGAGGCAATTGGAAGTAGCATGTTTGCCTTGAGACAGAAAAGATTGATTTTTTCTATAGCTTCATTCAAACTTTTCGTTTGATACAGTAGTACCGGTACGTGCTTGTATGGTACCCGGTAAATTCGGCTTGCTCTTCTGGATATCTCCATAATGCTTGTTTCAGTCATATACAGCTCACAGTCAGCTTGAAAAACTAGCATTGTGTTGAATACAACACGGGGTATGTGCGTTGTAATATGGTACTTGATGGATATGCTGATTTTAATGAGAATACAAGTACCAGTATACAAAACCCTTCTTGGAAAATGTTTAAAATCAGCCCTTATAATACCCTACAACAGTATCTGCACTTCAATCTAATTGAAAAGGAGTTACGCTACAGTTTGCAAAATCTTCTACATTTTACAAGGACTTGATTTCCTGTCACATGTGAGTAACAGTGACGGCAGTAGGGATTTAGGGTATTATCCTGACTGCCCTTGAAAACTGATGGCAGTTTTACCAGTCATCTGGATTTGATGGGGGCCTGTCTCCTACATTTCCGTTTGTTTGCTCTTTACAGGTTCAGAAAATGCTCATACCAAACATGGATTTCAATCAAAGCATGTTTATGACAATCAAATCTTCAGAGAAGGACATCTAGACCTCATTGACAAACACTGAAAGGTGATGTCAGGTGTTTCAAAAAGAGTGAGCACCACTGGGTGTCACTGCAAAGTTCTCAAGATGCTGGTGTTCTTTTACCGGTATAACTTCACTTGCCCTTAGAAATACTATTGGACAAGTCACCATTGATACCACAGTCCCCAAATAGTCAAATTGTGTGTTTGTTGGTTGGTCAGATGTAAATGACCAACAGTACCATCGTCATCACCTGACATCACCTTTCATATATATATATATATATTATATATATATATATATATATATATATATATATATATATATATATATATATATATATATATATATATATATATATATATATATATATATATATACACACCGTATATATCGTATATACCGTAATATATATATATATATATATATATATATATATATATATATATATATATATATATATATATATATATATATATATATATATATATATCTCACAGGTAAGTTAAAGAGGGTTGAGCAATTCACAGGCCTCTTCTGACAAGTAGCTTTAGCAATAAGTGAATATCCCTTATTAAATTTGTAAAATTTACTGGAAAATTGGTGTTTATTCTGTTTGTGTGGTGAACTGATCTGATATTATCCTCAAATGTTCATTTTATTAATCCAATGCATGAGTTGCACTTGGCTGGCCCAAATGTTATGATGATTTAGTTAATCAGTTGATGACTTGACAGCTGTGGAACTGAGATTGGAACTTAGACACATGTTAGCAGAGTCTGTATTCACCGTAAGGTGTATCTTGCCATCTGGCATTCTTGTAGATCCAAATCCCTTATCACTGTTTGGGTTTCCCCACTGAAATATTTGCTAAAGTTGGTCCACTAATGTCAAAATAACCTCAACCAGATATGGATTTGTGTTCAGATTCAGGAAGTTTCATTATCAAATTCTGATTCTCCATTATATTGGCTCATATCATAATTTTTGTTCCCATGGATATGTATAAGTCATAATGTATTATCCTTGTGCCAAGCTTCAAAAGTATCAAATCAGCATGGCATGTCAGAGTAATACCGAGGATACCTCTTGACATGAACAATTCACAATAAAACGGTTTCCTGGCAGCCATATTGTATCATATCCGGGTATCTTTAAATGATTTGGTGTGCATGTGTAAATCATGGTGTTGTCGTTTTGCCAATTTTGAATGAAATTGGTCCAGGTACATCTGCATTAAATGCCTTTGACATGAAGAAAATGGAAACAAAATGGCTGCCAGACGGCAAAAATCGATTACATAAAGTCAATCAAATGCATACCGGTATGTATACCACAGTGTATTATCCTACAACACAGTTTAACAGAAATCATCTCTGGCTTGTCCGATATATCTGTATGTACTCATGCGCGGAGCCCGACTAGAATCAACAATTTTTTTCCTTACTAACAGCAGTAGTTTTTTGTTGTTGATCAAAGTTCAATGCACTCAAAATGCTTCTTTTTATTTGACAGTCACTTTTAACACATGCCGCACATATGAAACGATTCAAATTTGACATTTAGTGTTGAGAGTCTAACAATTTACCAAATCTGTTAAAGATGACACATGAAAGGAACTATAAATGTTTCCAAAGCTGGATACAGCTGGCCTACATCTACAAGTACAGATAGACAGAGGCAGAAACTTAAGACATCTGGCCCAGCTTTACCACTGTTCCATTACATGCATGCAGGTATGTGATATAGCAACTATAGCAAAATAGCTCAATACCATGTTATTTACATTACGTATTCCATCATATTATTTTGAAAAAGCCATTTTTACTGCTATTTGTTCGCGATTTTTTATGATAGTGTAGGAATAACCAGAAATTCCCCAGTAAAGTCACACAGCTTCAGTGTACATAAACTGCAAGCAATTCCATCTCATAAAAGAAAAACTTTCCATCGATTGTATTCTGTAACAGGATTCAGTACACATTTACGTGTAGCGTACGGTACTTCGATGAACCAGTAACACATCACATCTGGATCAATCAAAGCGTTTCAGGAAGATCATATTTCCAAAATTGGCCAATTTACTTCATCGTTTATGTCATTTATAAAAGACAGAATGGTCATATAGTTACAGCTGCTAGGATTGTGTAGGATGTGTTAAATGTCAAACTACCCGAGCACCGAAGCAAACTTGATCAGTGCATTTGAAATACATGTTATGGATGGGGTCAGTGGAAGAATGAGGCACTTAATGACTTTTGTAACACCGTCGATTATCAAACTCGTTTAAACATCACTACGATGACGATGTCAATAAATTGGACTGTTTACAATGATAGCGCGGGATCAACTTTCCATTCCCTTCCAAAGCTTCTAAATGACATGAAAAAAAGGTCACATGAGCGGTAAAATGAGTGCATAGGCTTGGAATCAAAGGAAATGAAATTCAAACACTGGTCCATTTGGCACTACTTCTGTTCTAAGCTGCAGTCCTAAGGGACTCACATAATGAGGACATAATAATGAATTCCTGCTACTAGTAGATGGGTTTGATAAAATACAATAAGATAAATGAGAAGAGTATATCATGGAATGATGAGAGGTCAATGAAACACAGTAAACATCCTGTTGAATGAGAGAGGCAAGGTGCATCAGTATTTAACCCAAAAATTTTATATAAGTTTTAGGAAACAGGCAGTGTTCCCGCTAAGGCTTATTTGCGCGCCAATTGCGCAGTGTCTCCGACTGCTCTCGCAGTGAAATTTCATGTTTTGCGCAACTTTAGTCTCAGTCATTTCGATCGGTAGTTTTGGAAACGATAACTCGGGGCGAAATGTGCGATCTCGGCGTAGATTTTACTTCCGCGTTTCGGGTTTAGCGCCCGTTGGTGGCGCAGTTGCCACCAACGTTCATTGTACGTTGTGACGTACCTCAGTAAATTAGCATATACATGAACGGACCCAGCTGTGAGACAATAATCCGACGTATCTCAAGTTGCGCACCCTCTTGAAACCTCAGAGGGAACACTGGAAACAGGACATTGAACTTCATGTCACTGCTATGGTATGATATAATTTCCCATATTAACTCCAACTTCAGCAGTGATCACTTCATATTTTCACATCTGAAGCCTCTCATTGACTGTACCACGTACCTCGTGAAAAACTAAACCTTTCATCACCAAATTTTCTGTACAACCTTATTGTTTTTTACTACAAAGTTGACCCTGTCAACATGAAAATGGAGACAACCAGGAGTGGTGGTCAGCAGCGTGAGATGTGTTAATCAAGAGCTTTTTAAAGTGATTTTGAAGGTGTGTTTGAGATCAAAACTGACATTTTTAAAATACCAAATATGCAATATTTGAGTTGAAATTTTACATGATGACTGAAACTTCACAGCAGCATTCCTACATGTACCAGTAGGCTAGATGAATAAAATTTCTATCTCTTTATTTCCGTAGGTTGATTTGTTGATGCTTATGATTCTATGACTTTCCAGCGCTTAGTATCCAGAACCGTACAATGTAAGACACACAGATCTATGTCGTCTCTCCCCCCTTCCCCCATCCCCAACCCTCTTACAAGATCAATGACTCATGATTGAACACATTTCAGGAAAGTCAAACCATATACTTCACAATGAAAAAGGATACAGTAATGAAAGATAACCATTTTGATATTATACCTGTACACTTGAGCATATACCTGGTATAATTACATACTGGTACAAGGGCTGGCATTAATCATACCCTTTCAACTCACAGGGTTAGTAAGTGTCTTTTAAACATTTACGTTAGTGACTGTTACAATTTAATACCTGTACAAACACAGTTGAGCATTTACTAATACCTGGGGTAAGTGCATCAATATCAATAAATGGTTTCCATGGTAATTTTCAAAGCATTCAGATTATCGTTTCATTTCAATCAGGAAATGTAATCAGGCTGTGCACTTAAAGAAATTGACTCCCAGTTGAGACGAGAAGATTAAATGTAATTAAGTTCAAGATGAGCGATAATTACAAAATGTAAAGTTAATTTCATCAAAACGAGTTAAAGACCAACTAGACAAAACCTGCATTAAAGTTTGATTAGCAATCAAAGATCAATTTCCAGATACCTGGATGTGCATATAGGATGATGGCACTGTAGCGGTAACTTTTGATGATTCTTTTACTATTTTTGTTTTGTATGTCAATTGCAAGCTCTTGTTCTACTCCACTAAGAATGCTGGAACATCAACTGTTTAGCTTATCAACATAGTTAGGTGGACAATGTCCCGTTATTGTTTACCTTTGACAAAATTTCACTTGTCAACAATAACTTCATGCACGCAGTCTGCACATATTGTCATGTAAAGGCTTGAGTTGAAAAGCTGAATACTGTGAATACAGTGAACCTCCAAACATGTTGATATGTCGGTACACAGTATTCGACTTGTCAACTCAGACTGCATACCGTATGTGTAAACTGCATTGTTATTGTTGATAAGAGACTTCTAATCTGGACTAGAATTCAAATGTAAACAATAACAATGCATTTTACACATATAGCTCATAACAAGCTAAATAACCAGTGTTTCAACGTTCTTTTGGGAGAGATTAAGAACTTGCAATTGATATTTAAAATAAAAATATTGAAAAAATCAACAAAAGTAAGCACTACTGGCCCTTTAAGAATTGGAAGACATATGACTGAAAACATCATACCTAAAAAGAGGCAGTGTGAAGAAACATGAACATATGTGTCAGTGCTTGGATTTCAACAACCTTTTATGCAAATCATTTTGTCATGTTGAAAGTCTGTGATGAGTGGTACATAGGGCATTCTCTCAGTATACCTGGTATCTGTCACTCTCATTGAATGTTACTTGTTGAGATAACACAAATTGATGGACTAATAGAACTCCTATATACTTGTGACGCAGACACTGCACATCAGTGGTACTAATACCGGCACAATGAAATTTCAATTGAAGTCATTTATGGAAAAGCGGATGTCACGTTTAATGAAGCTAAATGTGTCTGTTTTTAAAATGGCTCTTTCACATCATAGATTATCTTTTTTATAAGACATAAAGGGTAATTTGTACATGTCCCAAAATATGTATTCCAGAGCATTCCTGAAGTACCTGAGGATTTTAGGTGATCAGTTCAGCAATATAAAAATTTATCTAAATTATTCACAAGTTTTATTCTCAAGCTGGTCATACATATATCAGTTTTACACCGGTTTGAGCAGAAAACACAGTTCTTTCAAGCTTGACGGCCAGGTTCTGTTTTGTTACACTAACTGACAGAAGCTTCCTCATACATAATATTGTGCATCTACAAACAAAATTTTTAAACAGACAAATGTCCTAATTATATATTTTAGACCAGATATGAACTGAATATGCTCACGTGTTTTACAACAGGTTCATTAATAGTAGTACGCTTCACAGAACAATGAGATATATGTTATCACTATATGTAGCAGGGTTGTTTAAAACTTCGCACAGTACTCTCAGAGTTTAATCACTAATTACAAAACTTTATTTAATATGCGAATGAGCTGTCAATTAACTTGACACTGCTCAATGCTTTATGGGACAATTAGATATCCATCAGATCAACATTTGTAGCTCGTTTTATTTAATTTAATGCTGTAATTTTAGAGTAATGTCACTAATTACAAAGTTCATTAAATATGCAAATAAACCCTACATTAACTTGACACTGTTCAATGATTCATAGCACAATTAAATATTTATCAAGTCAATATCTGTAGCACGTTGCACCAAATTTTAGTGCCGAAATTTCAGAGTTATTACCTAATTACAAAGTTTATTAAATATGCAAATGAACCCTTAATTAACTTTATACCACTAAATGCTTTACAACACAGTTAGATATCTGTCGTATCAGTATGTGCAGCAGTGTTCATCACATTTGATGCAGTTATTTCGGAGTTATATGACTAATTATAAGACTTCATGGAATATGCAAATGACCTAATCATTAACTTGACACTGCTTAATGCTTCTCAGTACAATTGGATATTTATCAGATCAACATCTGTAGCAAGTTTCATCAAATTTAATGCTTCAATTATGGAGTAAAATCACTAATTACAAAGTTCATTAAATATGCAAATGAACCCTTAATTAACTTCACACAACTAAATGCTCTACACCACAATTAGATATCTGTCGGATCAGTATCTGCAGCAGATTTCATCACATTTGGTGCAGTTATTTTGGAGTTATATCACTAATTACTAAACTTCATAAAATATGCAAATGACCTATTTGTTAACTTGACACTGCCAAATGCTTCTCAGTACAATTAGATATTTATCAAAACAATATCTGTACCAAATTTCACTGACTTGGGTGCTGTAATTTCAGAGTTATATACCTAATTACAAAGTTCATTAAATATGCAAATGAACCCTTAATTAATTTCACACTACTAAATGCTGTACACTACAGTTAGATATCAGTTTGATCAGTATCTGCAGCAGATTTCATTACATTGGTAAAGTTATTTCGGAATTATATGACTAATTACAAACCTTCATAAAATATGCAAATGAGCTATTTATTAACTTGACACTGCCTAATGCTTCTAACTATAATTAGATATATATTAGATCAATATTTGTTGCAAGTATCATCAAGTTTGGTGCAGGAATTTCAGAGTTATCTCACTAATAACAAAAGTTCATTAAATATGCAAATGAGAAGATAATTGACATGACACTCACAGTATCATCATTATGTTCTTAGATTGTCATCTGCGAAAAGTTTCATGAAATTTGGTGCAGTATTTCTTGATATATGTCTACACTGTCATTACCGTCTCCATAGGGAAACCATTGTAAGGAAAAAAACAATATTGCATAACTTCATTAATATGCAAGCCACACTAACCAAAATCTAATCAGTTCTTGCAAGTAACACATGGTACCGGTGTACCAAATCTGACTTGAATCCGTTCAGGCGTTTTTGAGTTATCGTGTAAACAGACAGACAGACAGACAGACACACACACACACTAACACACACACACACACACACACACACACGGACAGACAGACAGACATCGCTATGACAATAGCCCACGTGTTTACACACGTGAGCTAAAATGACAATTTTTGCCAGTTGCATGTCCCACAAATAAACAGGAACAAATCATTTAAAAGGATGGGGTCGTTATCAGAGTCACATGCAATACACATTTGGCCACTGTCCATGACATTGAAGGGAAATGAAAAATCATTGAACGTTTCATACAAAGAGGGAAATGTCCCCCTCTGCTCAGAATTTTTTTGGGGGGGGGGGGGGGGGCCTTTGGCTCTGATCGAAGGGGGCCCATAATAATTCATGCAAATTTAAGTTCGTCAAATTAAGATTTTTAAGGTATTAGTAAATTCAGATTACAGTGTGGATTAAATATCAAATTAAAGAGTCACGTATTTCTTGTTCTTATCCCTGTAGCATATATTAGCAGCTTAAATAATCAATGCTTCAGTCATATGAGTTCAAACACAGTTTTGTAATCTGGAGGCAAAGTCTAAATGGTAGTCCTTCAGCTTCTGCAGAGATGAAGCTAGCTAGGCAGAGAGTGGGTTTCATAAACTGTGTGATGTTATATCTGACAGACAGTAATCATGGTACAGAATGTCACGATCATTATTCTTTTATACGGTATGAGTATTTGTAGAGGGCGACGCGTCACACATTTGTGTTTATTTTAAGGCAGATTTATACATGAAAAATGTGGGGATTATAAATTATTCTGGTTTGTTGATCAAAGGGAAAATGTAACGATGCTGCGGTATCTTTATTGGTGTTGTTATTATTCATTGAATCTGTTCAAGTAATAACTTCAAAATCCTAGATATATCATCCTGGCTGATAACATTTCTGCAAAAAATTTCAAAAGCATCTTTTGAAAGTGATAGCATGTTCCACAACAGGAAATATTTTCTATGAGAGACTTTAATGTGGTTGTTGTGAGCTACTTGCTTTTGGAAAAATATTGTTTTCACATTCAACAAGGCAGCTTACAGGTATCATGCCAAAATAATATATTTTTTCCAAAGATTATTCTCAATATTGAAAATTTACTTCAGAGATAAAAAATCCTAAGAAAGTTATGACACAATGTGAGTTTTTCATTGCGTAATGAAATATGAATCACCCACTCCAATATTTCTAGTTCTAAGGTACATAAAGTTGTAATAACATGTCATGATGAAATACTAGACAATACTCATATTCCAAAGGGTACACTAGTGGATTCATATCTTTACTTGAAGTAAGGAGTTGTATTCTGTGCATTATTAAAGGCAGAATGCGTCTCCGGGACAAACACCGGGACTCTCAAACTTTTACAATATTCTTTGTGGGGTTTCCGCTTGTTGGGACTAATTTTGAAGCTTATGGAATAAAAAAAGTTTTCACTGGCTTAGTTTTGTGAAAATCAGAAATTTTATGTTCTCCCATAGGGATAACACAAGGATGGCGGCCATTTTGAATTTCAAATAACGGTAAATATTAGGTAATTTGTTTCTCTATGGTACCAACATTTGCACAGTGACAGCCCCCCCTTCCCCACCCAATTTTTATTTTTAAAGAGAACAGTTTTAAGTTTTCTTGATAAAAGTTTCAGCAAATGTTTAAGTCTTTCATTTTTGTGGTTTGAACTACCTTAAAGATGCATGCAAACACAACTAAAATATCAGACCCATGATTAATACCCTACCCACAGTTTAAAAATATTCAAAAACAGCCATGAATACAACTTAAAAAACAACTATTTTGTTCAGATACAAAAAATATCTTTATTGTATGAGTATGGAGTAATGGTTGTAGCTCCCAGCTACCCCCAGAAGAATTGATGCCAGACTCATTTGCATGGAAACAGTCACCACTCCAAGAGAAACATCAAGCATGATTCTTCTGCACCACTTGAGACAGCACAACCTAGGGCTTACTCTACAATTTGACTCAACTGAGTAACAAATTGAAGTTTGACTCGACTGAATGTCAATTAGCAGTGATCTACCTGAAAGCAATAGTGCGAGCTATGTAATGTATGATAGTCACATATCTCGGCCGGCTGTTTCAATTCCTGTTCTATGCAATCGTTAACACTTTCATTCTATATTAAAATTGCAAACGCTTAAGGGATTTTACTTTAATAACAGGTTTCAAATTCGCTCTTCAGATACAGAGAGAGTCACATTCCCGGTTATTATACTGCCCGCCTATCATCCATTCTCTGTCCATCTCTGAGATTGGCTGCTTTCTTAGGAACAAATTTATAACTGAGATAACAATAAAATGGTAGTTATTGCATTTTCAACTTCGCTATACTGCAATATTCATTGGAATAATCTTTAGTGTCTAAATCAAACAAATTGAAGGCCTTGATATATCATTCCACGGACCAGTATCATTACGGTAGCTTTGAAAAAAAATTGATATGCTATCTTGGTTTAACTTTTCAACGGTTCATGAAACATGAGATAATAAAGTCTCGTCCCTCCCAGGGACTAGAAGAAACCACAATGCTAGATTTCTCCTGAGAGAGGAAACATGATTGTAAGACATAAATTCAAAACTCGATGACACGTTTTTTAATTGTTCCATTGGGATCAAAGTCTCCTAGCAGAATCTTTTTAACCCTTTGAGTGTTGTAATTTTTTCCCTCCAAAATTTCCGGGCAAAATTTTACAAATTTTTATGAATTTTTCTGTAATTTATTTTTATAATTTTGAACCAATTGGACATCACATTTCAGTGTTACACGTTTTATCAAAATTTTGGGAAAATTCTGTAAAAAATTGACTTGGGTATATTTTCTAAAGGCGGCAAAAATTGACTTTGGTGCTCAAAGGGTTAATACTTGCAACCAGTGACATAATGTACATATCAGTCTTGAAGGGTCAGTAGCTGTAACTTTTGATAATTGTTCGTTATATTTCTTTTGCATCGTCAATTGCAAGTTCTTGTTCTTCTTGAAAAAAATATACAAATAACTAAGACTTCTCCATGTTTGCATTCTCACTCTCGTCTTTGTCAACGGTCAAGGTTTTCATTATTGATGATCTAATCAGAATGACACTGGATGGTTCAAACTGTTCTCTACCAGTACCGGTACATTCATGTGACGTCTTAGGACTCTGCACACTGAATTTTTGGCGGTGTGTATGCAGTGGGCACATACCGGTATTTATAGTTGTATCAACAAAACTAAACCAATTTGTTTCAAGTAATAAGACAGGGTGTAACATACGCATAATTGTTAAATAAACTTTGTTGATTTAAACTCTGGAACAACTGGTTTGCCATTTCCGCCGAGCAATGGCAATGAACAGATTTGCTGCCCTTAGGTAGTACTGTTTTCATCAACAGTTACAAAGTACAGATAGCAGAACACATACGGTACAAACATACAGAACTGTGAAATGATCAAATAATCACAGAAAAAGAAGGTTTTGAATGCATACAGCATGCTTCTTTTCAAAATGCAACATTAAAAGCTCTGGTTTGTTCACAGGAGAATTGGGGAGAAGTATCCCAGAGTGGGGGCTGGACAACCTCTTCCCATGGTGCATGACCCTGAAGTCAGAACAGACTACATTCAGAATGCAGATACTCTCTTCCCATGCAGTCTATGATCTGAACGTCAGAATAGTTTTTTTATAAATGCCACCTTTCAGTGACAGGGAGATAGAAGAGCCTAGCAGATGAATGCAACCTAGCAGGTGTGTTGCGCCGGCGACTCCCATCATCTGCTTCACCGGGCAGGACACTAATTGCACAGTTGATCTACCACTGTCACAGCTGACACCCTGTCATCGTGCACCGGCGGTGGTAACCCAATTCAATTCTTCTCACAATTATCGCTGGCTTTCCTTTCCCGCTGTAAACCTTCAAGAGGTCCCTTCTCATTCTTCTTTCATAAAGCACGCCATGAACATCACTCCATTCACAGAAAGCTGTGTGCGACCTCTTTGTTCATACAGCTTTAATATCTTGTAAAGTCTCCACGACTGATCAATTGGCTATGCCTGTGTGAATTTCATTCAAAAGATACTGTGTGCAGTAAAAGTTTCCTCTTTCATTGCACCTTTTCAGTAGATCGGAAACTCTGACTGCCCGGAACTTAGGAGATGACTGTAGCACTGAATAAATCTGTAAATGGGTCACCGCAAATGAATTCAGATGAAGCCCTTTTCTCAAGCTGACATGGCCAAAGGCAATTCTCCGTTCCTTCACCGGAAAGAAACTGTCTTATCGAATCTTATCACGGAGAACGCTACTGAATCTCTTGTACATGTTACGTATAGACAGAAACCATTGAGCTGCACTCGAGATGCACTACGGGTTTTTGGTGAAAATGTTGACAAACAATGGACTTTACTCATCAATCTGAATCTATGGGCTATGGTGAACAAGTATACGGGTATAGTGTACGATGCTTGTACCGGTATGAGAAAGTGCATAACTTAACCTGGCCAGTATACTGGGTGAAATGTCCCTGATAGGACACAGATTCATGTACATTTACAGATTTGTTTACAAATCTTTCAAAGCAGCAACTTCAGCCACATTTGATATGCATTTGCAACTTATACTACAATCAATGAGTACCAGTTTACGTATACCAGTATGCAGGACAGCTTTAAACTATATGAATCTGCAGAGCATTTTCCATGGTTTATCAGTATTTATACTATCTGATTTGACAACACAGTTTGTCTACATTCTGCTCAACGCTATACATCTTCAGCATTAACTTTGTATGTATGAAAAGAATCTGCTCTCAAAATCAGATGCATGATGATGTTAGAAATGTTATAATTTGCGATCTTGATGCAGCAGTATATGAATTTTTGGTGTCATACAACAATGTTCGTGTTTCCATTTTGCACATAACATCACTGAACACCGTTACACTATTGGTTTTGTGACAGTCAATCTGCATCAATCGCTGGCCTGTACATGGTGCATGCACATGCACGTTGCATCACTCTGCCATGCAATGGATCCACACAATCGCTAAAACCTCATTTAATTTCAGAAGCTTTGTGAGATTGAGAGAGGCGATTACAGAACTTTTAATTGCAAGCTATCAAAGCCATAATGGATTGAATTCATTTAATAATTTTTCCAAGGAAATCCCATGTGGATTGAAAGGCATTAAAACTGGCAAATGGCTGGCAAATGGAAAAATAAAACGCAGCCGTCAAATCTTTACTGCAAACGCTCAATGTTAATTTCCTTCATAGGCGTTTTATGCATCTAAATTGTACAATATTTTTACATCTGTGATTAAAAAATATATAAAATCACAAAATATTGTATTCCTCAAAATCAGTAGTTGTGTTCATGAGACATATAAATAACAACAGTAAAAATACTGATCATACATGTTCATTGTAAATCAACTCTGCTCTTTTCAAACAAAACTGAACAGACTTGATACCAGCATGTAATCCTGATCAAGTCTTTAACCCTTTGAGCGCCAAAGTCATTTTTGTCACCTATATGAAATATTCCCCGGTCAATTTTTTTCTGACTTTTGCCAAAATTTTGATACAAAAATGTGGCCAAAGAAATGTGATGTCCAATAGGTCCAAAATTATAAAAATTTACAGAAAAATTCATAAAATTTTTTGAAATGTTGCACTAAAATTTTGGTGGGAAAAAACTACAGCACTCAAAGGGTTAAGGAAAACTACAAGCATATCAGAGTGTTTCTGCGAATTGTCCCAAATCCAATGCATATCTTATGACGAATATCGAAATATCACAAGAAGCATATACCGGTATATCCTTCAAAATGTCAAAGTTTCATAGTAGAATTGTTTATCAGCTGCAAGGACCGGTAAATCCCTGAAAAAATACTAGACAGCATCAAAATATCAGACATTATCTCTGACTGGTTCTGTCTTTTCACAAAATGACTTTTACATAGCGGTACCTTTTCAAGACAGATACGATTGATGATGTTTGATCTCTCATTATTTTTATAAAATTGAAAAAAAAAATCCCGGCTAGCTTAGCGATGCTTGATGTTGCATCCTGAATACTGAAAGTTGAATGACTTTCAGATGAACTCTGCCAATAACTTGCAAGATGCAGCCAGCCTTGTCTCAAAAAAAAAAAGAGTTTTCAGAAGTGGATTATTAATTCCTTCACATAGCAGTAGGGTGCATTCTGGTCTACCATACCATCAAAAGTTATTAAATGATTTTAGTAATTGCCCTGATTCTTCAAATGTCACATTTAGCAGCCTACTTCGTCACTGTTTCCGTCATGCGCCATGAGGTATTAAAATATGACGGATCCTGTATCCATAGCAACAAAAACAAGGAATGGACAAATGACACAGAAAATGGGATATGGACAGCGATCACAGACTTCAACTTCAACATTGACTTTGCTCTAACCAAAGTCACAACTTGCCCTTGGGCTTAAAATCGACATGGTGTCACTGCTCGGACTGATCACGTATTATAGATGTCCGCTATTGGTTTCAATCACGCACTGTACATTGATTTCGTAATTTCCATCACGAGAGATAAATCACCACCTAGGCTAGAGTCCTTTGCACACGAGCTATTTCATCACTGCCACTGGGGATCAAATGGGATCAGTACACGACATCAACTTGAAATCAACATCGATCGGGGTGCAACATTGATCACTCTGAATTTCTGACGACCGCCGTGAGGAATTATTTTATTGCCTGGAATTTTCTAAATTTAGAAAATGTGATAGCCAGGAGGGTCTTACTTGGGCATTATGATGACGTGAAAGTGACGGTAAATGACACAGGGCGATCTTTAATATTGAGTAGAGGGTGTCAATTTTACCCATTTAAATGTCAAACTTGTATCAAATATACAATGCTAGACTGTCGACAGTCCCTCCTGTCTTCTTTGCCTAAAATACCGATACACCGGTTGCCACTGACGATTATTAACGCTGGAACAGCTCAAGTGGTTGTTGACAGTCTAATACAGGTATAATGCTAAACGTTCTTAAAGTTAGCGAAGTCCTGCGGTTAACTTTGAGAGTACCGTTCATTTGCCATTGGAATTTTTTACTATCATTTCATACGGGGACAGTGCTTTCTTCCGCACCTGTACCCTCAAGAATTGAAATTTACAAAATTTGCATGTAGTTCGTCACACGCCTTCTGCCTGACAAACAAAAAAATTTGCCTCATCTGAAATCACAAGATACCATTGGATTGAAATGAACATACTGGTGTTGCTGAGAACGATCATTAGTTCTACGATTTGTGCCAATGGTTTCAGCATGCAATTGAATTTGATTTTCAAACATCCATGTACAAATGGTTTATTTCATTCCGACAAGGACGGATAAACTTTGATCTGTATATGATATCACGTTTAGATCAACATGAATCAGGATACAACATGAATTGCTCAGAATTTACCAGTTATCTATACCTGGTATGCTGCAACAAATTATTTCATTTTCTACTTCTAAATTTAGAAATATAATTGCCAGGACCATGTTACTCAAACGTTATGACACTCTGAAAGCAAATTTAAATGACACAAGCAATCTTCATACCAAACCATAGGTGACAAATTTGTATTAACTACCAGTATATAACAGGTTTTAATCTTTGTGTATGCTAGCAATGTCAGGAGGTACACTTTGAGAAATCAATGGCTGTTAGAGTTGTTCGAAAAGACTAGTATCGGTATTCCGACTGTAAAGTGTGAATTCAAGTTGATGACATTTGGCCATGGGGCTTCTTTTTGAAAAAAGTTTTGATAAATTTCGGTCAAAGTACAGTCACCATGGTCAAAGGCATACTTCAGTGTGATTAACCGTTTACAAGTTTGCCTCAAATGTGTTTTTGTTTTACAAAGACAGGGTGATTTGACTATCATAAACAGTGCAATTGGTCTCTCAATGTATGAAGATACATGTATGTGAAATAAATTGTTTAAAAGCAGTCTACCTCACAAAGCAGAGAACATAAACAAATTATTGCTAACGTAATAATAATCTCAAATGTAACTCTGTTTTATCGTTGGTTTTGTTTTTGTTTTGGGGTTATTTTTTTCAGAACAAGATTATTCCTCTGCATTAGAAGTACATTTGCGATCAGTTTTAATCCTGTAGGGTTTTTCAACTTCAGAAGGAGATGTGTGTTTTCATCTTAAAACTAGCACATGTATTCTGGTCGTGTTATAATTGGTTTGCTACATTACAGTACGCAGGAAACGATCCTTGGAGCCATGTTCCCAAAATACCAAGTTATCCCAGCAAGGCCATAAGGTTGGCCATATTTTGAAAAGCCTAATTCAAAATGAATTTCTTTCACATAAGGATTGTTTCTGCTTTCATCCCTTTACTGGACAGATGTAGGATGTCTGAAATCATCCATCTGCTTGTTTTGCAGAGTAGAGTAACACATACTGTTTGACTGTTAAATTTAGCAATTAAAAGTGAAATATAAAAAACAAAATAATGCCCAAAGATGTACCGGAAGGGTATTTATCCCATTATTAAATCGGAAACGTATGGCAACCCCATAGTTAAATGACCCTCCTAATTAAATGTCATTTCACCATATGGACCCAGTGGACTTCATTTCTACCTGAGAACCGTTAGAGGTACCCTCATCCTGTCACAGCCTCTACAGGTCTGTCAAACAAAATTTAACGGCTACGATTCAATTGTAGAGAACCCAATATGTTGGCACTGAGTTCCAAAGCTATATATAATCATACTGGTCCATTGCCAGCCATATATGTACGTACTGGTATAGACTATACCCCTATCCATCATCCCTCAATATACTCCACTTGCCTGGCTTTACTGCTAACATACCAGTGTTAAAGTAGCATTTATAATCAAGTAAAAACCAACATTAACAGGCAAGGGTCTTTGGAATCGCATCTGTCCATCTTTCTTGTTTACAAACAATTTCTTGCACGATATCTAGATGCATCATGTCAACATAGCGACATCATTAAAATTGAATGATGTACACTACGAAAAACATGTTTTAACTTTCATTAATTGCCAACGTACCTTGAATGCAGTGATTACACTGGTCGTATGGGACCCATTCGACCTTTGATGCAGTTCCGATGACCTTCTCCCTTTGAAGTAAAATGTTGACAAAACTATGGCCAGAAAACAAACTATGGGTAAATGTTCATGAAAGTATGGCCAGTAAATTGATTTGACACAGCAGTGAATATCACTGTCAATATCTGAACATATTAGATTTGCAAAGACTTTCAGTACATGAATGAACGTGTCCTCCAATTTTAATGAAAGAGGAAATTGCATGTACAGGTACCACAGGTTATTGACAGAGCCATAGATTATTGAGTGTTTCAGTTCTGCATCAGAATTGCAAATTAACACTTCTGAGCTACTTGTAAGCAGCGATTCAATAACACAAGTACGGTATGATTGATTCATTAAGAACTTGGGCACCAATCACCTAATCAGAGACCCCCCCCCCCCCCACCCGAATTCAGACTGTCAGGCAATTTTAAACCTGAGTGAAGGCTGTTCTAGTTTCGACACTTGGTAACAGTGACAAAAATTCAGCCAAGGAGCTGAGAAATAGGTCTAGTGGGAATGTAGTCTGGGGTAATCTGCGGCATCCAAAAGGATTGCTGGAGCAAGTTCTGATTTGTACCAGCTCTCATGCACCACACCGGTGGGTTTTGAATACAGAGTAATCAATCTAAATCAAATTGTGACAGCTAATGTACACAGTCAATTGACAACAAATTAGCCAATTCTCCTAGGATTGCAAGAAGCGGATGTTGGCACACTGCTGCTAAATAAATCATAATGCCACCAAATCTGTTTCCACGCACAATTCCAAGAATTTGATTATGTTAAAAACCAAATTTAACAGACATTCAGTTAAAACGTCCAGTTAAATTGAGACCACTTTATCAATCAAATTTTCCATATACCATTGCCTTTGGTAATACGGTACTCCCAAATACCTGATAGTAACATTTGAGTTGGTTTGGAAAACTCCTAACCTCAAATGTCACGCAAACACATATGGGAAACACACGACCTGGATATGGATAAAACATTACTGGTACTCTCGCTTTAAAAAGAGCCAGTAGGTGTAATTTTTAATGATTTTTCCCCATTTAAGTTTTGTATATCAATCGCAAGTTAATGTTCTACTCCCCAAAGCATGTTAAAGCACCTACATGTACTATTCAGCTTGCTAACACAGTGTCTTTACTTGTAGAACGCACTTAATTGTTTACATCGGGATTTTAGTCCAGATCAAAATTCACTTTGATCAACAATAACAATGCAGTTTACACAACTACAGACTGAGTTTACAAGCTGAATATTGTGTACGTCAACATGCTTAGAGAAACAAGCGACCTAGCAGCCGATATAGCTCCGCTGTGTTTATGTACAGAATAACTATTTTTGACACATGTTGATGAAGAAGGTGGAAATCTTTGATAACTCAATGCAGTGGCCAGAAAAATGTGGCTAAAATAAGCTGCAAAAATACAAAATTGAAGATTTCATCATACTTTGAATATATCACATCGATCATCCCTAAGAACATGTCAACCAAAGCTATCTGATGAGTAGTTTTTTGAGAATAAAATATTCTGACCAAAAATGGCAACAATTGCCCCCCCAAAATAAAAATTGCAGATTTCATCATAATTTCAAAATATCACACTTAGTTATACCAAATTTCAAAGCTGTTAGACCAGTACTTTTTGAGAAACGCATTTTTTGACCAAAAATGGGAAAAATTGCCCCAAAAATTCAAAATTGCAGATGTCATCATTATTTCAATAAATATCATTTAGTTCATCTATGGAAACCTGTATACCAAATTTCAAAGCTATCAGATGAGTAGTTTTGGAAATACACATTTTTTGACCAAAAATGGCAAAAATTGCCCCAAAAATACAAAATTACAGATTTCATCAGAAATTCAATATATATTACAAAGCTTATCTGTAGAAACCTGTATACCAAATTTCAAAGCTATCAGACCAGTACTTTTTGAGAAACACATTTTTTGACCAAAAATGGCAAAAATTGCCCCAAAATTACAAAATTGCAGATTTCATCATTATTTCAATAAATATCATTTAGTTCATCTGTAGAAACCTCTATACCAAATTTCAAAGCTATCAGATGAGTAGTTTTGGAAATACACATTTTTTGACCAAAAATGGCAAAAATTGCCCCAAAAATACAAAATTACAGATTTCATCAGAAATTCAATATATATTACTTAGTTCATCTATAGAAACCTGTATACCAAATTTCAAAACTATCAGACCAGTACTTTTTGAGAAATACATTTTTTGACCAAAAATGGCAAAAATTGCCTTAAAAATGCAAATTTGCACATTTCTGCACAATTTGAACAAATCTGAAATAGATCATCCCTAGGGACATATGTACCAAATATAAAAGCTATCTGACCAGTAGTTTTGAAGAAGAAGATTTTTAAAGATTTTTTTACCAAAAATGACAAAAATTGCCTTAAAAATACAAATATGCAAATTTCACCACCATTTGGACAAATCTGATTTAAGTCACCCTAAGCAAAGTGCATATCAAATTTCAAAGCAATCGAACGAGCGGTTTCAGAGAAGAAGGTTTTTTTACCAAAAACACAAAAAAATGCCCCAAAAATACAAATATGCAAATTTCACCATGATTTGAACAAACTGAAGTAAGGTCACCCCAAGTGAACAGCAAATAAAATTTCAAAGCAATTGGACTTGTGGTTTCAGAAGAGAAGGCAATGTTGACGGACGACGGACGCCGGACGACGACGGATAAGCAACCTATTTGATAAGCTCCACGTCACTGACAGCGGAGCTAATAAAAAAAGAAACTATAGTTGACATGCAAAACAAAAACAGTCGAAAAAATCATCAAAAGTTACAGCAGACGACCTTTAAAAGTCTGACAAAACCCTTAACATTTTGAGCACTGTAATTTTTCCCGCCAAAATTTTAGTGCAAAATTTTACCAATTTTTATGAACTTTTCTGTAATTTTTTGATAATTTTGGACCAAATGGTCATCACATTTCATTGGCTACAGTTTTTTTCTCAAAACTTTGGCAAAAATCTCAGAAAAATTGCCTGGGGTTTATTTCATAAAGGGGATAAAAATAGACTTTGGTGCTCAAAGGGTTTACAGGCACACTACTACATGTAGAACAGTAATCGGTATCATTGACTTTACTACCAAGTACTATGATTCATTGAAAACAAAACAAAAACAAACCAACTAAACGACCAAACAACACGTGCAGCAGTGAGATTGGCTGTCTCTGTTCACCATGACAACCACCTGTTGCTTCAGAAAAGCCACATGCGCCTCAATATGAATAAAATATAGGCAAATGTTGACTGAGCTACATGTAGCTTGGCTGATGTGATAAAAACGAACTCCTCCGGTGAACGTGGTTTTACAATTGGCAAATATGTACAGTTGTACAGTATTGCATAAAACAGTCAAAAATAGGAGCAGGACGAAACGATTACTCTAATTAAATTTTAATACAAGTTTCATACAATTGACTCAAATCTGTGGTGGTGGGGGGTGGCAACTGAATATGATTGCAGTAGATTTTATAACGGACAATCAACATGAAAATTGAAGAAAGGGAATAAGGCAAGATGTAGCACATTTGTGTTTTCTTTCGTTGACCAATCAAAATATTTTGCTGGACAAAACAAATAAATCTGCACTCTTTGCCTTACATATTCAATTACCGACAATCACCAAAAGAGTTGATGCAAGGTTTATAATTGTCTTTGTAACAGAATCTTGAAATTTCAATAAATTTTTCTGAAAGGTGTGCCACACAGGAGAAAAATTAGCTGAGCAAAATTTCATTCAAGGCTGTTTGCTCAGCCATTTACTCTTGTGTGCGGGCAATTTTTCATGAGTTTTCCTCTCGAGCTGTCGAGCAAAATATTCAACATGTGTGATATTTTCTGCCTCACGAGGCAAATTTCTCACTGTGTGACTGTGAGCTGGAGAAAGTGATTTCCTCAGTTCTATGTTCAAAAGTTCGAAAATATCATACATGTTGAACATTTTGCTCAACGGCTAGAGAAGAAATACCTCACGAAAAATCACCCGCACATGAGAGTAAAATGGCTGAGCAAACAGCCTCGAATGAAATTTCGTTGAGAAGCTAATTAAATTTCTCTCATGTGTGGCAGGCTTAAGCTTATAAGATTCTACCTCACAACCTACCATAGTTTAGTACCATACCTAATAAGAAAACACACGGACATACTGGTACCACACATGTATACAAACGCGAAGACGACAGATGTCGTTGCTGTAACTGCCACCCTTTATTCTCTAATCATGAACTACTTGTATAGCTATATCTTCATCATCATAAAATTCTGAAATTATCATCAGTTTCTTTTCACCATCTTCACAAATCCTTTCCGATGACATCCAATAAATAACATCTGCCCTGCTGACATCATTTTTACATGATACTTATTTTATCGACAAATCACCACAGCGAAACAGTCTTAAAACAGGAAACAATTACGCATTACCGAGAAATGCTTTATTGAGTTTGTAACCTTTAGTGTCAGCAAAGAGATGACTATATTCCGGTTGGCTGTATTCAAGATACAGAAACACAGCTGAGCAGGATTGATGTGAACGCCGGTCACATTGTCGACTATTTGCTCACATCAAAGATCTCCAAGCCTGGCAGATTCCTTTTTCATGTATGCATTAAACAGGATATTGGATTTTGATAGGAATCAAAGTCCCATGGCTTCAAAATTAATCTCTTTCACACTCAGAGTAATCATATTACATACATATCATAAATCTGATAAGGAATGTATCATCAAATTGCATTTGCAATAAACAGAATTCCAAATTTATTTTCTCTCAAAATTTTCACTGCCTTTGTAGTCGGACTTCATCCAAAATGCCATGATTTTGATATCACAACATTCCCTGCAATATTTGACTTACGACAATTTTTCAGTCAAGTTCTAACACCTGTGATTTATTTGATGATAGGAATTGTTCAGAGGCGTGATACACAAACTTAGGTGGCGATGCTTGTAACTGTAACAGAAACACCAACACCAGCAAAATCCCCATGTATGCATGTTAAAGACTTTTACCTACCGGTACATGTACAGACATACCAGCACAATATCGTGTTAACTCTTTAAGGAGTGTGATCTAGGGACCAAACATGAGTTCTGCTCAATGTTTTTAGTCACGCAAGGAAAATATAAAGTAGATTATTCTGAGTGTTCACATCTGTTCTGAAATATTTTTAGCATGTTCTGGTGTCAGAGAATGTACGATTCTGTTACTGATGCTTAATTTTTTGAAGATCTTTGAGCTTGCAATTCTATTTTTTCACAATTTGGCATTTTGTAAAAAAAAAGACTTGTAATGGAAATTCAGTTTTTGCAAATGTCAACAAACAAGATGTCTTGATTTTTTTGCACTGCTTATTATTGACATCCTTTAACCAATCAATACAAATCTGTTATATTTAGCTGAAATGACAAAACTTGCTGGCTTTGTGGCAGATTTTGTCAATGATATGCCATGTCTACGGGAATCAAACAAAACTTTTTCTTAAAATAGTGGTCAACAAGACATACATGAACCTTAAACTCCACCTACAACAACAACAGATGATGAAAGAAAGTGACGACATCATTTCTGGTATCAATCAGAAATACCGGTACACCAGTACTTTATGGGATGGAGATGTGTGGACAGCAAATAGCAGCTTTAACAAAATGCTGACTTCAGCATACCGTACCATACCAGTACATGTACTAGGAAAGCCAGGTTGTATTTATATTATTCGCAGGGTCAACATTGAGTTCATGTTTATTTTAGAGAATGCATTTCATGATAACGACCAGTCCCCTGCAAAAATTATATATAAGCTTTGTGCACCTTGGGGACAGACACATGTATTTGGACTCTATTCTTTTCTGAGACTCTATTCTTTTCTGATCTACCAAATGTAGGGGCTCATTTTAAAGCTCTGAGAGTAAGAAAGATTTTTATCATCTTAGTTTTTCAAAATTGAAAAACTTTATTTTTTCCCCATAAAGTTAACATACAGATGGCAGCCATTTGATTTCAAAAATCGGTAAATGTCATGAAATTTGCAGGGTGACCATTGATGTTTATACTTCAATGAGAGATTGGTAGAAAGTTTTATTTAAGAAAGTTTGACTTCACCAAAGTCTTTCACTTTCGAGGCAGATACTACTGTAAGTTACAACAGCTTACATGTGAAGTATTCTCTTGACACGTTCAGTTGGCCCTACACAGGTCTACCAAAGAACAAGACATTATTGTATGCTTTCAGTTTCAATGCTTGCACTCTCCTCACACAGTACAGTTACCTTCAAAAAAATACAAAAAAGTCACCAGCACTGCTCTTCATAAACAGTATACCCTGTAGGACACATTAATTATCACTATATGTATTTTGCATAAGAGTGAATACACTCCATGGTCATGTATTTCATCTAAACCATCTATCATGTCCATTACATGTAGCTATAGATACCAAAAGCTTGCCCCTGGCAATGTGTGTTTTAAATAAACAAAGGATTTCTCTGTATACCTACACACTTACATGTATCTCTACACTTTGGGGTTCCCCTTTGAGAAAGAAGTATAATTTTATGCAAATGTATGCAAATTAAATTCAAAAGAAAGTAACTCCACTCTGGCTGGGTCAAATTTCGAAAAATTTCACATTTTATTTTCTTAAGCCTATAAACAAAACAAAATTTTGTTAGGCGACACAGTTTCCCATTTGGAATAAGAGTCATTTCAAATTTGCTTTAATACATATCATGATTTTAAAAACTTTGAATGTGAGTCTTTCAATTCCTGCCATTATGAGAATATATAACATGAAACAAAATTGTCGTTTTTTCTACAAAAAAGTCTAGTTTCAGATGCAATGTTAAATTTTGTTAACAAGTATCAAGTTTTTGATGTGTTTCATCCTTATTTTTGATACTAAAATTGAGGTTTTTACCCCAAATATTTTATCCAGATATCCAAACATGTACCCGTTCATCTTTCAAGTAAACTATTTCTGCCATACTAAACATAACATTCTCTGCTTTTGAAAAATGTAGTATTAGGGAGTTTTCTCGTCACTTTTGATGCAAAGTACTGCTTCGATAAAAGTGTGTTGGTTATGGTAGAATGCGCCTTGGGGACAAACATTCTGATTCTCAAATGATTATAAATTCTTTTCTGAACTACCAATTGCTGCCGCTCACTTTAAAGCTCTTGCAGTATTAGTCAAAGAAAAACTTTCACTGTCTTTGTTTTCTGAAAATCCAAAATGATATCTTTCCCCATAGAGTTAACACAGTGATGGCTGCCATTTTGAATTTCAAATAGCAGTAAATGTCAGATAATTTGTTTCTCTTGAACCAAACTTTGAACGGTGGCCCCTGATTTTTATATTTAATTTCCTGCGAGAATGCTTGAAATTTTCATTGAGGAAAGTTAAATCCTTCACTTTTGAGGCACATACTACATTAAGAGCATTGGCCACCTTAATTTGGTTCACCTGGAAGTATACGTGCATCTTCACTGATATTTATGTGATACTTTCCGAGGCTGCCCTTATTATTATGCACACAGCTGCAGGTGTCCTTGAAAATAATTGATTTTTCAGACGTCCTGCAGTGCATGTAGTGATAGAAGCACCACGCTGGAGCTTTAGTTGGATGTGGCAGAGTGCTACGAGTATCGTCTACATCCCCTTTGAGAATTCCCTCTATCACAATTCAAAGAGCAAAGACTCTCCCGAGCAAAGTGACGTGAACATCATTTTTCACAAATTGATGGGCTCAGATGTGCAACCGAGCATCAAGCATGCCATTAATTTTGTTTCAACCCACGGAACTTAGAATCAAGAGAGTCCGTGTTCATACCTGGTACAGTATAGATCCAAGATGATATCTATATCACAAAATACACAAATAAAACAGACTGCAGAGCAAAATCATTTGTCGATTTGAGTACTAGAGCTTAATGGAACTTTAATTTTAACAGAAACACTACCGTCACTCTCATTTAGACAAGTAGTAGGGACCTTTTCACACAAATTCAAATTGATCATATATCTATATCTATATATATATATATATATATATATATATATATATATATATATATATATATATATATATATATATATATATTATATATATATATATAAATATATATATATATATATATATATATATATATATATATATATATATATATATATATATATATATATATATATATATATATATATATATATATATATATATATATATATATATATATATATGAAATTAACATGAACTATTTAAACCTTGAAGATTTCCATATTATACAATCATATATCCTGGTACATTTCAACATCCATATCATTTCATTTGCTATGAACTGTGAACACTTTTCTGATACAGTACATGTAGGTTGTCAGGAACTTTCAAAATTTCTTTACGCTGGCATGATCACCATTTATGGAGTAGTATTTATTGTGATATACATCAAATGTCTTTACCTTGTTATACACTGTATAATGTATACCCAATTCACTGCATGATGAATTATATGGGTATAGTGAATGAGAGAGTTTCACCCAGCATGAAATAGCATGAAAAAAACATTTCTTCAACGAAACATACGCATGTATATTTGATATTATGGTATTTAATTACTGGGGTACACATGACGACGAGAAAGATTACGTTAAAATATGAATAGTTTGCATCAAAGGCTGGTAATCTCGTGAGAATTGGCATAATTTTGCCTGGCTGATCGATAACAAATCCAAATGAGGACTGAAAGGGTGTTGTTGGCACATGTCTGTTGCATGCAGAAACGTGTCATCTCTGCTGCTGGATTTCCATACATATTACCCTAATACTAGAAAACAAAACTGGGAACTCAACACATTTCAGAATCTCAAAATTCATCATTTTTTCCATTTGACAAGAGTAAAATGTTCAATACGGATGGACAAATACATTTCATTGGCAAAATGCCATTCTATTAATACTTTCATTAGAGTTCAGTAGTGCTACATTGATTTCCAACTCAAAAACTTTTGGGGCAGCATGGCATGAGAATGTATTCAAAAACCTTAGAACTGCAGAATCTGAGACAATATTGACTTGAAATTCTTTCACTGTTCGAGTGACAATCAGTTCCCTGCAATATTTCATACATGTAGCTATTACTGATAGATTCACACTCTGATATCATCAATGTCAAGTTGAATTGAGTGCCAAGTGGAACATAGGAACAAGAGGCATTCTGGGTATACATGCGTATATAAGGGGCTTGAGGTACTGAGAGGCAGTGTATCCATATATAAGGGGCTTGGAAGATTGATTGCACAGCATTATTTTTCTTCCTCCCTACTTCACTCAGGTTAATCTCAACTCTGTGAATTCTGGCAATTTTTTTTATCACTCCCCTCTAAGAGGAATATTTTTTCTGTAGTCCCTCCTCTTTTTGTTGAGATGTCTTTCTCTAATTGATATAACAAAAGTGAACTGGGAAAGAAATGTACAGCAGCACAAGCTGATAGGGAACTTAAATAGCTAGCACGGTAAGAAACTAAGAGAAGTAAACTCATGCAGCAAATATCCTTTCACAATTTTATGGTATTTGTAGAAGAGAGAAGTTGAATAACAAACCACTTAAAACCACCGAATCTTTTCCAATCGTGAAAGTAAACAAGCTGCGTGATACGAGATTGCTATTGACCTGTACATGTACACTCAGCCCCTCCAAGGATATTACAAACTCACTTCACCTTCAAACTGAACCTGAGAGGCAGTGTATCAACCTGGGAGTAGACTTCACATTCAACCATGTAGGCCTGATATCTCCAATTTCAAACTGCTACTTGAATTTACACAAAACCAAATTGAGTGTTGATCACCAACCATTCAATGTATCTGATCAATGCATAACAAACATGTACACATCATACCTTCAGGGTACATCTAAGAACCTTATCAAATCCTTTTAAATATGCATATTGAAAGAATACCTTGAGCTAATCTGTCGCCAGCTGTTCCAAGACTTCTGGGCGCAGTTCTACGTTTTTCTCCAAAGAATTGTGCTGACCTAATATGCACATATTTTCAAGGTAACTTTTCTTTCTTTTGTCATGACATGTTGAACAGGTATGAAACACCTCATCATTACAAAACACACACTTTGAAAGCACAATATTTTAACCAATAATGAAAATTGCAATACGAAAACAATATCACGGTCAATTTTCACAATGGGACTGCCAAATCCAGTGAAGTCTTTGTCCTACTGACGCTGCATAAGTACTGTATACGATTAGATCAGGGAGGGCAGATCAAGAATGATCAAGTTGGATCTTTTGCTAAGTTTTCCCGCTGATGATATTCCTCCAATAGAAGTAACACACCTGATCACTCACTTTGAGGGATGATGATTGAAAGCAATTTAAGATTCAATCAACGTCCAGCATCTATGAAATCACCCACCTTGATCTTTTTTATTGCAACAGATGTTACCCAGTCTCAGTCTACAATATACGGTATATATATAGCCAGACAGATGACAGGTCAACACTGAATAGCTATCATGGGACACTGTTAATAAAACTTTGACAGAAAGTCATGCTTCAGCAATTTCAATGGGGTTTTTTTACCGACAACAAAGTTGTACCAGTACAAACACAAGAAGGTACCTGGCAGATTTGGCCGAGAACATTTAGGGCAGATGGTGATGCTCATTTTACTTTTGACAACGTATCAGTATCAATGCCTGTAGATCAAGTATTTCCACAAACCATTACCCATGCTAATGTTACACTATTTAGCTGAACATATTTTTTTTCAGGTTTTCGATTACAAAATTACACTGAGAAAGATACAGACGTACAGACACCGCTGGCTGACAATATCAGCTCTCTTTGGTACACATATGCTAAACGTGAGCTAAATATTAATTGTGACATGCAAAGAGTGGTGGACATGATGTATTGTGTACCAGTATTAACCCTTTCACAACCATGGTTTGTCCCAAATCCATTCTTTTCTATGGTAAAGTTGGACCTGTATACAGGGAACTGGGGGTGAAAGGGTTCAAGCTTTTCATAAAAGTACATATCACACTTACTTTGAAAGGGAAATTCCCCCTGGCTTTCCGATAGCATCTTCGTGATGTAAAACTCTTTCATCCCAGGGCAGATCCAGGAACTCCGTAATTTTTCTCAGCTGTGCCTCAGGATGCAGCACTAATTGTTCGTAATGTACCGGCAAGCAGTAGTTGGGGCCAACCTGCATGCACTGTCCGTACATGTTCTCAATGGCAAGGTTCCATTTTTGTAGACAATCCCTATAATTGGTTATATCGAACCCTGAGATAGTGACTTTTCTGGAAATAATCGAGTGCACTGTGGCACGTCCGTCTCGTATCATTAAAATATACTTTGCACTGGGAAAGAGCTCTCGTAGGTATGTCATAGATTTCAAGGTAAATGGGTCTTTGTTGCAAAGTCTCGGGGCCGGCTCCCCGTGCTTCGCTATAACTTCGAGTATGAAGGCTGATAGGGCGTCGTTTATGACGTTGTCCGTCAGTCCTGCCTCCTTGAGCCGGTTCCATTCCTTCTGCGATCGCTTCCAGGATTGCCGCATTCCAAGCAGCCGGGGCACAAGCCGCGTCTCCTCCCCGCATCTGACGTCTTCGTGCGCGTCAATCATGGCACGCATCAGAGTCGTGCCACTCCTGGGTACACCCCCAATGAAAATGAGTGGCATGTCTTTGTGATAGTAATACGTTTCGTCGCCTTTCCTCGTCGTCACGCCTTCATTCTTCGGCACCATTCTACCCCTGTACTCCGGAACCTTGTACGGATTACCACACGGCCAGCCACCATTGTGAAGATACATTATAAATAGGAAAATGATGATTATAAAAATAGCAAAACGCATGTTGCTATTGCGACCACGGTGTGCCATACCTGCTACTTTAAAAGCTAGCATAAATAAATATTATCTCTTCTTTGACTGTAAATCTCCTGTTTGGTTTGGTACTGATACAATAGCCTTGTGCAACGATGGAAGCTCTATCTACTAGATGTCACTTTCTTCCCAACAGTAGCCAAGGCAAACTCAACAGTGGCACTGCAAGAAAAACAAACATCAAAACAGTTAGTGGTGCATGGTATCCTTAGGGACTGGTCAGTTTCTTCAGCTCAGGGTGCAGGGTGCCGGGGGTTGGAGTCATGGAAGGGGAGGAGGGTTCATCCTGTTTATGCATCAAGTTTTAGTCAACACCAGGAACTGATGTCATTTGCATAAATACTTAATAAGAATCATGGCTGGAAAAAATAACGTTTTTAGACATCCGAAAACAAATAAACTAGCTGTAACATGCAAAGTTTCATAAACAATTGTTTAGACCACATCATTGAGATTACAGACAGTCACTTTCATAGTTTTCACTTTCAGTGACTGATACTACCAGCAATTTTCCAGTCTTGTGTAATTAATTACACCGGGCTTTCAGAGACACAACTACAAATACCGGTATGTAATGTACACATTAATAAAAGCTAGTCGCTTGTCAAAATGCTCAGCTGAATGCAGTATGAGACAGGCTGTGTTTGCAAACTACATTAAAACAGACATGTTAATACGCGCAGTCTCTGAATACAGTACTGTCTGGCACTGCAACGATAATACCATACCGGTACAATTGCAAACTTCAGGTAATTTTTCTGAACTGTGGCACATAAATTTGAAAAGTGGATATAGACATTACAATCATCATGGCTAAATGACTGCGCAGTATCTTCTATTCGGATCAGTCAAAAATTTACGAACTACCGGTACACATTTAGACTTGGTAAATATGCAAATTGTATGTAAATGATAGTCAAAAACTGACTCTTGCAAAAAATCAGCTAAAGAAGACGCACTCCATGCCTACATGTATTTGGTAGAATATCTACAACCTCTGATCGTTTCACAAAATCATGGGAAATGAAAAATCTTCAGAACAGCACATACCAATATGACTAACGCCTGTGAACTTTACCATTTTACACATCATTGGATCGTAAATGTGTGAGATTAAACATTGATATCACAATGCTTCACTGATAATGCTTGACATTTATCTTTTTCCTCGAAGCAAAAGTGTACAGTACATGGCATTTAGTTGTACCTATGTGTGAGAATAATCCATTTGATTAATAGTACATATCATCAAGACAAATCCATTATAAAACATTCGCAAATTCACTTGCGACAACAATTTATTGCTCAATTAAATGCAGCTATCATGTTAGGCAAGTTTATGGGAAACATGTTTATCTATTGTCCCAGTGTGCATACCGGTACCTGTTGTTCCCTGAAAGCAATGAGTACGTACATGCAGATGATACTGTGGAAATGTCAAGAGTTGCGGATGAATCACAGCAAAAAATTAATAGTAGCGCAGTTTCAACATTCAAATTACTGAATATAGGACAGGAGTCCAGTTTGTGATGAGAAATGAACATTTACTTGTTGGAGTCCAAGTTACCAGAAGTTCTACTGGTACACTCTACTTTTTTCCTGCATCACCAGGAACTTACAGTTCTGCTGCGGAAAAAAAAGGCAGTCACAAAAAGCAAGATTCTTGACTTTTACCATGCTTTTTACATACTACCAGCAAGTGTACATTGCGGAGAGATTTTGTTTGTATGGTGAGAAAAGTATAAAGATCATCACTGGTTCCCTGCATCTTCATACTTTGCCAGCTAATATAGAAATAACGGACGACGCGCTGACCATTAATGTTTATGGCAAGGGAGAGACGAAAACCAAAAATTAACAGGCGAGGCTTGCCAAGCCCATTACTTTGGCTTTCCTCTTGCCTGCACCCATAAATAAACGTTAATGGTCAGCGCGGAGTCTGTTTGAAATATATTATCAACGAACCCCCCCCCAAAAAAAAACGTCAAAATTTACCAAAATTTCCTGTGCTAATGACAACAGGGCCCCAAACCTGTCAGTGAGTAGTGCACGCTGAAAATTTTGCAAATCTGGATATATCTGGATAAACGTCTTAACTTGGCCCACAAATGCTCCATTTTATTTTGTGGTTGATTACGATCTTTGTAATATATTATTTACTATAACCCAAATGGGACACACAGACACAGTACAAAAACATATAGTAATCGGAAAAGCACAAAGCTTTTTACTGAGCTATCAGACAGACTTGGGGACAAGTAAATATCCACCAGCAGAACTGTCCACTCAGGTTTAAAGAAATATATTTTTACTATAACCCAAACGGGATTCGAACCCCCACACACTCACGGCAACGGCAATTTTAATACATTTTAGCCATAAGTTGATGTTTACGATATTATTCATATTCACGGGCATGAAAACAAACCGTTACTGTGTATTTGTGGGCAGTCACTCGGTTCAGCTCAGCCAATTAAAACGCAATGGACAGGGCATGGTAATATAATAAACATGCATTAATAAAACCACTTTTTCACTGTGCTTTGGTTAATTTGAGGTACAAATTGCAGAGCAATTGAAAGATTTGGTCACACTGTTATTAAATATTGTGTAATTTTAATGGCCTATATTACGAATTTTAGATTCTGACTCACATAATTAACATTTAAGTAGAACATTGAACAAGAATATTATGATCATATTACAGGTACGTACATGTATATTATTATTTTAAATGTATTTTTATATCATACATGTATATATTATATATTCAATATATTTGCTTCGTACAACAATTATACCGGTACATGTATTTCTTCTTCTTCTCCCTAATGAACAGGTCTGTTAAGTATAAAAGTATGTATCTGCTCTACAAACAAAAAGGAATGAGTAAAATGTATTCATCATATCTACAAGTGAATTTGAGTCTTGATGATAATTCAGCTATAAACAATTGTACATAGGACAGTACGTACACAGAGGCAGTCTTGACGAGTTGAACACTCAAGACATTTCAAAATGATTCTGAGAGTCAAACAAGAAACTGAATACATGTCAAAAGTGACAGCTTTCACCCTGTAACCACCATGGTTTGTCATCAACAACAGCATAGTGGTGGTAATGGAATTAACAGGTGGTTTCGAGTAACAAAGTGGTGACAAAGTGGTATTAACAGGTTAATATTGGTGCTGCAATCCACAATGTACGGTAGCTGCAGTACAGTTCCTTGAGGTTTTGCCTGGGTTTGCCGTCTGACCCAGATACCCTGGCAAAACCTCGAGTTACTGTACTGCAGCTCTACAATGTAGCAAGGCAATAGTTAAACACTTTTCATGTACTACCGGTATAAGACTATCACAAATGGAAGAAGGTACATGTACCAGAGCAATGTATTGACAGCTTTTAGGTTGGGATTTTTTTTTCATAAAATGACCTTTTCTCAGCATCTTACTAACGCTCAATTACCGATTTGCTGTTCAGTGATGCAAAAACGATTTCCGTTACTGCACACATTGGCCATTTAAGGGAAGGGGGGTATGAAACGAGATGGGAATCACTGAATAAGAACATGACTTAGCACAAAAGCCAATAAATGCATTTTACACTGCATTGCTGTTTTTTGCATGAAAATACAGCAAGGCTGCCTGTATTCATGACACGCTTCAGATAAAACAGCACACCAGATTTTACATGTAAAATGCCACTTAATTATCAGCACACTGGAAACACATCCAAAGAAACAAGAAATTATCTCCTAATGGTATGTGTGTTTTCATTCCTGCCTTACAGCTACTGGTACTTGACCCCTTTTGCATGTGACAACAAATCCGTTTGTGTGCTTGTGACCACTTGACAAATGCGTAGGGCTGATTGGAATGAATTGATTTTTCTGCACAGTTCAATATTTATATTACCCTGGACATACATATGGAACAGAAAACAAGAGGCAGAAATTGAGACTAACTCTTGTGTCATGGATTATTTTTTATACATGAAAATGTGACTTAATCCTCATGACAATTATGAAGTTGCTCATATGAAAAGCTAGCCGACACCATCACTGAAAGAATTACCATGTTGCCGTCCCACATCAAAACCTGCTGATGAATATTGCACATAAAATCATGTACGGTGAATTAAATGTAAGTTCCCTTAAAACTGACTGCCTAGCCACAAATTTTGTAGACTAATCCGCAAGCCTGGGGGAAATACGGTACATGTACATGCACGTCCTCCGTAAAAATAGCCCCTCCCCTGGCTGCCTTTGTTACAGTCCATACAGTAATAGGCCATAAGGGCTTTTTTCATGTGTTTTCAACTGTGTACACTCTATTTATGAACATTCATAATTCTGTGACGGAGCAGAGAAGTACATTCACCTATGTCTCAGGATGAAGCATGATATTGCCACCTCTAGGCCATCGTGTATGGTACATATAGCGCTTAAAATCTACTACTGTCAGGCATAGCGACTGCACTGTATCAGCCTAGTAACTGCCTACCCACAAGTATTATACAAAATTCCACATACTGTCAAATTCTTAAGCTTGAGGCATATGACTCTAAAATATGACAACTTGACAATCGCACAACACGAAAGGTCACAAAATACCTTGCAAAAGCTAACAGTAACAAGGAAGACTACATTAAAACAAACTGCTACATGGCATCACAGGGAAAGTCAGTGACAAATTTTGCATTTACGCATTTCCTGCTAAGACCAAGGTTATATAAAAATTAAAAATTCTAACATTACAGACATAAATATTGAAAATTCAGTGGAATGACGTATAGAACAACCTACCTGAATATTTGGTATAATATGGTCTAGAAAAACACTAGAATGCTGGGTAATAACAACACTGCTAAAGTGGGACATATGGTCTGTATTTGCCAGTATTCTCGAGCTTGCTAGTTTGCCGATTACACATTTACGGTATATACTTCATGGCTCACTGTGCACGTGTATAAATATTAACTGACACCCACAAGCCATCTTGAGAGGAACACCCAGTGTATTTACCATGTAATGATGGAAAAAATATTGGTTGAGGATTAGCTGATTCCGTCTACATGATGAGTTGCTCCTCAGTGACGACATATACACATTTCGTACTTGGTATGAGTGTGTGTGCATAGCATGCAACAGGTGGCTTTTGTTGTCATGTCTGGTTACTTTAAGAACAAATTTTGTACGAATTTTTAAAAATGTATGCACACAAGGTCAAATTGACAGTAGCTGAATTTGTGGTGAATTTGAAAATAACGGTAACAGCATCTCTGAGAAATTTAAAACTGAACCTTCTCTCATGGGTGATGATGTACGGTAATATGATAAAACTCGCAAACAGCCAGGTGAATGTGTATACAGTATTTTGATACAGCACTTACTGAATAATATGAGTACTTTGTCAATCAAAAGCAGTCATTTCAAAAGTTTTCCACATCTACAATCCAAAGTACAACAGTGACTACAGTATGCACAAAAAATTACAATATAAGACAAATACATGCTCAATTATTTAACTGTTCTTTTTTAAGGGCGGGAATTCAGCGGAGTATCTTTTTGACTGTGATGTCTTCCCTGTGTGACCACGCGCCATATATTGAGTTCAAATACAAAACATGCTCATTATGCAGCTTGGGAAATCCGGTCCAGGACAAACAATACTGTAAAGTTTCGAATTCCGAAGGTACATATACCGTAATATACCTAAACCAAAGAAATCAAACTTTCAACAGATTCAAAATTTACACATACCCAGTAAATACCAGTATATGATGTCAAATCGCCGATGAATTCCACTACCCATATGGCAACAGTACCTACTGGAGTGTGTCAGAAATGAGCAAATTCTTCTTGAGTTCTGAAACATGAACAGGTCTTCAAAGAAATAATGCTCAGTGTACGTAGCAGCTGTCCATCGATCAGGGAACAGACATTATGTCAATGCAGAACATGGACATTGACGATTCCGATTGCGCACAAGATGTCGGGAAATACCGTCTAGCTATCCTGGCAGGAAGCGTCACCTTTGTGATTGATTTCAGGAAGCTCCTGTCTCCTCCTCGGAGCCTGGCTCAGATTTTTAACATGCACTTCTCGCAGTTCAGCAAAGTTAATGTAGAGATAACAGTCACATCTCCTTGATTAGGAGGGCAGACAACGTAAAGTGCCTCACCCAGACTACGAGGCAGTTGGGGATCCGATGCAATTATGTCTGTTTTTCATTATACGTTAAAACGTGATACATTAAAACGCCTATTTTTATTTCCGCAGAGATGTACCGGTACTACATGTACACCATTAGGGATCATTGCCAACACGGGGATGATTGTAGTTCTGAAAATGTGTTTTTTTCTCATAATGTAGAGTGTCTAGGGCGCAAACATGTACAGTGTATCAACTCCGCAAATTGATACATTTGAGTCTATAAAGCGTAGTATATCCCAAATAAATCCATATCTGTTTACGATGACTGTTAAAAACATGTACCCTCTTCAGAATATCGATGAACTCAGAGCGTAAGGAGAGAAGCAAGTTCTATAGGTTTACAGATTTTTCAGTTTCAAATGTCTTGTTTACTAGTATCGCACTTTTAGAAAGTTGTTTTCTTTCCAGCAAAGTGGCCTGAAACATGATAGCAGTCAAACAACATGGGCAGCATGCTGAAGTGTTCTACAAACCGACATTAACTAATTTTGTAGCTGAATACCAGCATTTCCCTGTTCACTTGAACTGATGGACTCCCAGTACAGAAGGTTCACTGGGCAAAAAGGTATACACGGTAGGTTTTGAGTCGATTCAGTCAATACAAACATGTCTGATAGATTGTTCTCTGAGTTTTAAAACCCTACAGGGTTTTTAATTAGTCAGAGAGGGTTTGAGAGGGTCCCTAAAATGATAAACATTTTTAGACACCTCTAGCTGACAAAATAGTTCAAGCTTTAATACACTTAATAGGTCCTGTCATCTTGCTGAAATAAAGATTGCTGTGAGCTCTACTATACATGTACCGGTAGGTATTAAAGTACAATGGGCCTTGGGAACAGATATTCCTATTCTCGAACTGTGAACTTTTACACTATTGGTCTACCTCGTGTGGGAGACTCATTTTGAAGCTCAGGAAGTAACTTAAGTTTTCACAAGCTAACTCTTGTGAAAATCAAAAATTTGAATTTACTTATACATGTAGAGTTAACACACAGGAACAGTGGCCATTTTGAATTTCAATAATAAGTAAATGCTACATAATGCTCTTCTCTAGTACCAAACTTTGCTCAGTGACTTCTGCTGATTTTTGTTCTTGAGTTCAACAGGTACATGTAATGATTTAATGTCTCTGTTCTGAAAGACTGAGCAAAAGTTTAAATCTTTCAATTTCAAGGCATGGTCTACCGGTACCTTAAACTAAAGACAAATTTACTAGATTTTACTGCTACTAATGACTGGACACACAAAACACCATTATGAATTACGAAGTAGTCCCAAATTGTTAAATTCATTAAAAATCCGATTTTCACTTGATTCTGAAAATGCAAAATGCATTTATAATAACTCTTGAATAGTTTACAACACAAGATCATAAATTCATTAAAACCATATGCAAATAAATACAAAAATGCTAAAGATAAGAAAAAATCTGACAAGTTGGTTTGAGTTGCCTCATGAATATTTTCTCATACGTGCATCAAAGTATTTTTGCAAAGGTCAAGCAGATGGCTGTGGGTAGAATCAAAAAGCTTTGATATGTGGAGATGAAACAGGATTATTTTTCTTTCAAAACTGAAGGCATGATTACTCAGTAATAAGAAAGATCCTGCATGTTATTACTACGGATTATTATTACATGTACCTGCAGGGAAGAGATTTAGGGTCATGTGAGACCATGCGTTTGTCAGTGTGTACAGTTTTTTTGGTATTTTGAGGGTTATTTTCAGAATACAAGATAGGAGCCCGGCAGTACTTTGAGAAGTAATATGTAATATAAGTATTATGCGATTCATTAATTATACATGTACCAGTTCACATGTGCACAACATGTACCAGTATGTTTTATATAAAACTTAACCTCAGAAAAAAATCATATATAAAAAAGAGCTACCATTTTTTTCATTGAAAAGCAAAACTATACCACATTCATAGTCCCCTGCTTTTTTAAATATGAACACCTGATAGCAATGGTTCTACTCCAGAATGAAAAGGATGTGCAGTCCTCCAAAGACTCGGTATGCCCAAAAGATCACGTGACGGCTGGTATAAACGAACCCACACTCTCGCATAGAAATACACGTCTTTATATGCACTCTTGTGCACATGGTTTTGTTTGAACCATGATCCACTGAATTCTTTGTTTAACCCATTGCAACTACATTCGTGTATCAAATTCTTTTTACAGAAGAGGCCAATTTGCTTTCACTGGCTGATTTCACAAACATTATATCAGCTCAAACAGGAGGGAAATTGCTATGAATGAGACAAACAAAACCTCGTCATTGAAAGGATTCAATAGCAGACAGAAAAACGCAAAACACAGTTGTGAAAAAAGAAATAAAATACATGTACCTTCAGGATTTACCTCATGGTTTGTCATGTGTTTCAGTTAAACAGAAAACTCAATTCTGATTAAATGATTTTATGTTCTCCATATAGCACCATACATTTTGTGATGAATTATCACTGTCCAACTCATATTGTGCCAATGAAAACGAAGCAAACTGGCAACATGTAAACATAAAGTGTATCAATACGCTGCTGTATAACAGGGCAATATTGTCTCGTAAATTTTACTCAGGATCCAGGTTAATTATCAGGACACACCTGTTGCATTCAAAATGGAGGCCTGACGTACATGTACAAACTGTGTACCGGTACAGACATGCGTTTGCATGTTAACAAACTTCTACTGTACTGTATAAAGTACTGTTCATAAATGCAAGCAATTTGAGGAGGAATTTCATTACTCTAAAATCATTCTTACATTTTGGTACCAAGAAGCGTCCAAAAGTTTTGGGGTACTGGAACAACAGAGACTCAGGTAATTGACTAAGAGGTCACAGTAGCAGGGTTGTTCTACATCTTGAGAAATTCTGAAACTGGGACAAAAAAAACGTTCATTCTAGATACACTGACTGAATAAAGAAAGCGAGGAATCTACCAGAAATATACCTGGTATGTTATGCAAACCTAGCAGCTGTACAAGGATGTTGTATGTGATACTCATATTGTAAAATGATACCCATAATAAATGAACTCTATTCAAGGCAGGTGTCAAGTTCACTTCTTTGTGATCAAAAAAGACAACGCAGTGACATAATAGTATTCATTTAAGCAAAGAATATTACAATATATGCAAATTACATGATAATGAGTCACTATCCATGGTGAATGTTTTACAACTGTTTACAGTGTAGTACACATCCATCACACATTCTGCCTTCATTAATTAAATAAGATTCCCTGGTACAAATCGTAACTGAGAAATACAGCTGACATATGGTACTTTCTATTCTTTTTGCAAGTTGGGAAAGAAGAATCAATGATGTCAAATCCACGATAAAAACTCCATTAAACCATTTCCCTTATATTCGACAGACGCTCATCGTCTATCGTGACAATATAACGTCTGTCGCGTTTTAATATAATGCTGCAGCTTCTTCATAACAGCTCAATGTCGTAATTTCCTTACCATAATAATTCAATACTGAATTATTTAAGGTTCAGAAAAATCGCTGCCTGGATACAACAATACAGGCAACGGTGAAAAAGCTACTTTTATTGATAATGAGTCAGATTACTGTATGATACACTGACCCTGTATGAAAGCACTATCTGCATAGGGGTTCTGGAGTGGGGGAGTGGGGGATGGGGGGTGGTGGGGGAATTTCAGGGGTGGGTCAACCCTTTTATTTCCAGCAATCTATCTCTATGTTCATAATATCCATATATATACAAACGAGCACATTTTCTTAACAAAAGAATATGCAAATTACATGTTACGTAAATTACTTTTTTCCAAAATGGAGTAGAACAGACAGATAAGCTGAACTTTAACACTCAATAACACAGAAAAAAGGCATCAGTACATGTATATCAGTTATAATGATCTTGTTCATTACAAAATTGTAAGTGTCATTTTTTGGAATTTGCAGAATTACATTTAATGTAATTCTGCAAATTCCAAAAAATGACACTTACATTTAACAATACATATTTTCATGAATCATTCTGAAACAGCATCTTTCAATGTGAGAGAGCCAGGTAGTACTACCAGCATCATTACCAAAGAAATCTGCTCTCCCATATTTTTAAATTTGTAAAGGTGTTCAGGGTATGGAAGTAATTATGAATATACAATTTTATGAATATACATACACAATTAACTGCCTGCACACATAGGATAAAATTAATCTAAAATTAACAAATGTGTGTGTTTTTAAAAAAACACCTAAATGCATAATTGTCATGTGACATTTTAACTTTTTTTTTGGCTTGTATTTGATGTAAATTACAAATTGTCTTTTCCATTACAACCACAAAACAAAATTGAAAGCGAAAAAGACTGATACTGATAAATACATAAATTCTGTTCAACAAGCTAACGGTCATACCAGTGTGTTTACGCAATAGAGGATACAGGGTAGGGAGTAAATTCTGCACCCACATACACATGTGAACATGTAGTCCTCAAACTACATGTGTACCGGTACATGACTTACCTTTGCCAGGATGGAAAAAGGAACCATTGGTAGGCGAAAACCAGTTGTACAAAAATTGCATGAAAGTCGCCCAGTCATGTCAAAGCTCGGCCAATTGCCTCTTTCTAATTTAAAGAATTGCACAGCAATTACTAGTAATTGACTCCAATTTATTGATTATTAGCATGATACACAGGTATTGTATTTCAAACATGTAGAGTGGGGTGGCAAAATAATATTTCATATTCACACATTTTGCATTGCACGTTCTTTCTGTCAGGCGTGGCATACTAAACGATGGTTGTCAGGGTATAATAGTAATCGACTGAGCAAGTCCCAAGCACAGAACTACAGTAGTGCAGTCCACACATATCCTCCTTTACCAGGATGGTAATGTGCCTGGCATTTACCGGTACACTGTTCATGCATTTACAAACTGATTATTGAAAAGCAAGCCAGCAAACAAACCAGTCTGCCTTCACCTATGGAATTTTCTCATACGAAATGTCAATCATCCCCATCCCCACCTCACCCCGCTAGCCTCAACTTCATGAGGACATTTACATATTCTCTTCCATTTGTAAAGACTTGTTCATATTTGCTCAAGAGCAATCATTAAATGCGTACCAATATTATTGTAATTTTCTTAATTAAGGTAGAATGCGCCTCGGGGACAGATATTTGGGCTCTCAAATTTTATCAATGCATTTATGATCTACTACTTGTGGGGGGACATTTAAATTTAAAGCTCTTGGTTCAAGAAAAATTTTTACCTTCTTAGTTTTTTGAAAATCAATAATTTTATTTTTCCTGTAGAGTGGATGGCAGCCATTTTGAATTTCAAATATAGGGATATCTTCAAGTTGGGTAATTTGTCTCTGTATTACCAAATTTTGCCCAGCAACCTCTGATTTTTTCACTTGATTTCGTAAGAGAATGGATAAAGTTTCATTGAGGAAAGTTTGAGCAAAAGTTTTAAAAGTTTTTCACTTTCGAGGCAAATGTACTACTATTTAGTTCTTATTAGGCTTGCCAATATCAACGCTTTACTGGGTGAATTTCTTTGTCACCATTGTACATGTAACATGTCTCTTGATAATTTTGCCATCAGTTTCTTTAAAATTCATATCATAAATTTACTAATGACCAGCTTTGTACATAAACAAGAATAATAGCAGTTGGTGGTGACAATCGAGATATCAAATTATAAAATTTCTTTCATGCACTGAAATTACCTCCTCTGTGACTCATAAGTGGATAAATATGAAAATTGTTTTTCTCTTCCATGATACATAACTTTGACCAAACTTTCCGAGCAGTATTTCACAGACAAATGATGGAAAAAAATGAGTTAAAAGCCAGTTGGTAAATACATGAATCATACTAAATAGCCACCTTAACAAACGTAGTTGCCTCATGCTGTCTGAGTGAGAATGTAAGCAGGTTGGAAGAAGGCTATGAAATACCATGAAATTACATTTAAGTATACAATTTAATGAAATTATTTTAATAGTATATTTGGGGTCAATGATTAACTGGTAATGATATTGGTTTTTGCAAAAGATTTTCAGTGTATCGCACAAAGAAGCTCAAAATTTTATTATATTCTTGCATAATGACATACAGGTGTCAGCTCAATACAGGGAGCATACCAGTACATGTCCATTTACACAGTATGTACAATGTTTAAAGTAAACATGCACATGTACCATGCTCGTATATGTACTGTGATCTCAACTTCCATGGCTTCCAATGTTTTCTAGTTTTGCACTATCTGAGCGTAATTTTGCGGTCACGATGTTGTCCATTGGCATTAAATCGGCAACACCAAAATGAAAGCACCAGTTGCATACAGTACACTAGCATAAGTACCTGTACAGGTTTTGTTGATGAGTTGAATACTGGGTATTTCAACATCATACGCATGTTGGCTATCCATTTACATACACATACATGTTCAGATAGTGATGTATGAACCAAAATATCAACAAGTCATCGTTGATGACACAGTCCCCGCTTGTCGATTTTGTATAATCTTTGGTGTCTAGGTAGCTGTGGTCTAGGTAGCTGTGGAATGACATTGATGCAACGGGTGCATCAGGCCTGTGACTTGCATAATAAAGTAATCTGAGAACGTTCAATAAATGACTCATCTCTGCCAGTAATGACCACTCAAGGAACTTTTGATTACATCACACATAAAGCGATGCCCTTACTGCCTCCAGTGTCATGATGGCAAATACTATACACATGGTTTGGTGGAATTTTCGAAATGGTATGGGATCGGGTATGTTGTTGTAATCAGCCATTTCGGATCATATAATGAAACAAATTAATGTGCACAAGAATGCAGCCATAGTATTTTATCTTCGTATCACGTTTGAACAAAATCAGTCCATCGAGGGACAGTGACCTATGTTTATGTTTCAAAGACATAAAACATAGGGCCAAAGTCCCTGAAGCTACTATAGACATGGATACAAAATTAAGTATTTCCTGACTGTATGAAATTATCTCACTAAGGTCATCCTAGGGACATGTAAACCAAATATTAAAGCTGTCTGACCAGCGGTTTTGAAAAACAAGCGACTCAACAGTTGACAGAGCTCTGCTGTGTTATGTAGAGAATAACCTTTTGTGACACATGTATTGATGAAGAAGGTGGATATCTTTGATAGCTCATTTCAGGATGGCCTGACCAAAATGGAAAAAAATTCCGTAAAATACAGATTTGCATATTTCATCAGACTATATTAGTCTATAATAGCAAATAAACGAGAGTTAATTGCATTCTAATTAGAGTAAACAAGACTTGTTTAAATCAAGATTTACGTCATAAAAAAACAGCATATATGTCAGGTTTTAAAGAATCCTGAGCTGGTTATCTTTTAATATCAGTATTTTTATCCTATTAACCAAGCACATTTTAACTTTCAAATTAACATTGTAAGTAAGTTCTGTTGAATAAGTTGAGACTGTACGTACTCAGAGAAAGCACACAGAAGAGACAAATGTTTGAAACTTAAGAGGTTCAAGGTCATCAAAAGCATATAATGGATCATATTACACCTTCATTGCACTGTTTACACAGATTGCAAAATTGCTATAAATAGCACATGAGGAATCTTACAGCCCAGCTTTACCATAAAAACCCTATCACTTTGACCACTCTTTTAATTGACCACTCTATTTTTTTCCTCCAAAAGTAATCTTATTTTATCCTTACCAAGTCAACCATAAATGGAAATTAGAACTTTCTCTATCTCTATTTGTTTGACCACCCTATCATGACAAACTATTATGAGCAATTTCTTTTAGATAACATAAATGGTGGTTCAGAATATATCAAAGTTGGGATTCAGGAAAGTTGCCTTTACATGTTTTAATCCTCAATTCACTATGAACTGTCAAAAAAAGTTTAACTTTCTGATAATTCCACACTAAAATTATTTTGGCTTTGATGATTTCCTAATTAATTCAATTATTTAAAAACATATTAATTATTTTTTTCTGGGTGAATTGATAGGGTTTTATACAGTACAAGAATTACATACAATGTAAGTCAAACTTTGACCAAAAATGACAAAAAAATTCCTTAAAAATACACATTTGCATATTTCATCACAATTTGAACAAATCTAAGTTGGGTTATCCCTAGGGACCTGTATACCAAATAACAAAGCTGTCTGACCAGCGGTTATGAAGAAGAAGATTTTTACCAAAAACACCTTTTTTGGCATTGATTTGCCTATTTTCAACAATATCAAAAAATTAAAAAAAATAGTTTCTCAAAATCATATTTTTCATCTACACAACAAATATCAAATCAGTAAGTACTGCGGTTCTCAAGATATTTGAGTGGACGGACGCCTCACAAACGGACATACATACATACATACATACATACATACAGACTGACGACGGACGCCGGACGGATACCCATCCCAATAGCTTCTATAGACTATAGTCTATAGTAGCTAAAAATCACACCAAAATTTTAATCAAATGGCTGTCTATTGACCATATGGATCATAGCACAAAATAGTAGACATACGTATGTATGCCATAGTACTTTATCTTTGTACCAAGTCTCAACAACATTGGTTGAAGAATATTTGCATATGACTAAGCCTCAAAGATATGAAAAAATCAAAACCATCTGACAGCGATATTGGAAAAAAATGAAAATCTGGCAGTCATATTGGAAAATGTCACGAAGTAAATTGACATGTATATGTATGCCATAGTGCTTGATCTTTGTGCCAAGTTTGGACAAAATGGTGTAATGACCTTTGAATTACGATTCAAAGACATGCAAAGTTCCAACAAAATGGCAGTTCTGCAGCCATATTGGATCCTATCGCAAGCTTAATTGATACATGCATATGTATGCCATTGTGCTTTGCCTTTGTGTCAAGTTTGAACCAAATCGGTCAAGGATGTTTGAGTTATGGTTCAAAGACATGAAAAAATCGCAAAAAAATGGCCACCTGTCGGCCATATTGGATCATATCACGAAATAAATTGGTGTTCATGAGGACATAATGTTTTGCTTTTGTGCCAAATTTGAACAGAATCGGTTCAAGGATGTCTGCGTTATGGTTCAAAGACATGAAAAATCGCAACAAAATGGCCGCCTCACGCCCATATTGGATCGTATCGCAATATAATTCAATATGCATATGTAGGACATAGTGTTATGCCTTTGTGTTAAGTTTGAAGCAGAATTGGTTCAAGGATCTTTGAGATATGGTTCAAAGACACGAAAAATCGCAAACAAAACTGGCCGCCTGGTAGCCATATTAGATTGTATCACAAAATAAGTTGACATGCATATGTAAGCCATAGTGTTATACCTTTGTGGCAAGTTTTAACAGAATCTGTTCAAGGATGTCTGAGTTATGGTCCAAAGACATGAAAAATCGCAACAAAATGGCCGCCACACGCCCCATATTGAAACATATCGCAAAATAATTTGACCTGGATATGTAAGCCATAGTGTTATGCCTTTGTGCCAAGTTTGAGCAGAATGTGCTCAAGAATGTCTGAGTTATGGTCCAAAGACATGAAAAATCGCAACAAAACGGCTGCCACGCGCCCATATTGAAACATATTGCGAAATAATTTGACATGGATATGAAAGCCATAGTGTTATGCCTTTGTGCCAAGTTTGAGCAGAATGTGCTCAAGGATGTCTGAGTTATGGTCCAAAGACATGAAAAATCACAATAAAATGGCCGCCTCGCGCCCATATTTGATCGTATCACAAAATAAATCGACGTGCATCTGTAGGTCATAGTGATATGCCTTTGTGCCAAGTTTGAACAAAATTAGTTTAGCAGTGTCTGAGAAACTGTTGATGACGGACGGACGGACGGACGGACGGACGGACGGACGGACACACGGACGGGACCCAATCTATAAGTCCCCGCCGGACTTCGTCCGCGGGACTAAAAAGTACAACATTCAGTTTATTGGTACTGCAGGGACAACTTCCATCAAACAGTAAATGAGATGAGTGTACCTTAGACAAAGAATAAGGGTTTAATAAAGAGTTCATTATTTCACTAATCTGTTAATTACATACAATTGAATAATCATTTAAGGTAGAATGTGCATCAGGTACTCAAAGTTTCAAACTTTTACAATGCTTTTTTTTTTGGTCTTCCATTTATGGGGCCTCATTTTGCATCTCACAGAATAATTTAATTTTTATCAGCTAATTTAGTGAAAATCCTACACGTAATTTTTCCCTACAGAGTTAATGCAAGGATGGCGGCCACTTTGAATTTCAAGTGTCGGTAAATAGTGGGGAATTTCTTTTCTCTGGTACCAAATTTTGCACGGTGACCCCTGATTTTTATTCTTGCTTTCAAAAGGGAATAGTTTGAAGGTTCCTTGATGAAAATATGAGCAAATTAAAGTTTAAGTTTTTCAATATCGAGGTGCGAACTACCGGTACAGTTATTCTTCTCCCATGGCATTTTGAAATGACTTTTAATCACCATTGCAAAATTCGAAATTAAAGCTCATTCAGACAGACTACTGAACCAAAACAGGCACAAATATGTTTTCATAGGAGAATTATCAATCATTAAAACGTATGACAGGATTTTATCAAATTTTCGTAGCAGTCTGAAAGCATTACAGCGATGGCCCTACTGACATTTCTTATATCATTTCTTACTTTTGACAGGCAATTAGTGGCTGACAAAAGAACCCCATCACATTCAATAAAAATCTTGGTAATTTGTGGTTAACAAAAAAAATCCATTTAATTTAAACTACGTCCCAGTAACACACTATTACACATGTGACAGATTAAATTTGATGAAATCACTACTTGGAGAACAACTTTCGTTTCAAAAAAGAAAGGGCTTTTTGAAAATGATGAGTCATACTTATTCCCAGCACACCATGAACGCAGGCATCACTGGCAAGGAAATCTGAGATTTTATGGCAGCTTGGACTCTGAGGATATCTCCAATCTCCAAGAGAAATTTGTTAAGCAATCAGACGTACATCGGACACTTCAGACAAAAACATCTGGGCCTACCTGGACAGCTCAGAAGATTGAAGCTGATTGGTAGATTGTCATGATTCACAGCAACTTAGGGAGTCTGATACCAAGGCTATTGTGTACATACCTGATTGGCTGTTTTGAATTCACTCAATAACGTCAATGCTATTCAGCCAACCAATAAGCTATGAGCTTTCCAGATGCTACACAATGCAAGAATCCGTTACAAATTCAACTCGTACGCAGACGTACACATATACCGGTACAATAGCAACAAGTCATACCGCTCAACTAGTGATGTATTTTTGCCAGAAGACACTCGTATTTCACAGAAAAATTTCCATTCTGTAGAATGTCAACCAGTGGCAAACTATAAACCAAGCCTATTAACAACTCTGTAGGCTTTATAATACCAGACACAGAAATTTGTAGGCTATTGACATTTGAATTTGCGACTGTTCTGATCTCCGACATTTCACTGAGAGGGATATTTTTCACTCATTGAATGATATCTTTCCCAGCCTGAATGATATCTACTGGTATTCCATGGCTACACGGATTTTGCATAGACTTTGCATGGATGGCAATTTTCACCGGTATAGAAAAGACACAGCACGATCTTTCACATTAAACAGGAAAGACCAAACGAAATACCAAAAATTATTGTTATTCTTTTCATTATTTATAGCGAGCCCATATTCAGGCCCGGGATAAATAAAAAGTCTGCTATTTATTGCACAAGATTATTTTTTTTCTCCTCTCTGCATACAGTATGGAACCAAATCTTAAGTCTTTCAATTCCTTTACAAATGTCAGACATGCTGCTTTTACCAAGCAAATGATAAACACTGCTAAACACACGTATCCTCTTTCACTCCTACACCATAAACTCATTTAGGTTTGGTATTTTCAAAAATATTTGGATCCAACTGTAATTGTTTTACTACATGTACACTAGCAGTAGCAGTTTGTACTGTGTATAATAAATCCATCCATATTTTCTGTCACAGCTGTATACTGCACACTGAGCTGTTCATAAGCCGTAAAAATGACAAAATTTTATCCTCCCTCATGGAAACCTTCCAAAGCCAAGCCTTTTGAACTTTCCATTATGATGAACTTTCTGATATCTTGAGCCATTGCTTTAAAGCCGCAATTTTCAATCCCAGGTTCTCGCATTAGTGGAGTTCTCCTCCCAGTCAAAGACTTGGCCAGTACGATGTTTGATTTCTATAACATTAATTACACAAACTGATCTCAACCTTTTGGCGCCTTTTGCTAATCCTGCAAACAGAGTTTATACAAGCGTTTGATTGACGGTCGGTTCAAATCGCCAATGGTCATTGATTCCCCAAAACCAACACTCTAATTTCCTTAAAACTCATCTTCCAATTGCGTTACAATTTGAATATATGGTAGCCACAGAGTTCGATTGGCAGCAGCTTTGCACTAACCGCTTGGCAGTCTGTCTGCGTTTTTGTGGACAGACAAAACTAAAAAGTGGTTTTTTCTGGAGCATAAGCACGCGTGTTGCCTGTTTGGTGTCCACTTACACGATGAACGCCAGCATAGCTTCGCGCCCTTTTAAAAGGAGGTTCCGCCTTTAACTCTAGTACCCCTATAGATGTATCTCTGAGTTGTCCAAACACTGATTTATGAACAATATGGTTGAACAAGAAATTCAATGGAGGAAGCGAATATTCTGTAGCTATGCATGCACAATGTACCCCGTCCTTGATCAACAGCTTCCTAGATTTAATAAAATCTTTGATTCTAAATGCGAGATTTAGGTACAGCCCTGAGCTATATACATAAAAGATCCATGGGCAGGTCTTATATCAGAAAGGTTTTGGGTCATAAAGCCATTTGTCCACTCATCTCCAGCTGATATTGATTTCCATGGAATTATTTCAAATCAAGATGTCTTTGAACATCCGAGAATGGGTTCGTGCCACACTGACAACCTACAAAATTACATATGAATGAGTGAATGACGCTTTCGCACAAACTTTACAGATAGATTAATGCTCCTTGAAAAGATTCAATTGTCATTTGCATAAGTTGTGGTTTCTCAGTACATGTAAACAAGTGTCTTAAAGGTTTCAACCACAGCTTCTCAGAATGCCAGATATTTCCAGTTTAATATTATTCTTTCTTTTTTTCTCTCTTTCCAGTTTTTTTTGCAACACTTTGAAAGCACAGCATTTCATAACCTTGGGTCAGCACTGTACAGTGATTTTCATGACGATGTCATCAGAAGTTTTATTTCTGAGTTACTATCAAATTCTAGAAAAATATTTCGAAAGTGATTTACTTTCAATAAATCAATAATTTCCCATTTATTATTTAAAAAACCAGCAATCAACGGTACATCATTTCAGGATTCATCAGTATAAACATGTACATTTACTTCCAAAATAATTTTTTTGTTCAGAATTTATGAATGTCTGACTACATCAAAACCAATAAATTATATCATTTCCGTTTTCATCTGTACGACCTTTCAAACACATTGATTTTTTGTTTTGTTCAGAATTTACAATTGAACATGTCAAACACTTTGACTTTTTTACAATAGCGTTATAAGATCATCACTCAACCTGTCTTCATACGATCATTACTCACCGTGTAACACATGCCAACATATTCATCACAACACTTGCGTATTGACTGAGTTTGGCAGATGAAGTATTGACTTTGTGAATTAATAAGTAACGCGGCGAAGCGATGATACTGAGTTTCCCCTGGTAACAATAAACTCCGACTTGACTAGCACGTTTCAGATCATCAAATTAAAATCGGAAATTCAATTAATTAGAATGCCAATTACAAGGCCATGGTACGCTTATCGATGTACCTCATCGATTTGAGATCTGCTGAAAACGTAATGGAAATTTAAGGGAGAGATTAACAAGGCAGTACGCCACCTGACTGTTCACATCAATGTGTGCTTCTTTGTGTTACTGGTACAAGCCACTATTTCATTTAAAATTTGAAACATAAGATATTGGATTTTGTATGCTCAGCAAAATTTGCATGGCTCAACTTGTTAACTGGAGCACTATTTTACACCTGTTGACTGATTTTAACGTCAACACAGTAATTGATAGAATGCACATTGGGGACAGTCATATGGACTCTCAAACTTTCACAATACTTTTCAGGTTTACTACTTGTGGGGGTTTATTTTCATGCTCTTGGAGTAAGAAATACTTTCACCGCCTTAGTTTTTCAAAAATGGAAAATTTTTCCCAATAGAGTAAACGCAGCGATGGCGGCCATCTTGAATTTCAAATGTCAATGAATTTATTATAATTTGTTACTCTAGCGCCAAACTTTGAAGGGTGACCCCTGATTTTTGTTCTTGATGTGGTAAGAGATACGGCTGTAAGTTTCACTGACAAAAGTTTAAGTCTTCCATTTTCGAGGCGTGTGCTGCCCTAAAAAGAATTTGTAGATATACATGTACAGAAGTACATGTCATGTACTTTTGAATAATGGTACCGGTACATATTTCTGACACAAGGAGTAAAATGCTTTTTCACAATGCCAAATCAATGGACTAAAAAATATTTTAGTTCACACAGTAGTCAGTTTTGTCTACACTGTCATCAATCAATAATACATGTAACTCGCTAGTTATATCTAATAGGCAAGGCAACTCACAAGCTTTTATTCTGGTGCATGGCAAATTTCCCTCAAAATTTTAAAACTGTAAAAAGTCCTCTTCTTCAAAAAAGTATACAATTAACAAAGACATGGCAAGGCGAAGTCAATGTGTAATCTAGGCTGTGGGCAGCATGTAAATGAATATTTCATTGCAGATCTTGCTGAACATACGATCCAGACTACCGCCGGGTAAAAACTGCCTTTCACAATACATCCACACTGAGAAGATTACACACTAAAGACTGCCTGAGTTTATCACTTCAATCCATGCACAAAATCCTTGATCTAGAGATTTTTTTGTAACCTAGAAACCTTACTGTGTCGTTGTCTGCTTATCACCTTTCTCCAATTTTGTGAGACCGACTTTGCAATCCCTTGAAGTTAGACGTTTGTCAGCATGATGCAATACAAGAATCCTGTGGATGATGAGAATTGACCAAAATTTCACAACCTTCGAGTGGAAAGCAGTTGTAGGAAATTAGAGTTGTAAAAAGGAGGAGAAAATGGCCAGTTTCTGACGTCAGCGCAGTATTTTTTTCACTTCATTTAAAAATTCATCAACTGGTGTGTTGTCAAGTGCTCAGCATGGCTCTTTCCTCTGCTGCCCGCATTACAAAGGAACAGCGCCGAGTCAGATCGTTTCTTTGCTCAATGAAAAATAATAGTCTTTTCAAGGTAATACACACTTGCAGAGTCAAAGACTTATGGTAAACTTTGCTCACAGTTTGTTCAAAGAAACTTTCAACCTTTCCCTAACAAAATGGAGAATAAAAATCAGGTAAAATGAAACAAATTTTGGTAATACACAAACAAAACATTAAAATTCAAAATGGCAGCTATCCTTACGTTGCGAAAATTTATTTTTTTGAATTTTTACAAAAACAAGATGGTTAACACTTCACTTATTCCAAAAGCTTCACAATGAGTTCACACAAGCGCACAAGATGGTGAAAAAACAGAGTTCAAATATCTTTCCTCAAAGCGCATTCTAGAGGTACCTCGATTGTGTATTATTACACATTTTATGTCCAAGACTACGCTAGTGATGACAAAGGCACGTCAGAGTTCAGTGATTTTATTAACAAAAAGTAGTGAACTTTCACAAACCACTAGTTTAGCATAGAATATTCCCCTTTGATATTTCACAGAACTGAATACAAATACTGCTGTGTGTCACAAAAAAATAATGACAAACTATACATGTGTAAATAATGTGCCTAAAAAGTGTACCGGTATATATGCATGGAATAGCTTTCCCTATTAAAATAGAACCAAAATAAAATTTTCACGAACAAATATTTTGTTTGCACCTTTTGAATCGTCACTTTTAGAAGACATCATGTTTATGTACAATGCGCCTCTGGGATATCCAGACTCTCAGTTTTACAATTTTTTTCTGATCTACCACTTGTGGGGGCTCATTTTACAGCTCTTGGAGTGAAAAAAATTTCACCGTCTTAGATTTTTGAGAATTGAAAATTTACTTTTCCCCATAGAGTTAACACAGGGATGGAAGCCATTTTGAATTTCAAATATCGGTAAATGTTTGGTACATGTAATTTGTTTCTCCTGTACCAAAATTTGAATATAGTTATCCCTGATTTAATTCTTGATTTGATAATAGAATGGCTGAAAGTTTCAACAAGGCAAATTTGAGCACAAGTTTCAGTCTTTCACTTTCAGGGCACATACGACCTGAAACAAAATATTTGCATCAAGCGTATTTCTTAACTCAACTTCTGTAGCAGCTGTTTAGTTTACAAGTTAAACCACCCTCCAGCATTGCCACTAGCAAGGACTGTAGTTCTGACCATAAATCAAACTTCCGGAAGGACATTTAGGAATATCACAGTGTTTGCTGTCTAACCTGTAAAATAAATCATGAATTTCAAATCCCTTCCTTATGTACTACCGGTATAAAACTAATTGAAAAATTACTCATAAGTCAAAAGTTACCATAATGTTGCGATGGTATTAAAAAGTCTCCATAAACGTCATGACAAAGCCATTTTGCAAACCTGCAAAAGCAACAGCCATGAAGCTCTGCCTCAAGTCAAAGGATTTTATGGGAGCGATTTCCCCCTGATGTTATTGGACAGACACCAAATGAGGTCATTTCAGCACGCGACTGCCGTATTTCATGGCAAACTACTCATGGCATTTTCAGGTTATTACCAACCATGTTCAGACAGTAAAACTGATGCGGAGAACATGATAAAATGTGTATGAGCACTTTTTGACAAGAAAAGAGTCAAGATTTGTGTCAGTAACATCTTGTTTCTGACTGACCAAACACTGTCATTGCAGCAAGCGTGCTTTCTTTACAATAAGTAGTCAGGTAGAGTAACAAGCTTCGCTATTTAACATAAAAATGCACCCGGAATAAGATTCACCGATATACTTATAAATAAAATAGCCAGACGCAGATAAAATATCACTGACACAGTATGCCAATATGGTGGTAACGGTACATGACTTATTTATGACACAATTATCTTTTCAAATCAATGATAATTAAAGAAGTGGCTATCAGGCCCAATGTGTAAATTTAAAGTATACCGGTATATGTACATGTAAAATGTACCTAAGGGAGAGATATTTGGACTCACAAATTTTTACAAATCTTTTCTGATCTACCACTTTGGGGGAGGGCTCATTGTAAAGCTCCTGGAGTGACAAAATTGTTCATCATCTTAGCTTTTTGAAAATAGAACATTTTATTTTTTTCCCATAGAGTTACAAAAATGTAACAGAGATGGCAGCCATTTTGAATTTAATATATCGGTAAATGTAGATAATTTGTTTCTCTTGAACCAAATTTTGCGCAGTAACCCTTGATGTTTATTCTTGATTTGGTGAGAGAGTTGTTGAAAGTTATAATGAGGAAAGTCTGAGCAAACAAAAGTTCTTTCACTTTGAGGGGCATACCACCTTAATGCTACAAGACGAACTTTGCCAAGAATGAATTTGAAGTTCACAACTTTCTAAATGTTAGCCAGCCCTCTGATCACGTCAAGAGAATCAAGGTTTTTTGGATAAAAGAATATGTACATGTAAAAACAGACAGTTTGAATCCATTGCAAATTATGGAGAAATCGCCCTGCATCATGAGAAAGCACACCATCATTCCACTACTGTAAGGGGTGGACGATTTGCTATCCTGAGGGTGGGGGGGGGGGGCTGGAAGATTTTCAACAAAAAAAGGTTCCCTGCAATTGTCAATGAAGAGAAAATCAGAAGGTTCAACAAACAAAAAGATAGGAGAGTGGGAAAAAACTTGTGTAAAATGGATCTGGTTAAAAAACAAAATAATGCTACCTCATCAATATTCCACCCCTAATTCATGATTTTTTCAGAATAGTAAACCCATGCTGTGATCTCTGAAAAGGATTGCTACAAAGTCAAAATCTGTCAAAGTCTTTACTACGTGATGTACAATGTAGACCTGTACATAAAGTATAGCTCTGGAAACCAAAGGCCATCAAGTTGATCAAATTATGAACAATATTAAACTGTAATGCTTCTCCACAGATGAATGTCTGAACATAAAAAGTTTATGAAGAAAGTACCACATGACCAGCAAACTCTCTGGTTTGTTAAAATTAGGAACATGTGAGATTGCACTAGATTTCATCGCCAACAGACCATCAAAGATACCAAGTCATGTACGTGTACAGTACCTCACACACAGGGACATCTTGCATTGCATCGATTTTGAGAACGCTTCACGCATCATCAACAGAGAAACAAGTTGCTACACCTGTACGTGCAAATGTCTTGGTAATTTAGTATGCTTGCCATCCTGTGAATTTTCTCTTGTTAGTCAAGATCTTTTATCAACAATCAAACCCTGGGGCTGACTAGGCTGATCACATTTTGCTCTCCCCATCTTTGAGATGGACACTGTGACATCCACACACGCAATGATATGATCCTGCATGCAATCAACTCTAGCTGTCCCTTTGCAAAAAGTCTAGTCTGATACAAACTGCATTTTCTGTTCAAATCTTCGGCAGATTTATCACTCCCCATTGTGTGATAAATAATAGGGTGCCGTATCAGTGAAAGGGGATTACACAGATTCAATCAAAAGAACAGAAAGAAAATATAATATATTTATGAAAAAGAAAATGTTGAGATTGCACAAGTGAACAATTGTTCTATGTAAACTGAAGAGTTCCATGCACTAGTACACAATGCATGAAGTACATTTAGAGTCCTTCTGGAAAATTACTGAAATACCTGTTGTAATATTGGCTCCATGTACTTGTACCATGATCTTCTTCAAATGCCTGTAAAACGTCTTTAATATGTCTTTAAGAAATTCTACCATATCCATGTAATTTCATAGTGGCTGTTAGGACTATGTAGTAGGTATGCTTTTCCCACCAGCTGTGTTACATACACAGACAACAAGGTATGGATGTATAGTATGAGTGACAGAGCTGCCATGTATTATGTGAGGGACTGCAGGGTAGACACGACCATGGCTGGTCTTTTAAGTTAATTGAACAGTTACAATGCCTCCTGAGGCTGTGCTGAATACCTCTCATGGGTAGTATAAGGACAATGCTGAGGTCATGTCCTGAGCGTAAACAAATACAAACAAAGGCCATCATGTGGCAAGGGAATTCATGTGTACCGTTTAGTATGACCTTAGTGCACTCTGTGGTATATGTAAATAGACGTGTGAACACACGAACGTAACGTGAATGCAAAAGTTGAAGTTCAATTTACATATTACCGCAAAGTCCTTCACTGGTAGGCCAATCATTATCCAGTCACAACATGCCAGGTATTACAAATAATATGCATATGGCTGAAACCACTGTGTATGGTTGCACACCAAAATGGATGGGGAACTTTACCTTTATTTTAAAACATACAGTAACTACTGATACTGCATGGACACTACATGTTCAGGAAGCTCTACGGGTGTAGGCAGTTCAAAAAGTGAAAAACCGCGGCAATTAATATCAATATGGGCCTTCAAGTGTGATAAATCTCTGAGTAATCTGAACCAAATACAGAAAACATACCGTAAGTTACTTGGGTAAGCAGTGAGGCCTGTTACTTTTACGATTTCTGAACTCTTTAAGTTGTTTTAGAAATGTCTTGAAATTTCCTCGAGACAAGTCCTATACCAATACATATACATACAATGATGTTACATGCATTACACAAGTTTCTTGCGTGAGAGAGAACACTTCATGGTCGGTGGTGAATCCAAATGGTTCACAGAACACATGCTGCATACTGACAAGCATGAAAGCCCATTTAATGGGTGGATTTGCGATACAACCAGTACCACAATACCACATCTTAGCTGGCACGGCTGGCAGAAACAAACCTTTTCAACAAGTTTTAAGACATGGGAAGGTCTTTTTAAAATGCTTGCCAATTACAAAATGCCGGCCAATTACACGATATTACAGACGATTCCATTATCTGACTGAATAGGAACTGCAGATGTCATGTCAGAGAAGCTGAAAATTAAGGTCTGCTGCACACAAAAAAAACTACAGCACTTATTTTTCCTGCCAGGCACATTCGTTTTGGTGAGCTCATAATGAAAGATGACCTTTAAAATCAAACGTTTGTATAAAATCTACTCGTATCCTGCCGCCAGCAAAGTTCTGTTCTGAGTGTATTCCTGACATTCAACTGTTTCTGACTCATTAAAAATGCACAGGTACATGTAAGCGGGAACACTCGGAAAAGTGTACAAATAACGCAAAAAAAAAACACATCCATGGCAAAAGTTCTTACATACAGGCCATGCATAATTAAAACCAAGTGCATGACTAATGAAACTCACTGCGATAAATAAGTGTGTTCAGCTCAACTTTGATTATTATGCCCACATTTGCACTAATTATATATGCCATGTTCAGTTCTATTTTGATTATCACATGCATGTTTGCACTTTTTACCCTGCGTTCCATTCTATTTTGACTATCACCCACATATTTGGACTAATTATTATAAGCCATGGTTGCACCATGGAAACATACAGTTATATATATATATATATATATACATATATATATATATATATATATATATATATATATATATATATATATATATATATATATATATATATATATATATATATACATATGCACATACGTACATACATGTACACATTTATATGTACCATATGTAATACTGAATCACTGTTCAGAGTTTGTCTGAAAAGTTTGTTGTTCAAAAATCTTTCAGGGGTTTCAACTCTAAATGGCATATTTTGGCAAATTATTTTTCAAGGAAATTCAAATTAATTACAACAAAAGAGTTCCACATATCAAAATTTTCATTTTGGGAGAAAGAGGGATCAACGTCAAATGAAAAAATACCGTCAAGGACAGTGTGCTCATATTTGGTTTGAATTGGTCCATCAAGAAATATTTAAACTAGAAAAACAAGAGTGACAAAAGTAAATAAGGTCTGAAACTTAAGGTACTGGAGGTCAACTTTAGGAACAGGCTTAGCAGAGGACTTGTTTAACGCAGTCCTTCATGGTTTCAGCAGGTCTGCCAGTATGTATCAGTTCATGAACAATGGCAGGAAATGACTCAAGGTCAGTGAAGTAGCCTGTTTCAATCACTGCCATCACTCCTATACATAATTGGTACACTGCATACAAATAGGTTAGAGATTACAGAATCTCTAACTCAGATGTGTGGGCTGTTTCAGTTAATGCCACCACTCCCGCACATTTGCAGGATTTCCCCTTTTTCTCACCTCATTTGCATATTTTTGACACTGACGTGTTCCTTTGAACAACGTCACATCTCAACCCCTGGGTCTACCTGTACACCAAATACTGTGATAGTAGGTTTTGGAGCTTTTGCGTGTGACAGACATACATCCGCACATACATACAATGTACAGACATACAGACGCCACCGACTCACAATATAAGCTCTTTTTGGTATTTATATACATACCAAATATGAGCTAAAAAAGTTTTGCTTGCCCTGCACTTTGTCATTATCTGTGGGCCCTGTGTTACAAAACATAGGGCATCAAGAAAGCTCATGTTCTCAGACATATATATCATCTTTGACTGGCTTAAACCTGGACTTTGAATCAATGGACTGCAGTACAAACATAACCACATGCACAAAAACGCATAGAAATACATTGTATTTCCATGTGTTTGCCCACATGGGTTTTTTAGTAACGCTATCCACGGATCGTGCACCATCACATGATCTCAGTCTAAAGAACACCATCTATCCCTTGTATTCCGGAGTAGAACAAAATATTTATACACGGTGACATTTTCATGTCGATCTTTGTCCTATATGTATATTTGTTGACTATTATCAATCGATGATCAAAAACTTCTGAAAAATATCAAGATATTATATAAATCATTTATTTAAACATAATAGTAAATGGACGATAACAAAGCAGGTTATTGTAAACAAAATATACAATTCATACATGCATGCATTTCAAAACATTCCAAAATCCTGAGGGTTTTTTAGCTTTGCCAATGCGTTTATGAATGAGATTTTATGACAATCCGCCATCTGACGACAGACTAAGTCTGTGCATGATTTATCACTATTGAAGCAAGCTCAGACAAATATCAAAAGAAGTATTACGAGGGACTTATTGAAGATTATAAAAAGACAAACATTGTCAGTAGGTCTATTTTATTCTCTTCTCACCAATATCTTTGTCAGTGTTTGGGTCCATGGTATTTAACGCAGCAAAGTGAGATAACTTTAGTGCGAAAAAATGTTGTTCATTGGATTTTATGAAATTCCTGTTTTAATTAACAGTTCATCAACATAGAATACTACTACCAGTATGACGACCAAACAAGACTAGCACTGTCTCAACATAAAACTCACAGGTGTCGTTCTTCTCAGTGTGTAGGGTATGTGAAATTTTCACAATGGTACAGTACTAAAGAAAAGTGTTGCAGCTCACCCTTTGGATGTCTGGGGACTTTAAAAAATTTGCTTGATATTGCTTAAGGCGTACATGAAATTGCAACAATTATAGGTGTGACTTCCAGCCTGGCCGAGACACACGTCACAACACCAGTGACCATGAAAACATCCTTCACAGCAGGGCTCACATACACACTATATATCAGTTGTGGTTTTTGTTAAGGTGTTCTTTTGAATATGCCCTTGATCTGATACCCTTATTGTACAATCTACCATGTACCTATTAGGCATGCTTTGAAGAAATTTCTATTTGCTAATCTTGGCCAAGCTGGCAGTCGCTGATAATTGTTGCAATTTCAAGAGAACTTTCATGAATTAAAAGCATAAAACGTCAAAGCCCTCTGAACAGCGAGCTGCGATAAATTCTGTAGTACATGTACACGAGTCACCTGATCAATATATTGTGAAATCAAAAGAGCAAAAACGTTAATGCTACAAGCTGCTGAAAGCCCAGGTTGTCCTTACTACGAAATAAAACTCGGCATATGATAACACTCAATCTACATTGCATGTCACTAAACATCCTTCCCCCTCACTTCTACATACGGTACATGTACTGTACACACACACGTCACGCATCGGATTTCACTATAAACCCAGGTTTTGGCACTTTGTCAGTCTCTCCAAAGTGATTAGTGTGGGTGGATAAGGTGCTTTCTCTGTCCATAGTCAGGAGGAAAAGGCATTTATCAGGGAAATCTCCAGACAGAACAGATGGTTGGATTTCGGATCTGACCACTGACAAAGAACTGAAATGCATGAAGTCTGTCACATACATGTACGTGGGTGTGAAGAGAATTTCTACATACTACTTGCAGTACACAGACCGTAGCAGTTGCAGTTGATGACAGATCAAATCAAAGCGATGAAAACTGGGATGGTGAAGTGGAGTCTCAATCAAAGGTGATAAAATTGCATAGACAAAGTGTGCTCATAAGAATATTCATTGAAATCTACCTTCTGCTCCTTAGAATGATTGAAGTCCGCTTCAAAATACAGGTGGACAATTAGAATTGTCCAGAATATAATATCAGTACCAGCTGTTTCCCACAGGCATACCTTAAAATTACAACTAATGGCATACACACATAATGCATACATGTATGTAACAATACCAACTAGATGAAACCTGCCAATATTATTTATCCGCGGAAAGTGATGATGCAAAAAAAAACCACTAATGCTGGAAGGAGCGCTAAAGTTGGGAAATTTACAACCACAGAAGGCAAGCAGTTTACACTATCCATGATTTAGAGGAATTAAGTTTAATCCTCTCAACTCTGGGATACAGATTAGACGGGGATAATCCCATGATAACAGCTTCCATTGATTCACTGAAGCAAACACATACAGTACATCCATACATCTGGGATAATGCTTGCGTGTACTTTTTTCAATAAATATGGAAAGAGTACAGTTTTGTGTGTGAATAAAATAAAAGATAACACAGACCTCAGTAACTATGAAAAAACACATGTACATGTACATGTACATATCATAGATACAGTACATGTAATAACTTTCACATTCATGCATCATTCTATAACGCATTATAGCTGTAACTGTTGGTGATACGGGTATATTCATTTTTTTGTTGTTCTATTTCCATTTAACCAATTACTTTTTCCTATTCTTCTCTGCACAGTTCGTTGAAATCCATGGTACTAGTCTTGCCAATGTAACGATTGTGTACAGTATGCCATGTTATTATTCAGATACGAGTTCTAGGCTCAGATTCAGTCGGCATCAATAAGTGGACATTGTACACATTACAAGTTGTGTTGACTAGGTGAATACTTGTTATTTTTTCAGAGTTTTGGCAGTACTGGTATAGTAATCTTTACAGCCCTGAACTGGGCTTTGTAGACCAAGATTGTACATGGGAAGGGCCCAAGCATGTGAGGGCCCTATAACCTGTATCAATGATGTAAATTATCGTACATTGCATGGAACAGGCAGCAAGATCTGATTTCTGGAAAAAAGTTTGATCGAAATAAATGTCATGCCTTTTAAGTAAAGTTTGCAACCATTTCGTGGCGAAATCACCGCATAACAAAAGCAGAAGTGATGGGTGATGGGCTTGGCTCATGTAGCATCACATGATCACAGTCCATCAGATTGTACCCTTCGAGATCACTTTCTCATCATTCACAAAAGCATAAATCATCGGTAAACTTGCTTAAAGTTTCAACTGGATTTCAATAGAAACATCAACAGTTTCACTGTCGACACCACTATGATCAAAATGAGTTGTTTTTTCTCATCTCAAACTGGCTTTGTTTACAAATGGAACACTGGCTGGTAGCAATATGCATAGTTTTAAAATCAAACTAAAGGTAGTTCAGAAACGCATGTGCAATTGTCCATATTTAGACTAAGGGTGCCGGGCTTGATACTGCATAGCCAAACAAGGGACTACAGTACCGGTATGTGCCTGAGGGTACATGTACATGTAGGTGAACAGTTGCCTGACGTCAGGAGGGTAAATGGTCTAAATTTGACACAAAATTTATAAATTTTGAATAAATTTGAACCATTTAAGCATTTAAGTCATATGCATTATGCACAGAAATGCAGTATTCTTTTTCATCTAAATGTAATACATGATTTTTGAATGAAGGAATAAATGGTCTAAATTTGACACAGGTCGTGTAATTTACTAAATGTATCCTTGTAAGGAACATCTATGCTGCACTTTAATACAAGTACAGAATGTACAGTTCACTTTGAGACTAAATAAACCCAAAGGATGAACATTAGAGCATGCATCAGTAGCATCAGTAACATCAGCAACCATCTAAATCCCCCCTCCCCCCAATCTGGCTCCGGGGCATATAGGTCTGTGCTTGCATATCATCCCACTACGCAAAGGATACCATGCATGTTAGATGTTATCAATGAAACTTGCATATCACCATAGCAACACCAAATGACAGAGTTTATTACATCCTATTCTAGAGACCGCTTCCGGCCTTATACTGCAATGCCTTGCATGAACACCGAACACAGTGTGCGCATAAATAACGCATCTACCATTTCCAGTGTTTCGGCATGGCTGCCGCCGGTACCACCAGATGCTTTTAATTACATGCCTTGTGTCCATCCAATTAGCTTAGTAACTGAGCCTCCATAGCGACCAGCTTCATCTCATCTGCCACCTCATAAATTTCATCTATCTACATTCTGACATAAATTGCTTATGCTGGTTTTCTTTGTCTGGTTACAAGCCATAATGACCACAATAAAAACATTAGTGAGACAATTAATTTGTGAAGTAGCAGATCATTCAGCATACAGGCCATTAAAACATCAGCTGCACACTGGCGTGCACACAGACACAGTTCCTGAAACTTAACTTCAGGGAACCCCAGGCAACACTTGCCAGTCACGCTCTCCCCCTTGAAAGGAAACTAGGGCAGAGTCGTTATTTTAATTTGATCAGACGAAATGGTTACAGCTATCAAGAGGTCAATTGTTCACTTTCAAAGCCCCTTTCATGAATGCCGCGCCGTGATAACTAACCCGGTGAATATCATGTTCAAGCTTCATACATGTCATTCCCTGCCTGACTTATAAAATGATGGAATTTCCTGTTACACATTTTTTGTATACATGTATAGCAGAGGTGCAACACACCAAAGAGTTACAGTTCATCGTTCAATCTGGTGCACAGATAACAGCGAGTTTCACATTAAAATTGTTAACAACAACCTTATCGAACGTGAAATTGGTCAGCAATGCAGTTTACTGAGGCACAACACACCATTAAACAGTCTCGAGTGTCCGGTCGTTTGTTCAGTCTCATGCACAGATACAGTGAGCATCACGTTCTGAATGTTTACACTGAATTCATCAGACGTGAAATCGGTCAGCAATGCGGTAAAGATTGTACCACAGAGGATTCAACACCAGAAATATTACCACCCCAGCATCACAGCATCACGTCTCAGCTCTGTAACGTGCCCCATGTGGAAATGTTAAAATCAGGATATTCTCCCGTCGGAGCAAATTTTAACATTCTATCTGTTTCTTGAGGTAGAGGAAAATCCTGATACAGAATATATAACATTCACAGTTGCTTACAAGAACCTTATCAAACATGAAATGAGTATACAAAGCTCAATTTCACGTTATAGTAATAAATATTCTACCTTGATAATGACTCGTAGCAGAAATGAATACAACACAATACTGACTACAAAATTCAGGAAAATTTCAGCATGTTAATAGATGGTAATGAGTCAGCGATGCAGGTCGGAAAGAAAGTACCCGACATAATTTGATACCAGAAATGCTTTTACGCTCATTCAATAATGCACTCCTCAGCTCTGTAACACGTCAAGCGTGACAGCCTCAAACTTGGAATTATCTGCCTTTGACATAAATGTACATGTACTGTTCTTCTTCGCACAAATTTAAACGCCTTATTATGTTATAGGCAGGCAGATTTTTATGCACAAGAAAGGATGCCACTACTACGATCATATGAGCAAAATACCCTGTACATGTACACACCTACCTGAATTATTCCCACCAGGTTTCGATGGCGAAGGGATTCATTGATTAGCTATAAAATTGAAATCACACACCATATATAGCATATGCAAATAATCATGAACGCAAAACCACACGTCTAATTCTGCTCAGTTGAAGCATATGCCCATTTTATAACCTAGCCTGAGGTCGATAAAAATTTAAAGAGACACACGAACATGTCAGTCAACAAATCTGGGTATTCCGTTTTCCACATAAAAATGGTTGGACCTCTAATAAGGTAGCGCTCCATGTTGCTAACATGGTTTTTTTCAAAGCTATATTTCTCATCAAATATGACAAGGAAACCCCCCTAACACTACATGTATATATTTTCAAAAGGCAGAGAGTCTGAAGTTTTTGTATGGTAGCAATAGTTTACTCAAAGGATGAAGGGGGTGTATATTTGGGGTAAAAAACCTCATTTTTGGTGTTAATGATAAAAATTAATTAAAGTCAAAAACTTGACACTATTTTTTTAAATGGAACATTTAACTTGAAAGAAGAGCATATGTACAAAAACATAGGGCCAATGTCCCTGAAGCTACTATAGACATGGATACAAAATTAAATATTTCCTGACTGTATGAAATTATCTCACTAAGGTCATCCTAGGGACCTGTGAACAAAATAATAAAGCTGTCTGACCAGCGATTTGAAAAAACAAGTGACCAAACCGTTGACAGAGCTCTGCTGTGTTATGTAGAGAATAACTTTTTGTGACACATGTACTGATGAAGAAGGTGGATATCATTGATAGCACATTTCAGGACGGCCTGACCAAAATTGGCAAAATTAGCTGCAAAAATACAAAATTGATGATTTCATCATAATTTCAATATATTACATTAAGATAAAGCCTAGGAACCTGTGTACCAAATATCAAAACTATCAGATGAGCAACTTTTGAGAAACAAATATTTTGACCAAAAATGGAAAAAATTGACCCAAAAATAATAAAATTGAAAATTTCAACAAATTTCAATATATCATACTAAGACAACCCCTAGGAATCTGTATATCAAATATCAAATGCATCAGACAAGTAGTTTCTGAGAAACACAGTTTTTGACCAAAAATGGCAAAAATTGCACCAAAATAAAAAATTGCAGATTTCGTCATATACCGGTATTCAATATATCACATTAAGTTCCTCTGTAGGAACCTGTATACCAAATATCAAAGCTGTCAGATGAGCACTTTTGATGAAATAAAGTTTTGACCAAAAATGACAAAAAAATTCCTTAAAAATACAGATTTGCATATTTCATCACCATATGTCATCAAAATTTGAACAAATCTAAGTTGGGTTATCCCTAGGGACCTGTATACCAAATATCAAAGCTATCTGACCACCGATTATGAAGAAGATTTTTTACCAAAAACGCCTTTTTTGGTACTAATTTGCATATGTTCAACAATATCAAAAATTTAAAAAAAAGTTTCTCAAAATCATATTTTTCATCTACACAACAAATATCAAATCCGTAAGTACTGTGGTTCTCAAGATATTTGGGTGGACGGACGCCTCACAAACGGACATACATACATACATACATACGATACATACATACATACAGACAGATTGACGCCAGACGGATACCCATCCCAATAGCTTCAATAGACTATAGTCTAGAGTAGCTAAAAATGACAATTTTGTTTTGCATCATCTATCCTCATTTTAAAATGGCATGGGTTGACAGAGCAAAATTAAAATGCCTCGCGTAAGAACTACCGTATATTGCCAAACAGAATACTTGTTTTGTTATATAGTATTTAAAGAACATAAAAGGTAAACCCAACCAATATTTTAATCTTTGGTTAAAAAATTATGTTAAGTTTAATAAATATTTGCAAACAAATGATTTTTGAGCAAATTACAACTGTGTTGGGTGCAGCGCCCCCTTCAAACATGTAAATTTTTTCTACCTAATGATAAAAACATACCGGTATCGCATGATTTGCTGCCTAACTTATAAATGATTGTGACCTTCATTATACATTGTGACTTGATGCATACGGTGTCTGTAGCTTGGAAAATCAGAAGAGATGCAAATTTACATAATAATAGACAATTTGCATATTATTTTGTTGTGAAAAGGTATTCTTTTGTATGGTCATTAGCATGTGAATACATTGCTTGACAGAAGGGCGACCAATCCTATCACCAGTGACCATGTGAAGAACCCTGGAGAACCCAGTATCCCAAAATGCCAGAGAGATCCTACACTAAAAACTGGTGAAACGAAGTTTAAAAAGCTGCGGCCGAAAGGGAACACTAAGGAACAATCACTGTACAATAATACTGGATGGATTACATTCAACGGTCAATGTCATTGTGATTGTAACCATCAAAGCTAGCTTCTTTTTTTTCAACGATCCCTGAAATAATTGGATGTCGGTTTCACTGCTCTGTAGATGGCGACTTGGTCACATCCCTGGGGAGTGTGCTGATTCCAATCCAATTAAAGACACTTTCTACTTTGAATCGCTTCAAATCCCAGAGTCCAAACCCTCCGAGTAAATGCAGTACAAAGCATTATCACATGATGGAATGGGTTCACAGAGGACGCTACGGTACGTGCCACTCAGTGACTGAAGGAAAATGGTAGCTCCTTGATTAGGGAGCCTACCGGTAAAGTCACGATGCTTTGTGAGCAATGTGTTCTTCAAATTGCGGTGCCAAATCCACAGAGTTATGCCATACAAAGCATAATGGAATGGGTTCAAGGAGGACACTTCTGTAAGTGCACTGAAAAAAATAGGGTAGTTTCTTGATTTAATAGGGACAAAGTCACAATACCGGTACTTTGAGAGAGATCAGACGTGGTTCTCTTTTGTTCTGTAATTGGAACAGGTTTCCTGTGTGGTCGGCAGTTGTCAGAAACCTGCTATCATCCAGTTTGTAAATGTGGCACACTACAAAATATAGTTCTTCACTCACATAATCCCTAATATCTGCAGCAAAAAAATTTGCATTTCAAAATTTCATCACTTGTAGAAAGTGTGCACTTACACATGTAATAGGCTCATCATAAGATGTTAACCCTTTGAGAGCTGTAATTTTTCCAACCAAACTTTTAGTGCAACATTTTACCAATTTTTATGAATTTTTCTATAATTTTTTCTATGATTTTGGACCAAATGGACATCACATTTCATTGGCTATAGTTTCATCAAAATTATTGCAAAAATCTGAGAAAAAATTGACTGGCATATATTTTAGAAGGACGTCGAAATTGACATTGGCACTCAAAGGGTTAAGCAGGCTTGTCAGTACTGGGAGGAATTGTCTTAAATGTTATTTCATTTGATTTAATTTCCTTTTGGTGTGTTTTCCAAGTCTTTATTGTCAACTTCAGAATTTTTATGTCTTTCATTTATTGTAATGTACAGCATGTAATTTTCCTTGATACATGTTATGTCTTGACCTTCATGAAAAGAGGTTTTCAAAACTAATAGAGTTATCAAGGTCAAGATTAACAGTAATAATATCAAAATGGTGTGAATAGGTGCAAAACTTCAACTTCAAGGCTATTTCAAGTGGATACAACAATAGGCCCTATTCATATTAAAGATGATATAAATTTTTTTTCTGGTCTTTTTTTGAGCCCCAAACATTTACAATTACAAGCTATTACAGCCATGTCTGGGCCTTCTAAACCCACCAAACACACAGACTAACCAATGAGCTGCTTGGATATCAAGCAACACCATACATGCTTTGACCACGAAATCCACCGAAATTAAAGGCTTTTTGGGCGATCCCTCAAATCACCTTTGTTAGTCCCCGCGGACGCAGTCCGGTGGGGACTTACAGATTGGGGCCCATCGTTCCGTCCGTCTGTCAGCAGCTGTTTCTCTGTCACCCCTGAGCCAATATTTTACAAACTGTGTGCAAGGATAAAGTACTGTGGCTACATATGCATGTCAATTTATTATGCGATACAATCCAATATGGCTGCCAGGTGGCCATTTTGTTGCGATTTTTTCATGTATTTGTTCAAACCATAACTCAACTATCCCTGAACTGATTTTGTTCAAACTTGGCACACAGACATTGTATTGTACGGTAGTGTGCATGTGCATGTCAATCAATGGTATCATGCGATCCAATGTGGCTGCCACAGTTTCTGGTGTGATGTGATCCAATATGGCCGGTGCGATGCAATCCAATATGTCCACAAGGCGGCCATTTTGTTGCTTTTGCAACATAATACATTAATAGCATTGCCATGGAAAACACAAACAGTCATAACTTTACTGTCCCAACTACACAAACATGACCCCTACAGACCACTACGGTACTGTGATTTCCCAACATGTAACAAATTCACCCCTCTCCCCTGTAATGAAGCTACCAAGCATGTAATTCAATCACCGTAATTCAAACACCATAATCCAGCGGGGACTGTGTCACCAGCAATGACTTGTTCTAGTATGTAAGAGGATTATGGAGGTGTCATAGCCTTTTGTTTTATATTGAAATTTTAATCTAGTAAGCAAATATTTTTATGAAACAATCTGGCGCTGACACAGGCCTTTAAATGTGACAAGTTTCAAAACACCTAGACTACGGTACACCGTGTAATTTTCTAAAACCGCAAATCTCTGACAATAGAGTAAGGAAGGTAGTACTTTAGCATTTATTTCTAAACTAAATCACAAGTTCACGATCAGTTAAAAAACGCCACAGACAGCATGCCAGATTTTGGTGCATACAGTAGTTCACCCTAAAACTTTCCTAACATGCCTGTTCATAGGAATAAAGTGGTGGTTTAAAGTCTCTCCATTGTATCTAAAGTGTCTCTGAGTGTCACTCATTATCAATGAAAACTGACTGCACAGTATCATGCATAGTATAAACTTTACCTTGTTTAGTATTATCTGCAAATATCTGTAAAGAAACGCCCAAAACAGCCCCACCTCACAAATCTGAGATTTGTTACATCGTTGATTGTCCCAATCATCTTAAAGTGACAAAGCCATTTTCATTGTAATCCTTGTCTTTGCTAGATCATCATAGATGTACCGATAGAATTGAATATCCGTTGGCAGACAAGGCAAGATTACATGATGCTATTAGCATCAACAGGTATTTAGATGGGTTTTTCGCTTCATCAAAGACACTGTTGCTGATAGTATAAAAGTTGCAAAGTTTCTGGCTGCGATTTATGTGTTATTGACCGAGTTTGAAAAGAGTGTGGAAGTGGACAATAAAATAAGAGGTTTACATATCTAAACGCATTACAATAAACTGTAGCCTTTCATGGTTTAACAAATTGTGAAATGGTACACATTGGTCAAAATTAATGAAGCAGTACTGTTACAGTTACAAGTAAAGCCATCCTCAACAACAGAGTAACCTGTCAGCTGACTGTACATACTGGTAGGATTTACAGATACTATTAGTAGTACCATTTCACAGAATTCCAGGTGACTCCATGCAGATGTACCGGTAGTGATGGTTCTAGCTTACACAAGTATTTATGCCATCATGCATTAATTCTTCACCTTGTCTACTTTCAAAAATACATTTTCTGTAAATCGTATGAAAATTATGCGTACTTTGTCCAGATGAATTGAAGTGCAAATATTCTGCACTTACATGTTCGTCAATATGTCAATATCCTTGCATCAACTTTTGATGAAATCACACTATTCCATGTACGGGAATAATATTGTATCTCTGGATGTGAAATCTTCTCCATTACGATTGCCATAAGATAGCCACATTGACTCTCATCAAAAAACATAACTTAATGCATCACATTTTGCACAATTGGACATTTGTTTAACAAACAGTTAGAAATGCACCATTGAGCAAACCCTTACATGTCCTGCCATTAAAATTCTGCCCCAAGACATCTTGATGACCCATATAACATGTACCTACATAATGAAACTGTTACCTTTAAAAATTTACCTTATTCAATGAGAAGAAATAATTTCACTTCTCTGATGAAAAACAAACTGATAACATACCAGCAGATGGTATCTTGCTATTAAAGATGCAACATACATACTGCAATATGAATAAATGCACCAGTACATGTATGTACTTCCTTGCTGATTTAGCAAAATGGTAGTTTAAGAGATTCAGTCCAGTTGGGGCACTTCCTGACTTTGGACCAAGAGCATCCTTACAAGACTTCAATAATCTTCCAGACAAGCAACATGACTTATACATACCCGGTCCTGTCTACAAAAATATTACTTTTAGAAATCAAAGAAACGATAGAAAGGCGTACTATGATGAAATTTTAACCCTTTGAGTGCTGTAATTTTTTCCCATCAAAATTTCAGTGCAAAATTTTACCAATTTTTATGAATTTTTCGTAAATTTTTTGATAATTTTGGACCAAATGGACATCACATTTCATTGGCTACAGTTTTTTAACAAAATTTTGGCAAAAATATGAAAAAAATTGACTGGCATATATTTTGTAAAGGTGACATGAATTGACCTTGGCGCTCTAAGGGTTACAGAAACACACACTGTAGCATCAAGAGTGCATGCATTCAGTTCAGATGCTCGTATTACATACAGCTCATATAAGGTACTATGAATATATCGAATAAATTCCAAAAGTTTAAACAATCACAGGTTTTACACAAATTCCAGTGCACGGTACAACATTTGGAATCAAATATCTAGCGTCAGAGTATTATCATACCAGTAGTCAGTGGCATTTCTAGCTGATCAGAAAGTGAGGTGCAGTCACGCTGGTTTAACATTTACATCTCAAATTTGCAGCAAGCTTCCAAAACATTTTATCAAATAGCAGTACAGTAAGGGAATCTCCAAAACCAACACGTACTTCAACTCATGGTGCTATTATTTTTCAGCCATTATGACAGATGTGAAATTGAACTCTAGCTTATGCTACTTTTTGAATATTTTAACTTTTTGGAAAGAATGTTCCTTTGTCAAGTCTGGTGAGCGGGCCGATCATACCGATAATATGGAAAATACATTGAAGAGGAAGATTAATCAGTATTTAATGAGTGAATGACGTGAATTACCATATGGAAAAAGTGCAAAGTGTCTTGATAAATGTGTACATGCCAGCCATTAATAACGGACCATGTGGAACTAAAGTGTTGGAATTCTCTCTGTGTAAAAAAATATCTTGAAAATAAAGTCTACATCCTGTATACCATAGCAGTATACATGTACATATACACATTCCCACGAGGTCAAATATTATCGACACGTATCTACTGGGGCTGTTTTCAGTTAATAACAAGAGTGGTAGGATGTATTTTGAAGATGCTGGTACTGTGACATTTCATAATCCAATTGTACACTGCAGATGTGTCCTTGAAAAAGTTATCAACATGAAAACCCCTCTCTCATTGCAATTAAATACACACTTTGTTGAGGAGAACACTTCGAAACAGAAATTCCTACCTGACCACACTTGATGAATTGGTTAAAACCTGGAATTCGAATGGACAACAGTACTTAAGTATTAAGTACATGTATTCGCTGAAATGCAGATAGCATTATGGGTATTCCTGTTCTGAGTGTTCATGCATTTACTGGTTTGTACCGTGCTATGGCACCGTCAACGTCCTTTTTCCATACTCTAGAACACCGTTGCAGTCAGAGTGCCACATTTCATTCCGGAGTAGGCCAGACTGTTTGACTGGAAGGGCAAAACTACCATTGAGCTGGCCTCCATAGAAAGCATTAATGCCTCTTTCAATAAATAGGGAAAAAAATATTGCATAGTTTTCATGTAAAACAGGCACATTTTTGTCACCATAAATTGTAATTTGCTCGGTTTGACGTCAGCGCTGGGCATGTTTGTTTTGCAAAAGTCAAATTACAAAGCAACTGTGGATTGCATTAGAGCGTTTACCCGCATCATATAATTTGTCTATCAACATTGCCTGCTGTGTAAAACTAGCTGTACTAAATCTAATTTTCCGATCTAAATCTAAAGACAAACTAATTTTCACTGCAAGTTTGTCAAATCAATTATTCCCCCTTTGTGTCGCTCTGTCAGAAACTCACAGACATTACACAAATATTAGTCAGTCTATTTGTTGTAACAGTCCGATGCAGTTTGCGGTGATAGGCTTCTCTGCCAGTTTCTGTAACCAACGTGTCAGGTAGCTGGGGGACTGCAGCTGGAGGTTGCACAGTATACAATGGGATTCGTGGGGGTCGGTCATCACCCAACAACACCAAACAAAGCATCTACTGTAATGTAGATATACCCACAGGGTCCATACACTCAAAGTCACCAAAAATTCAAAATATTTCATACGCTATTTTACATATCATTTTTAAGATGTCATGAATGATTATCTTGTCAATTTTGAAAATTGTGGGCAAATTGTTTTCCATGACTTTTGCAGGACTCTATTTTTATACGCTTTTCCAGGACCTTCCGTGAAGCTGGAAAATTAAAGGACTTTCCAGGAGAGTACTGACCCTGTAGCCATAAAAAGATATTGTTTGAGAGCTTCAAATGTACACTTTATGCAATAGAACTGGGTACAAACAGCATAAAGCTCAATTTGAAAGTGAAAGACATAAACTTATGATCAAAGTTTTCTTCAGGAATCTTTCAACCATTGTCTTTCAAAATCAAGAATAAAAATCGGGGGTCACTGTGCAAACTTTGGTACAAGAAAAACAAATAACCCAAAACTTTCTAATATTTAAAATTCAAAATGGCCACCATCCCTGTGTTACTAGTAATTCTATGGAGAAAAATAAAATTTTCAAATTTAAAAAACTAAGACGGTGAAAAGTTTTCTTAGACCAAGAGCTTTAAAATGAACCCCCATAAATGGTAGATCAGAAAAGAATTGTAAAAGTTTGTCCCCGACGCGTCATTTACCTTTACATAGTCAACATGACAATACAGTAGTTGTCAACAAAGCCTGTACATACTGTACATGTATAAAAGTGTTTTGCCTAAATGTTATTGTCAACAGCTGAATTTAAGTCCAGACTTGTATACCTTTTTCGACGGCAATACAGCATTGTCTGCATGTTGGCAAGGATGATACTTTGTGTTCAAAGGAAGAAGCTGATAGAAATGAACAAAATAAAATTGCCTTATCATCAAAAATCACAGCCGCTCTCCCCAATTAAATCTGATCTGAAACATTTACCATACAGGAATGGAGCCCATCCATGGCTGAACAGAGACTGTGTCCTCCACACCTTGGAAAAAACAGGTGATGGCTAATTTACATAACAATACATAATTTACATATTCTTTTGTTGTGGAAATGTATTCCTTTGCATGGTTATCAATATGTGAGTGGCTTGCTTGATAACAGAGAGGTGGCCAGTCCCTGATATTCACTTATGGAAAACGCTGTGAAAAACATTGCAACATTGTGTATCTGAAATTTACACTGTCGTGTCTACTTTTGATATGAAAGTGTGATGGATAGCGTTGCGGCATATACAATCAATCAATCTTATATACAAGTCTTTAAATTATGAGTGAGCAAGGTTTGATAACAATCAGAGACACACTACGTGAATTGTATAGTCTCGTCTTTTCTGTCAATGCCCTCCAGTGTTACAGGTTTGATATTCCGCTTTAATCTGGTTCTTTTATACACAGCTAGCGCCCATCTTACTTTATAGTTTTCGTATCAACTAAGATTTTGGAGAAAAGGAAATTGGCCTGTGTCTGACAACAAAGTGAAATCACTTGTGGAGTGATGTGTCAACGCTGAGGCCAAATGAAGCAATCACAAGGTAAAGAGAGTGTGTACACTCTCTCAACAGTATGTCACATGGCCACAATTTTACCTTTTTTCTCCACGCCGTATAACCCCACAGACAGACAGTCATGGCCCCCTGAAGGAATCCATCAACAGCAAGTCTGTTGCAGTGTACAGTGTACACGAGACAGACAACGTGATCTCTGAGTATGTATGTATACAAGTGATCCGTAAATGTCCAGCAATCCTGAGTCTATCACCACAGGAGTAAACCATTCATCAAATCTGTACACGCTTCGAGGAACATCTATACACTGTGTGACTAGTCGGTTCTCTTTGGCTTCCAACTTACAATTCCCTAATACCTTTTTTCTCTTCTAGGAGTGAATCTTTTGATGAAATTTTCATTGAGATTTCCAACTTCCTGTCCATCAAATTGCAAAGCTCACATGCACACACTTAACTTGGCTGTTGAGTACCACAGATTAACAGATTATCACGCCTAGATTATCTTGTTCATATTGAAGAAAACACCAGGATCTAACAAATTCGGTCTATCCACAGCAATGAATACCACTCTCAATTATCAAGCATGGTACAAAAAATGACTGCAGGCAGTAAACCTTTGCACATGTACAAATCCCTCTAATTGGAAAAACCTCAAGGAACATTTTATCAGACTGTGTGTTTACACCAGGCTGATGATGGATTGACTTAGATATGCCTGGCTTTGTTTTCACACTTCACACAACACATAAAGATGAGTTTTAACATTGCGGATTATCTGATAAGTCTTTTAGCAACCTGGTAATCCCTGAATGACCTTCCTAAGGCTCACAGACACATTGATTGCACATCAAAGTATTAAAGTGTGCATGTTGTATTTGACACTAATTTATGTAAATTTATGCATCCATGTTTTACAAAGCTCCATTCGCTTCAAATTTTTATATAGTCTCCAGTGTATTTATTTTGTTTGGTGAACACACACAATCTTGTTCCACTCTAAAAATTATGTCGAATTGCCCTGTATTCAACTTGTCCTCAGAGCCTTTATGTAAATGTATCAATGTTATGTCTACGATCAAATTTGTATCCGGACTACGGTAGACTTAATTTATCAACAACAACATTTCATATTGTATACAATCTACTGTGTTTGCTAGACCAGCATTTTATATTTGAACTCACTTGGGGGGGGGAGGGGAAATTGTTTTCCTTGCACAAACAGAAATAACAAAAATATCAATTGCAAATTATGACTTCTGTCCCTTCAAGAGATTTCTCCATAACAGAGAGCCATACAATGTATATTCACAGACATATAATACTGTTCTGTAAAACATGAATAAATCAAGAATCAACGTACACGTTTCAGGACAAAGATAAAACATAAATAAAAGTGAAAATAAGTTGTGATAGTTTTAGCGAATATTTGTTAACTTTTCAAATCAGTTTTTAAAAATTTAGAATCACAATACGCTGCTGTGATGCGGAATACATTCTTCTGAGGTCGACTGCATAAAATCTCATGGATACGGTCCCACGGATGATTAAATGTGTTTTGACAGATGAATGAATGATTGAAAAATATGATAGGTGGAATAATTTGATCATTGTTTGTTCTCTCTTGTTCTGTGTGTAAACCTCACCTGTACACCAAATTTGTTTCCTTTTGCATTGTTGTCAGTAAACAAAAAAAATGATTGATGATTTACGCTTTGCTAACCAAAAACAAACTCTATATATCATCTGTTTATATAAAGGGAGCTAAATTAGGAAGATCGTTTTCAAGAAAATATTGATAAAACTGACATTTACAACTGCCTACATATCAAAACACTGAGTTCTTTTTTCATTATACTTGACACAAATATCCGTGTAATTTCCGTTTCTCCCTAATCCTAAAATGGACATAAATGCACGGTTGGCCACACATGTGGTACGGTCAGTGTATAAAACACGGGCGGGCAAAATACCAGAAACCGTATAGTGTCCTCCCACTGATAGTGCTATGCGACAAGAATTCCATCTGTCACCGGTGACAGCGGAGGTCAACTATGCAAATATCCCCTGATGAGGATTCCCTCCAAAGAAAGTATCATCAAATTCACAGAATAATGAAAGAAGATGGAGAGTGATTGCAAAGCAGGAGTGATGGACTGACTGCATAAAATTGATGATTACTTTGGAAAACGAGCACGGTCAATGTGAAGCATCATCCATCACTTGGCTGAATTGGTTTGCATACTTGTGAATAAACTCAGCTGTATTTTACAACAAGCCGAGCATACCCATCGTCAGGATGATGACTGCGATAACCAAAGTCATATGGAAGCATTAAAACATTTCCTCGGCACAGATTCGTTTTTTCCTCTACCCACGATATTTCAATTTTATAAGCTTTGGGTGTGTACCCAAAAAAGGGAAGACAGGAGGAGAGTGGGCCAAGACTGACTAATTTTACATATCAATTCAAACCTAGGGGGTCCAGTTGATTTACAAAGCCTCGGAAGGCAAAAAAATATTCATTTCATATTAAAGGGGGAAGTTCACCAAGAACACGATTGGAACTAATTTGGGATAATTGGATTGTGAGGAAAGGTCGTTTTCACCTGCAAATGTAAGCTCATCTGCTTTTCTTTTTAAGTTACACTTGCTTTTATGAGTAATTTGCAATATTGTAACATTCAGCTATATCCTACCACTTTTGAGAAATTTGAAAAATATGAAGATCCAATTATCCCAAATTAGTTCCAATCATATTCAATTTTTACATATGTCTTCGCTTTAGGGTCACTTATTCCAGAAAAGTCATTTTCACCACTTATGACTCGCACAATTTTTTACATAAAAGGATAAAAATAGTGGTGGAAGCCGCATTTTAGGGCTTCATCAACTCACTGTATTTTTGAATCGTAGGGGGAAAAGCTTGCCGCTTTCATGTCGTGATATGGCAGGGACCATCTTCCAAAGGGTATGGCATTGTCACTCATGTTCACACCAGGCTCTGCATATTTGCATGACTATTATTTAAGTTGTTGGTGAACTTCCCCTTTAAAGAGTCAGCTAAGTGTACCGTATGAGCTCAAGTTCACCGGAACTGGAAAGTTTGTGAAAAGGATGTACATTCCAAGTAAATTGAACAGTAATTAAGGTACTTCAGGTGTGCCACAGAAAAAGATACGCAAAAGTTGCTTTAAAGAGAGGGCAACACAGGGTTACAACATGTTTGCGTACATGAAATAAATTGACTCTACGGGGAAAACTTCAGCAACAACAGTGTCTAATAATGGGATGACAGAACAAAAACATATTCTACATACACTAGACAAGTGATTGATGGTGTGTGGAGGCAATCTAATTATTTTCGGTTCTTTATTAATATATTACCAGGGGAATGACTTCATGATGCCTCAATGAATGAATACCTTCCCTGTCAATGTGAAATTGCATTATTTATTAAAAGCCTGGCTGGGTATTGTTCTGTTGAAGAAAGATCTCCTGCATTTTTCACTGGTTGCGGTGATGAAATGTTATTAACTGACTCTTAATTAGTGTGAGTGTAGTGTTAGCTAACTGACTGATGTCTAACTCACCTGACTGCTGACTCGCTGACTGCATGGCATGTCTGGGCACCTGACTGCTCTAGATGTACGCCATGCTACCAGGAGAGTGAAAGCGTGTGGCACAGATAGCCACAGGGCTGTTAGTTACACCATGGAGTAACAAACTATAATATTCTTAGTGAGAAGGGCATCTTCTTCCTTTTTCTATAACTGCACTTTTCTAGTAATCTGGAGGCACTGATAATTGTTGCCTTTCTTATTGTAATGTTATTGTTGTTGTTGTTGTTGTTGTTGTTGGAGAGGTGTGTGTAGGGCAATAGTTTGAAGACCCCGATGCACGTGCACACCGATACTTGCAGCTTTCAAAACTTGATGAGCAAGTGTCGTCGCTGATCTGTTGATCCTTTCCCACTACGGTTTGGCTCAAAACCCACTATTATTATCTATGACTACAGTATGGTTTGGCCCAAACCCGTTGTTATCAATTGTGAGTGAGGACCATGTTTAACAGGGAATCAGGAGTGAACAGAATAAGATAATGTCTTGTAACCAATTGAGCTACTGAATAGTTTGAATATCTGACAGTTCATTATCAGACTAGATTACTTAAAGGCCTGCTTCGGGTGTCAGATTGTCTTGCCAGAAAATTTACTCACTGGATTACAATTCCAATCGAAGACAAGAAGGCCAGGGCACCTCCGTAATCGTCTTACAGACAAGAACAAATCTGATCCCTAGGATCATTGTCACCTGGCTAACTGTCATGAAAGCTAACCTGTCCTCAAACCAAACCATCTACGTATTTGATGTACTTCTTCCTGATCACCTCCTGGTCGGGCAGATAATGCAAGTTACGATAAATTACAGTTTATGATGGCAATTTTACAAATCCATGAAACTCTTCACAAAAAAAGAATTTAGATTAATTGTTCACATTTATTCGGTACCATTTTTTTTGACACAGCAATTGGAAGAAAGCGCAACCTGGACAGAGAAAACATTCGGAAAACTGTTGATCTATTTATGAATCCGCTGAAGAAAAACTTTATTACTGAAACATGATCATATAAATTTGATTAGATGGTATAGAAACGAGTATATGGGGACGGATGTACTTCAGCACATTTTTGTGAGCTCCTATTTCAATATGCTGAATGGAATTGGTAATTTTTTCCTTATTCAAGTCGTTCTGTATCATGTTTCAGGTACTCACAGCAGTTTCATTCTATTGGAAGATGCATATCACATTCCGGTAAAGTACCCAACATTCACAAAAATTCTTTACCTATATCCAGCTCGGAAGGAGCTTGTCATGATACAAAGAATCTTTAAAACTCAAGTTACACTCTTAAATCTTTGACGTCTCACCCATTGTATTTGTTCCTTTTTTAAACACTGCTGTTTTTTGACCTACTCCCAAAACCATGTCCAAACTCCTGGTGTTCAACTTACCATGAAACACAGCCTGTATACTGTCTGTCTAATTTTTAAAGGCGCTGTCGACAACTTCACAAGTTTAAGTCTGGACAAGAATTCATTTTTCGACATTAACGTTGAATATTTTACACAACATGTACAGTAACTAATACTTTGCTTTCAAATTACGGCATTGCTTGTTCTCCGGAACAAAATTAATCTGAACTAGATGGTTGATATCAAATATGCTTGCATTGTAAATGATAAATTAAGTGATAAATTCACAAATGGACTGAAACTGCCCAAAAACCCTGGTTAGTGGCCGCTCTGACTTGCTCTTTTCTATCTTTACTGGGAGATATCATCACAGTGAACATCTTGAAGTGGGTATTCCTTCAATAGATCTTGTTAATAAATCTTTTTTTTTCCCCTTTCGCCAACTTGAAGAAGGCCCAGGGTACCTAATTTTCTTTTTCACAATGAATAAGCCCTAAAACAACCATCTTACCTGCGTCATCAGTAATTTTGACATTTCAGGTATATGTGTAGGCATGGATCTATTGAGAGTGGACTGGGATCTTTACAGAGTACCTATGGGCACTAGTCAGAAGGTATACGATTAAATATCACTGGAGGTTTAATGTCATATCCAACGAGTACCATACAGGGATCACTTTCAGGCAGAAATGTGTAAGTTGTAGGACTGAAACACACAAAAATAAAAAGGAGGAAAAACTACTGTACATTTTTATATAGAAATTAATACTATTTAAGTAAGGAACCATCTCAGATTGTTGCATAAGTTCAAGAAAAAAATTCCTTCGTTAATATATCAAAACCCCCTCCCCTAAACCATAGTTAAAAAGTGCATAATGTTGATGCCTGCCTGAGAGTGCTATAGCTACTGAAGAATATGTTGCCCCTGACCATATTACATCGTCAAGTAATCAATCAAATTTGAATACTAACCACCGTCAGTATTACAAGAATGAGTTGGAAATAGTTACAGCAAAATTTGTCCATACGAGTGTGCAGTTTTTGTTAATTTTTACAGAGAACTTTTAATCAAAAAATAAAAGTGTGAAAGTGAAGTTCACTGATTGACTGGGGGTCAAATCCCCTCCGAATAAACTTCGTTTTTTGAACTTATACAACAATTTGAGACGGTCCCTAAGTTACCCCTTTTTCTGCCCAGTCTTCATCCTGCTAAGTATGTATAAAATGGTATTGACCCAAAATCTATTTTCATAGATTTAGCCATGTCTCATATGTACGAATGTGAAGTACATAAATGTACCTTCTGCTTTGCAGCTTGGGCCCCTAAAGATCTACCCAAACATGGCGAGTGTTACTCAGTCACTGAACTTTGCTGGCTGTATGTATAGACACTGCTATGTTTCAGAGACTTGGTTACAAGATAACAGCCCCAGCTTTTGGGAACCGTGAAAATGAAAGCAGTTTGCACAATGTTGATGCGTCTTTTAATAATACGGAAATAATATTATCTTACTTTCAGTAGCAGAAATACTTTGTACTAAACTGTAGTACTTTCACCAGTAGTGTTGAGACGTGTATGCGTGTCCACATTTTACAGAACTAGAGTATCGCACGACCTACAGCGGTATATCTCAATGCTATTACAAATCATGAGTGAAAGTCGGCCAGCGCGGCGGGATGACAACCACGACTTCTATATCGCAAGAAAACCGGAATATAAAGGAGGGGCATGGCCGATGGTACTTGCTCCACATGGCAGGAGATAGTTACCAAGCGGTTCACACTGATCTGACGATCATCATTACTGTACAGCCTAATACAGACTTCCTCGTTGACCTTTTCAGAACCCACAGAACTCAAACAGGGTCATCGTCAGTGCAGCTCGGTGAATAAAGAAGGCCAACGGAGGGAAACGGCGGTGTGCACATCGGCGGACTGGTGAATCTGAAACGACGATGCCTTGCAATTGCACCACAGATCGATGACTTTCAGTTTCACGGTCACTTCGACTCTCCACGGAGAGGTTCGTGACAGGTACTCCAGGAACAGTACAGCGAGTTTGCTTGTGAACTAGTACAACTATCAACACACATGTACTGCACTGACAAGGACATCGCGGTTCACTTCCTGAGATTTCGACACACAGTGTTCGTTTTATATTAAAAAAATGATCAAAGCAGTGACAATACTTACATCTTTTCACCATATTGCATGGATCTTCTTGTTCCTGTCCAGACCTAAACAAAATTCATACAATTCCGTGTACGTCCTCGCGCTACGCTGACTGCGATCGATCTGACAGTTTTATGACCTTTCACCCGTGTTCGTGCTTCCGATTGCGCATGTCTCGGACGCGGGGAGGGGTTTTGACTTAACACAGCAAATCGGGAGCAAATACTTTAATGATATTTAAGATCGATACTTTTTAGTATAATCGGAATGACAACGATTATCAATGTTAGTGTTTTGTATTAATGCAAACTTACATAGAAGTCATAGGCCTAGTTGCTAATAAAGGAAATTTATACATCCGGTTTCAAAATTTCAGAATCACTCTAGGCCTACTTGCCATCGTAAATTTAACACCATTTTATTTAATCGTATGTATTCTTATGACGTTAACCTTTCTCCTGAGTAGGCGTTTACATGACAATGTATTTTATCACATTTACAAACGACTAAAATAAAACATATTTCAGACGATGTTTAAACACACTGTGTCAGCGTGAACGAATATAAATCTCAGACGTACATACCGTTAGATGGCGCACTTTGATCTAGCCCGCCATCTATAGTGCACTTATAGGTTATATGACAGTATATGCTGTGTATTACAGCAAAGTCTGTTTACCCGGTGTTATGTATTTCAGGATCGAAACTTATAATGCGTTATTCCGATAGCAAATACGATAGCTGTAGCATGAAAGTGATTACAATGTAAATGTTTATGTCAATGCTACATGCGCCGAACAAGGCCATATTTAGTCAGGCCTACTTATTTTGAGGAGGGTTCAAAGGGTTGTCACATGTTATTGAACTAAACAGTCTTGCCGACAAAAACAACGTTGCTCTTCGACATTTACTTGTATGCAGGCATAGCACCCGAATATAAACAGTGCGTAGGGGGACTGTGATACAAATATATGTTCGACAGGGACTTGATCATAACACCTGATATTATCTTGACGGGCTAAAATCTGCAATTTTTCCCATTGAGCTTATACTTTTTAGTTTTCGTTTCCGCGCAGTATATTGAATTGCATAATACAATATATTTGTGCATTTTTACATTATCATAGTTGACAAATGAATTAAAGTTGGCTAGTCAACATTAACACAGAACTTTCCGAACGCCGACAGCTAGGTTGAACACTTATAGCCGTTCGACATGATTTTGGGAGTAGAACGGGAAAACTGATTTGAAAAGGTAACAATACAGTAATGGAAAAAATATCAAAGTTACAACTGATAGCGGATCAAACGTTCGACCTTACTCCAATGTGGAGTTGGCCATTTTCAAACTACAAGGCCAGTTTTTTTTATATATTTTACAAGTACCCACCTTCAAATCTTCAGTTTTATGTCAAAAAATTAAGCGTTTCCTTCATCGAGATTCATGTAATTTAACATTGTACTGGATGGTCAAGTCTCAGGGAAAAAATTCGATCCACTTCCTTGTGCTGTAGGCCTAAGTTTGCGTTGCGAGGTACAACAAAATTCGTTATCAGATTATGACGACAGCAATATGAGACCAAGTTGGCTCTCCATGCGGCGACTCAACATGTACCGAACATTCCGAGCTGAAGAGCGACGCTGGCGCCCGTCAAATATTGCAATCTAGTTTGTCAAAAAAGTCAGAGAACAACGTACTCTGAATGGCAGGACATGACTTATTTACATTCACCGGATAAAAGTGACAGTGGCAGGAGATGCTTCAACAAACGCATGAAGTCGATATTATAAATCAACAATTCGACGAGGGAGAAATTAAATTGTCGCCCTCTAGGAACTATAGGAAGGAGCTACCTCATTTTAGTTCGCACTCTGCATATGATACATGGTCACTTGTGCTGAGAATTAAACTTTGGGTGCCATGGGACCCTTTTTTCTGGGTCACAATATTTGTCTCAATCATAGATCACTCTTTATACCACCCTCATACCTTCTATCAAACATATACATTTAGTAACTTAAATGCACAAGGTAAACCTCTGCGGTCAACTTAATTATTTTCCGAGAGCATTTTTCTATTTTCCCCGGCGACAACATTTCATTCAAAAGCTCTTTTTTCATTATAGTTTAGCATGAACCGAGGACTGATTTTTTACCTTTAAGGGAATTTTCATGAGTGTGGATAAATGGGAAGGTGTCAAGCGACATCGTAATTTTGTCTTTATCCTGTTCTGGTATGAGGGGGCTCGTTGATAAGCGACACTTCGTCACAGGCACAACTAACGCTATTGAAGCTAAAGCGCAAAAATCTGGCAAGTCGTCCAGATACTAACAAAAGTAACCATCCTACTTAAAGGACAAGGCTCCATGACAATGCATGCAAGAGATATTTCAACCCAGGACTCGACTGTGAAACTGTCTGGAAAGATTGTGAGTCTCTCAACTACCATGCTGGCATAAGTATACATTGCTAGTTTCTATAGGTACAACCCAAGAGGATTGAACACGCAGTGTATCTCAACACTGTAAAATATTAGTATTATTCTGCGAAATCCATCTAAGGCAAACAAAATGTTTCTGGTCCTTTACATTCAGCAAAAGTGATGCGGCGACCGGGTTTTCTTTTTCCCTTCCTTGTCTTTTTTTATTCCTAACAATGCTGGTTTGGCACTATGGATGCAACAGTTATTGTCTTTAAACTGGCTGCATAATACTTCCGTTTTTTCTACCATTTTTGGACATGCACACAGGGATATCAAGGATAGCTGTACTGATGAGTATGTAACCCCTAACCCCCGCCCCCCCCAAAAAAAAAAAAAAAACATGAATGACGCACAGGTTCAGAAATGTCCTGCGTCGTGACCAGAAACATTCTTTTGTTTTGGCCTTAGAAAATTTGCAAACAAGGTTTTCAATGTGAGTGCTACACAGATTGTCGATGTTGAAAGTTCTGCCTGAAGTCCTGAACTCCCTTCCTTTAAATCTGGAATCATTATGTCCTCGCTCTATCTGAGTGCCACTGACCCATCATAGCATAATTTTTGACATATCTCGGAAAAGAGACACAATCACCCGTAATTTTTGTTTGATAAATTACAACTCTACCTCTCTTTTTTGAAATACTCTGTAACAACCAGTACAGAGTCTATAAGCGTTGCAGTGGTAGATACAAAGCTAAAATTAATCATTCCTGAGAAACCCCTAGCAACAGAATTATTATACTCAGAGTAAATTATTTCTAAAGTTTTGACTAAACTACCCGAGCACATATACACAGCCTACACTGACTGTGGAACAGACGATCACCTGATGAAGAATGGTGAATCCTGAAGATCAAACCCATGACCATCTCCTTTAGGGGGCGTGTCGCCCAAGTGGTATATATAAACCAATGTTCCAAAACATATGACTCATTGTTTGTGGAATTTCTTGGCAAATTTAAGGTATTTTACCATTATTCTACTCCTGGTTTTCCTGAAGTGTGGGGGATATATCATTTGTAAATGAGGGCTGATGTGCAGCGTCTCGGAAGCTGACATCCAATTGGGTGGCTGAATCTTACCGTTATAATAAAATAATACAAAAAAAGATTCCCTAAGTTGCTGTGAATAGTGACAATCGACCAATCAGATATAACCTTCCGAGCACGCTGCACATCAACAGGTAAATGACCCATATTTAGGGTTTTTTGGATGAAAAGTGATCCATGTTTAGAGGCTTTTTCTGGAAAAATGACCCGTTCGGGAGACACATACTAGGACACCTTTCTACGGGAGTACACCCCCTCCCTTTTCCTAAACTTTAACCTCTTATGATAGTTCTTGAATCTCTCTGAGTTTATAGTAGCGTATACCGGCAATGACGAGAAAATTGTTGAGAACTTTCTTGTACTTCTTCAAGGACTCAAAACTCTTGGTAGATAGTTTAGGAAGATGCAAGACTTAGACGATTGTGAGCATGATCAACGGCAATCGATGAAAGTTCATCTCACTGTTGTATGCGAGCTGCAACTGCACTGAATCTGCCTGTCATTACTGCAACACCGTCACCGCCAGACGTACCAAATTACTCTCTCCGGAGTAATTTTTCAAACATCACACAAAGCACAAGGGAAGCAGAGAAGACATAAGACGGTTCCTGAAAGGAATCTGTTCGATCCCTTCGACATTTCAAGCAACATATACAATTTTTTTCCGCGCTCTCTACCGCCTCTCTCAGACTGGCATCAACGGATACAAGTTTGTGAATTGATACTACTTTGTGAATGACTGTATACTCTCATCCACCATGATGGACTGACGTGCAGCGTCTCGGACGGTTAAATCTGATTGGTAGATAGTCATTCTTGACTGCAACTTAGAGATTCTGAAACTAGGGTTGTCGCGTAGCTGATTGTCTGTTTGGAAATAATTCAATAAAAAGATTGTAAATTTCAACCAACCAATCGGCTAAAACCTTTTGAGACGTTGCACATCAGACAATGATATCATACACACAACTATTCGCAAGTTCTCTGTCTATCTTTGAGTTTATCACTGTAGTAGCAATGTCCCGGGCTTCGTAATGTAGCTAATAAAATGCAAAAGACCCTGTTTCAATCCTGTAGATCATCTTTCGGAGATGTGTATTTGCGCATGACAAGTACATGTATGTACTGAAGAATATGATAATATCACACAACAAAGAAAATATTATTTTTGCAAACATTATTGTGGTTTTCTATCACTTCTATCACTTACGTGTATACGGAGATATTTTATCTCGCGCAAAGGTTAATGAACCTAGCGGTCATTGACACCAGTAAAATTATCAACTAAAACAAGAAGATCCAAATTACAAGTCGATATGAATGCGAACCTATTTGCGGCAAATAGACAAAGAAGCTAATTCCTTTTTGACGAGGATGTTTATGAAGTTTTGACGAAACACACGTTTGAATGATATTAAAATAATGAAAATAGTTAATACTTTAAGAAGGAACATGAGAATTTCACGTGATGGGTTTGCAACGGGTCATAGTGACGTTTGAATATTATTTGTAACATATACATTTGAGATCAAGACCTGTATTGATGTTTATGATTGGATGTACCATTCATGTCTATCGTATGATCAAAACCACGCCTGAAAGGCAACATTTAAAATCCCATTCTCAAATAATACGAGGGAGATACAACAAACAAGGGATATTGAAAGGAGAAATACATTGCGAGAGGAGTCCAGCGGATCTAAGACATTTAGACAGTGTGGGAGAAGCGTATCTTGGGCGATGGCACCAGTCAAGCTTGTCTATACCGAGAAATAGTCTATGTAGTATCAACTAACTCCGAATGTCTCGTGCAAGTCAATACTTTTAAGATTCCATGGTACCTCTCAGCAAGCCAAGACGAGCCCACGAGATAAAACTCTCCACAAAAACGTATATAGTAGCACTGCAACACTTTTACTCCAATAAAGAATAGGGAATGGGGATTTTATTTAGAAAAGTTGGTGTCCATCGTGTACATTTGTCCTTTGTGTCTTCTGTCGATCGCAAAAAAAAGCAAACAAACAAACAAAAACAAAAACATGACATGTACATCTAGTAATTAGCCTGCCCGTACTAACATCCGTGACAAACTATCAAATAAGTCAAATGAATTGATCAAATAAGTGTGTGGAAAATCAATTAAATATGGCACTGGTTGAAATGGAAAGAAGTTATGTTGCCACGTTTGAAATAGTCAGTTGTACGGTATTTCAGGTGTAGGTTCTATGGTGTCAACGACTTCAGCAAAAAGACTGTCTTCCGCAAACTATCGAATTTGCCCGTTCTTGGCGCTAAAAATGTACCGCATCGATCGGGCGACGATCTGTAGGGTAAGAACGTCGAATGTGTAACTCGATTAAATCTATGAAATCGAAGAGACCGTCGCTAGGACTAATTTGCGTACGAAGTCGGCACGATTTCAAATAGGCGTCCAGTCCAAATCGATGGCCATGTATAAAGTGTTGAGCCGAGAGATGAAGCTGTTTAGTATGCGTCAAGCTCCGTGTGCCAGGGCATTAGCCCTTGGTCGTAGCGCATATTTTGTTCTTCATCTAGGGATATTCGAATCTAGTAAGTATTGGAAATCTGTGCAAGGCTTTAAAGTAGCACCTATTTGTACCTATGTCATGCTGTTGTAGTGTAAGCATAAGGACTGAGGACACTGAGGGCGCCGTTCAGTCATCCTTCAGAATCATGACGCTGCACGCTGTCTTTCCATTGTCGTGAAAAAAGTCAATCGTTCTGTTTATACCATCAAATAATCATCGAAACAATTTAGAAGGCTCGGTGAAATATGACCTTCAATTTCTAAATGAAATTCCGTACATGTAACAAACACTCATACTAGCTGACTTCAAGTTCGGGCAACACACATATAGGTCTACAATTTAAGAGGAAAGGCACCCTTTGCCGCACACTGAAACACCCTTGAGGAAAAAAGTATACGCTTCTGTCAAGACACAAAAAATCAGGCCTAGTCTAGCCCAACCGAACATACCGAACCCTCTAAGTTAAACGTTAGCGATCGAAAACGTCTGTATATTCCAAAAATATGACCCATCGTTAGAGATATGCTTGACAAATTTGGGGAATTTTCACCTTTTTTCTACTGCATATGAAGATGTTCGCAAAGCGTTGGTCATTTGCTTTGTTAGCGACCCATGTTTAGGGTTGTTAGGATAAAAATAGACCCATGTTTAGGGGTTTCCCCGTGTACAACAAACATATTCGGGCGGCACATATACGTACACTTTTCTATGTGACCCCCCTCCCTGGATTTATGTTCGATGCCAGGGCTCGAAATTAGCGGTAGTACCGCGTCAACAGACTACCAACGTTTCTCTTGGGCTACCAAAATCCATGCAATGGTAGCCTACACGGACTACCAAAGCCTGCGGACCTGAAATTCAGTCAGTACTTGGCATGGCATGTCCGGTCTGTCACTATGGGATGAGCTAAATGCAGTCAAACCCAGCTGGACACAGAAAGGCCAGACTATGACTTTGTGATGAAATTACGAAGATGACCGTGCGGCGGACTTTGCAACAAAGTTTCTATATTTGAACTGCCGTACTTGAATGACAGGCATTGGAAATGATAGCCAATGAAAATGCATTTTTGTTGCATTTTGATCAAATATATCAATCACAATTACACAGAAATATATACCCCCTCCCTACAGAAAGCCCATGGTTTATTTTTAGCCCTGCTACAGTGTGTTTCAGTGCTGAGAATAAGTCGTATCGTTGTCATGACGACTATCAAAAATTACATACATCTCTGACAGTGAACCGGTTGTCAATAGGTCACCAAACTTTTGAGTATCACTAACGTCCATTATACCTGTTGGGTATTAAAGGTGTGCAATATTCACATCAAATGACTAGAAAATTCATTCTATGGGCGGAATCTTGAAAAATTAGTTAACGAAAAAAGATAATATCCCTGAACTTAAATATGCATGGGCTACCAACCATTGTCACTGGGCTACCAACTTCAGAAAATAGTAGCCCAAGTGGACTATCAGGGAAAAAAAGTTAATTTCGAGCCCTGGATGCAGAAAAGATTTGCATCCAACCTGTACAGTATACGTGTACCCATGTCACGCTGTATTAGTGAGCAAAATCACAGACATCCGCGAATGACATAGACAAACAATGGCATTTCTACACGCAATATTCCAACGCTTATATGTGGCAGATTCGTGAGCATCAAATGTATAGAATTACATGAAAACACTTCTTTTTCCCCACGATTGACTAGATGTAGGCCTACAGAGCGTTGCTTTCTGCGTCGCAAACACATCATTGTTCAGGAAAAAGTCGTCCGTAGAGCAATTTTCATTTGTTGGTGACGGGAACAGGGACTTGTGAACGTTAACAGAGCAAAATATTTACAACGTCTTCCCATGTCTGATTTGCGGTCATTTTAAAGCGCTTCCTCTTTGCACGTGGTACCTCTTCACAAATGCTACAACCAGCAGACAAAACTACCTGCGAAGCCAGACGCGGTACGTTGGTACTTTTGGGCCATGTTTACTGACGGGAAAAAAACAAAAATGATCAAAATATTCAATTTTTGGTGAGATAATTTGGGATAGGGGTTAAAGGGTGAGCAGCTGTAACTTCTGATGAATTTTTCACTACTTTAGTTTGTGATGTAAACTACAGTTTGTTGTTCTGCTCCTGCAGCATGTTGTTCTGCGCCTACATACAGCATGTTCAAACACGTACACACGGTCACTGAGTTGAATTTGTCAACTGAGCCTGTACATGTGTACATTGAAATCGATGAGAAAGTGATTTCTGATCCGGACTAGAATTCAAATCTAACCAATGACAGTGCAGGCTAAAATATAGTTGGTGTTTCAGCATGCTTTGGAGAGTGGAATCAGAACTAGTACTTGCAAATGCCATGCAAAAAAAAAAAAAAAACGACAACAAACATAGTGAAAATAATCATAAACAGTCACAGCTCCTGGTCCTTCAACTCTCACTCCAAGCATACATGGGGCCGTCCAAAGTCATGGCGTTATGTGGGGGAAAATATTATGGGATGTACTGTGACAGCATATTAAAATTAAGATATGATTCCTATTGTGGTCGACTCACCACCTTCATCGCGGCAGAAGTCGACTCCCCTATACTGGAGGTGAGGCTTTACAAGTCATGTTTTCGGTTTTGGCTCTCAAAGCGGCACATATGATCGATCACTGGCTTCTACACTTACACAATGACACCTTAGAATGAAATACTGTGTCTCGGCGACGCCTGCGCAGCGACGGATAGAGGGGCGTTTGTGAGTACGCATGGACCATAGAGAACGAAGAAAAGGTTCTGATATCTACAGAGAAACAGAAAACATCAGTGAAATAGTGATCCTCTCCCGCAGATATTTTCTACTTACCGGTATACTATTACCGGTTAAGTGGTTGAAAGGCTAGAGCGTCAGTTATAAATTTCAACAAAACTATTAAAATACAAAAGTAGTCAACATTCTCTGTGGAATAAAAAAACTAGACATTTGGCACAAAGGCATTGCAGAGTTATAGCCTGTTAAAACTTCTGAAAAACTGACCAAATAAGAAGAAGTTGGGGAGTCCTTAGTGTATTAACTATGGTAGAGGTCCCCTAGCTTTTAATAAAATGTTTGAAAAGGGAAAGTCATTATTTGCTGTTTTTCAGGAAAGTTTGACAAGGCGGTGCTGGCATTCAGAGTGAGTGACTGCTATTGTAAATGCATTTTTAGATTCTTTGAGTGTCAAAGAGGTGTCAAAAGTGAGATTAACCAAAAAAAATGCTCTATGACTTCAAACAAGGGATGCAAATATGGCTTGTTTTCAACAGTTTTGACAGAATAACAGTTTTCCTACATAATTTTATACCAATTTAATCCAACTTTGAGATGAGATATGGACATGGAATTTTTACAGCCTATTAACAAGGTTACAGATAAGATTTGTACGGCACAATTTTCCTGTATTTGGAGTACTTTTTGAAAAATCACATTTTGAAATTTGAAAGAATTTTTAATAATTTTTTGATATATAAACCCATGTAAAATCATATAAAACAATTTTTATTTACAAATCCTGCCGTACAAATCTTACAATAAATAGTGTCAACATATTTATAACTAATTTGGTAATATTAATGCTATCCAATTATTATTAAATTCAAATATGTAAAAAAATATGAAAAATTAAATTTTAATATTTACTGGTGTCATATTTCAAAATCATGGCTGCAAATATACAATTTTTATATTCTTTGGAGAAAATATTAACTAAGGGAGTTATCCTGAAAATTTGAACTAAATATCTTGATTCTAACACTTGAAACTTGACATTAACTCTGAGAAAAGAATTGGTGCAAAAATAGCCTTTCAACCACCGGTTAACGTTTCATAGACGAGTGGGAGACGTCCAAGGCACTGATATTTAATCTGGAGACGAAAGATCTAGAAGCAGTTCATCCCTGATTACTGAACATTACAGTGAACAACCGGCGAATCGGCGTAGCCTTGTCGACAACGCACATTATGTGGGAATAGAACTTTTTTCTCCTCAAAGTGAAGATATTTCTATGGGGAAATTTCTCTTTTGTTTTCATTTCGTGGGAATAATGGAAGAAAACTTTTGCTATGTTTACTTGCGTGTAATATCAGTTCGTCAAACTAGAGGTTGAAGCAGAGAGTATTACCATGTTTACGTCAGACTCAATATTAAGCTTACGGAAAGTACAGTGTCCTGCGTTTTGATGAGAGAACTGAGGTAAAAAACGTGCAATGGAGCCATGATTAACTCAATGATGGTGAAATCACGACCCGATTCATATTTGAGATCCGATACCATGGCCTAGTTGGGCGGTAACAAGCTTGTGCAATGGAATTAATGAGTCCCTTGTACGAGATCAGGAATTCGCTTAATTGGCGCGTTTCCCTACAAATCCCCTGTACTAAAATATTGATAACATAGCCTCAAGCAGTCGCATGCATACTTAGGAAATTTCATGTGCGTTTTGCAACCGCATGAGAAGCCGCCTTTTCAAGTTTGAGGTACGTTCCGTGGAAAAACCTTTTTTCTGACATTGGCGTGACGCATTTTTGTGGTTTTAGATTGTCGATTTCGTGCTGAAGTGTGAACACTGGGAACCTAGAAATCTTTTTTTTGTTGTCGTTGTTTGTATTTTTGTTTATGTTTATATTATTTGTGTTGTTGTTTTTGTTGTTGTTGTTGACCAATGAAATTCAACGAACATAACTAACACGATTGGAACTAATTTGGGATAATTGGGTCTCCACATTTTTCAAATCTATCAAAAGTGTCAGGTGCCCTATAGCTGAATGTTGCAATATTAACAAATCTCTCATAAAAACAAGTGTATAACTTAAAAAGAAAAGCAGATGAGACTACATTTGCAGATTAATCCGACATTACTTCACCATCCAATTATCCAAAATTAGTTCCAATAGTGTTAACTATTGTGTTGTTGTTGTTGTTGTTGTGGTTGTTGTTTTTGTTTCAAACGTAATGTAGCTGTCATAAGAAACACTAGACGGACACTATCATCATTTGACCCAATGCAACTTGCTCCATGTGTACTGTCTCTGCACTATGTGCAGAGAATGTACAAACAACAACAACCAGATTTCTGGCTTCCCTGTGGTATAATTATTTCAATCCTGTAGTCTTCTTAGAACAAGCACATGTTCGCAGTCGCAGTTGTCCAAGGTCCACCCTTTCAGACGTCCGAAAAATCCTGTAATTTTTAGGCTTATAAACTTCCTAGACATTATTGGGAAGAGCGACATTTCGGAGAGAGAGAGAGAGAGAGAGAGAGAGAGAGAGAGAGAGAGAGAGAGAGAGAGAGAGAGAGAGAGAGAGAGAGAGAGAGAGAGAGAGAGAGAGATACAGACAGACAGAGAGAGAGAGAGAGAGAGAGAGCGCGCCTTGGAGACAGATAGACAGAGACAGAGAGACAGTGACTGTAATTACAGCCATAGATCTCAATTCCACAGACTTTTTGTCTTCAATGATACACGTATTATCGTATATGCCATGTAATATAATATAAATAATATGATATGTATTCTCCAACAACCAGAAAGGAAAAGCTATGACACATTGAATACCGATCGCGACAAGCGTCGGGTTGAAACGAGTATCCCTGAACGCAGAGATTGTGTTGCGACTATAGCAAGAAGAGATCCGAGTGCAAAATCCTACAGCCGAATGAGTCTAAATCCGTAGATTGACACACACACACACACACACACACACACACACACACACACACACACGATTACTCAAATTAGAGAGAAATATGACAGGCATGAAAGCGTGACGAGCTTCATGTACTTACCTTGTCTAGCTGAGAGGAGAAACCAAACTCTAAATTGCGGCAAGCATCGGCTTGGACAAGATATCAATGTGTTCATAGCTCTGAAAGAAAGCAGCGACTCGATGTTCGCCCTCCAAGAAACTTAACTTACGAGATACTAAACATGATGTTCACGTATGCGGTATGTTATTGACTATCGTTTTTAAGTACATGCAAATCCAAACTTATTATCAGTGGTGAATATTCATAAGTCAGACTGTCGTGCATGGCTCTGGCATTTCATAACCTTGCGTACCATCGGAGTCTTGATTAGCAAGATATGGCAACCGTGCACAATAGCTTCCAAAATTGCCTCGAAGGCGGCAAAATGACACGGTCAAGATACGATTCAACATAAAAGAATTATCTCGACGAGAAATTATATGAACTGGACGAAAGCAAATCACTTATTTCATAAAATGCATTTATTTGTCATCAAAAGAAGGAACCATTCCGGCGACAGGACATTTATTCCCCCTCATGCATGCAGGCTCTGTAATTCAGATTACTTCCCATGACAAAATAACAAAATCCTTTCCGAAGTTTTTCCGTTGTCTTGTTTTTTTATTCTGATATTTCTTATCGGCAAAATAACGTTAAGTTGATATGTGCGACTTTTTATTCATTTAATAGAGAAACGAGTGGAATGAATAAATGGGAACAGTATATAGACGTGAAAAAAGACGCTTTCATCGACGCCGAGTAAATGTCGCCCTCTATCGGCAGTATAAGTACTGTATGTTGGACTGCTGATTAGCCATGGCTGTAGGTAGGTACAGCTGCTCGAAAAACTTGATTCTTGTTTTCGAACTTCAAGAATGACGTTGCAAAAGCAAAACCAATAATTATAATGGCAGGTGACAATGTAAAATGTACTCCATTGGAACTAGTAATTGCGAATACATGCCAGTATGGACCATCAGAAACGAATATCAAACTATATACTCTGATTAGAAATTGCGCCCCTTTGTCAAACATTACAAAAATAAAGTCCCTTTCATTCATGTAGCATTTTCCGCTGTTTGTAAGCTTTGGCCAGCCGTAACGCCTCTTCATTCCGTTTTATTCGCTCGTCCGTATCCTTCGGGATCGAACTGTCCTGAAAGAAAGTGCTGGCCTTTATCAACTTTGTGTTGTTCACGACAATGTCGTCGGGCTCGCCGTAACTTGGAGGGTTGGCCATGGGATCGTATCCAAGCTTAGCAAGCATCGGAGCCACTTCGGCCATGATTTCGAGCACATCCTCCGGTATCTGACCAACCCACGTGGACAGCGCCTCCAAGTTGACTGGTTTCACCACTTGGTCGGTGGAGAATTCCAACCTGTTTGTCAAAACGAAAAATTAAGGCCACTTATAGTGGCTACCTGTCGTTTCTGTCGCAGTGATTACACTTTCGAATTCTTTTGGATAAGCCATTGTGTAATGAAATTCTCTCTCTCTCTCTCTCTCTCTCTCTCTCTCTCTCTCTCTCTAAAACAAAGAGGACGCACTTCCCTATCGCAGCGTGGAAGAACCAATCGAAAATATTAAAAAGAGATAATTATGCAGTGCACGAGAATATAACGTCCATCAGCCTCTGGCAATACTGTACTTTCAAGGGCACTTTCAGTCGCATCATTTAATGTTGTTGTTCATTTCCGCAATCGATGACGCTATCACGTTTTTCCCGTACAGTGACCATACAATTTTATCTGATCAGCGTGCATGACAAAACAAGTGTTTATACGCATGCTGTTGTATCTATTGGAAATGCAGCTTGAAAAATTTTCGATGATTGAATAAACGGGAAAGCCAATTAATGCACAGCGGTCTCTAGAAAGGATACCAGCCAAAATGCGACTCGAAACGACAAACGCAAAACAAAAATACAGACGAACACGAAACGTGCAATAAACGACCGATTCCACATGTCATTTTTGCATCCTTGTCATGCACAGATTTTACAATTGAGGTTTTAAAAAGTTGATCACAACTCCGTGACCAAGACGCCATACCCGAAGCAAGAAATACGAATTTAGACACATTTAACTTTGCGGAATGTCCACGAGAAGCAATTATTTTTGTCATATATAGCTCGAACACATGATAGTCCCGTGATCTTGGAATGAGTGAAGTACACCTACCTGGACAGGGATACCCCACCAGGTTTGCCAACGCTTTCGTGGTGGTAAAGCACGCTATCGTTCCACGGGACTTTAAGAAACCGCAGAATCTTTTTCATCCAGATTTTTGGATGGAGAACTAGCTGTTCGTAATACACGGTGATGCACCTTTTCTCGCCGAGCTGCAGACACTGGGCGTACATCTGTTCAACGTACCGGTTCCAGGTCTGCAGGGCAGTTCTGTAGGAATTGAAGTCAAACCCTGTCACCGTAACTTTTCGGGTGATTATCGAATGGACGACAGCTCTGCCGTCTCGCACCATCAGGATGAACGAAGCGTTCGGGAAAATCTTGGCGAGCTCCGCCATCGTCAGCAGTACGAGAGGGTCCTTGTTGCCGAGCAACGAGGCGCTTTCGCCGTGCCGGACAGTCACCTCCATGATGTACGCACCGATAGCCGCCTGCAGGATGTCTTCAGACACACCGGCTTCCTTGAGTCTGTGTGTTTCTTTGCCGGAAGACAGTATGTGGCGATGCATTTGCAGTATCATAGGAATAATCCGAGTCTCCTCCCCTATCCGTATGTCAGGGTGAGCGTCCAACATCGCGCGCATCAGCGTCGTCCCGCTTCTGGGCACGCCCCCAACGAACAGTATCGGCCGATTTCGATCCATCTCCCTGAAGTGGCCGAAGTCATTCACGGGCCAGTCATCGGGAATTTCCAGAGTCTGATTCAGGACGATCTCCTGGAACACCCGTCTTGCGAGCTGTCTGGATTCGCCGATCAGCCGCCGGCGGTTCTCCAACAACTTTCTCCTCAGCTCGCCACGGTCGAAGTTCAGCAGCAGTCCGACGTTGATGGTGAAGACGAGCAGGAGCAAAACCCCGATGATCGTCACGATGCTCATAATGCGCCTACCCATGTTGACAACCACGATGCTATTGAAGGCGACGACGGTGATTATTTTGAAGCCCTTCGGTCTCCGCTGATATGGGGGCAGGAGAGGTCATCATCTGTAAAAGGATAATATGTTGAACAATTAATGGAATTAGTTTTCTTTTTCAGGAAACCTTGAGTTTTCTTGTCCCGTGTCGCATATGAAAACATATGACACGTTGGGAACTATTTGTGGAACAGGTGGTCAAATTTGGTTGTGACGAGACCTGATTCTTGGACCACGCCGTGTGTCCTTTACATAGATGTATGTATGTAGGTAGGTAGGTAGGTAGGTAGGTAGGTAGGTAGGTAGGTAGGTAGGCAGGCAGGCAGGCAGGCAGGTAGGTAGGTAGCTTGGTATGTAGGTATGGATGGATGGATAGGTGGGTGGGTGGGTGGATGCATGCATGTATGCATGGCTGTATCGATGGATGGATGTATGGATGTGTGTGTGCATGGATGGATGGATGGATGGATGGATGTATGTATGTATGTATGTATGTATGTATGTATGTGTGTGTGTGTGTGTGTATTTATGCACGTATGTTTGTTTGTTTTTACGTAGGTGCATACCTACATCTACGTAAATCTGTGTGAGGATGAACGAATTGTGCTGTGTTCACACGATATTATTCGCCACATTTCCCTTGTCGAACAACACGGCAACACAACCGACACAATATCCAGGAAACTATACGAATGACTTTCGAATTCCAAGCGGGCAGGCGAGACGCCTTTTTTCAGCTTTACACGAAGTAAATTAAAGTGAACTTAAAATCTAAATACAGCCCACTTCCGTTGCTGCCGGTCAGGGTCCCCGTGAACTCTTGTCGTCGCCATAGAGACTGGTGTTAACTTGTAAAACAGGAGATAAGGACAAAGTCGTCTTGAATTTCCACATGTATGCTTGACACAGCAAAAAAAAGTGCTGTATGGAGTTTGCGTATCTAACACAATTATGTACGCCAACAAACATTAAAGGATGATTTGCGTGAGCGACAACTCCTGTCTGTGTCATAAAGAGGGTGTATTTCACCCAACATTTTGAGTCCGGCTATTTGTACTGTGTTCCGTTAAGCTCGATTAAGTAATTGAAAACGAGGTCGCCGCGGGTGTAGTAAGACTTTATTTCATCGCAAGACTGATGTCAGTGATTAAAGTGTACTGGGCTTAGCTCAGACAGCCAAAGACGCTCTTCCTGTGATGTCATTTGGCGTTGCCATAGAAACCCTAATCGGCCGCATCCCATGGAAATCCACCACTGGCTCCGTGCGTGCGCCGCGTTGATTTGCTCGTCGCTGATTTATTTTACGATTGCGTGGTTTATAGGTTGTATCTGCGGGTAGTAATCAAGGAACGGGGTTACAAGTATTTATGGGTTAGTCAATGAAACCCCGAGGGTGTACAGACTAAACGGCAGTCGAGTAAAACATGGTTTTCCTTGCCGCCTATTCATTATCATGAAATGTCGGGAAACCCCTGTTTGAAGTGGGAATGTCCAACCGGAAAGTGTTAGTGGCTGTGTTGAAACTTGATATACTGGCAAAGTCAAGGTGACCCTTTACTAAATATTATACATTGTGTATGCTGACAAAAGATTGAAAGCAGCCCCTTGTATGACACCACTCAGCCGTCAACACGGAATGACATCTCTGAAGAGGGCGAACTTCAGAAGAATGAAAAGTAAGCAAAGCAAAGGTGCGTTCATTCAGCCCAATGCTGGCAAAAAAATTATCGTGAAAAGACATCTACGTTGATTGCAAGGGACAAGGTGAACTCAGGTAATTCACTGTTGAGAAATCAGATTAGGTATGAACGGAAATGACTGAAATATTCTCATGTAAATTTTCAGTAATCAAAAAGAACGACACAGGATTGGTTGTCGGATAGTCAATGGGAATCACATTCATCATCATTGTGTGCACGTGAAGAATGAATATCACAGTATATCGTACGGTTTTGAGTAAGGATATCTCCGGGTCAGTTCAGGGCCACAACGGGGAATGTTCACGGACTATGCAAGACCTTCGGCAAAAAGGGGAATGTCCGTCCCTTGATCTTGCTGCAGGTAAAGGTGGTGTATCCCTTGATCATACCAGGGTAAAGTGGTGTGTCCCTTGATCATACTAGGGCAAAAGTTGGTGTCCCTTGATCATACTAAGGCAAAAGTGATGTGTCCCTTGATCATACTAGGGCAAAAGTAGTGTGTCCCTTGATCATGCTAGGGAAAAAAGTTGTGTCCCTTGATCATACTAGGGCAAAAGTAGTGTGTCCCTTGATCATGCTAGGGAAAAAAGTTATGTTCCTTAGTGATTGTAGAGCAATCTAGGTGAACCTAAATGGATCTCTGCGGAATAACGACTTGACACCACTACATTGTTTAAGCAATCCCATTTCCCGTGATACAATCCCAGTCTGCGTTAGGTATTTAAACGCATGCGGATGTGCATGTGTGTTAGCCTAGCTGCACGTGATATAGAATCACCGATTGGAAATGTTACAATTAGAAAAGAGCATACATTTTCTCGTCAACAAAAGGGAGTTACTGGAGGGATTTTTAAACTCCAGAAATTAAAAAAAAAATTCAATGTACCAAAGATGTAGTGGCTGAAGTAGCAGAGTCTAAGGGAATTCATGCTGTACTGGAGTAAATAAATAACAACGAGACTTGCAGACACATTATGCAAAATAATTAAGTGTGTGGGAAATCGAAATGGAACTGAATATTTAGCGTACATACATTTCTAGAGGAGGTAATGCCGGTTTTCTAAATTGCATTTTCAAAGGGTTCCGGTCTGTTGTGTGCTTGAACAGGAAACGTTTATACCTCGCTCTTGAAAGTACATTTCATAATGCATTAGGTCTTAAAAGACAATATTTATAAGTATTATAGGAGTTGAAATTTGTAGCATGTGTAATAAATTCGCTTCGCGTAAAGAGAGTTACGATCATTTATTGGCAAGCGAGACAGAATCTGTTTGAGGAGCAAGGGTATGTATAATATATGCAAGAACTACATGCGAAATACAGTCTAAGACAATCCAATTGATTACTTAATGATCTTGGGGTCTTCCAGGGACGTTCCAATGTCCGTCCCTACAGTGGCACAGGTGCGTCCCCGACCGGTATATTCCTAAATTTAAATCAAAACATTCTGGCAATCGACGTTCTCAAAGACTAACCTATAAGAAACTTCTCGTAACAGTAAATCTGGCAAATGCAACCGATATTTAATGACCTTTAACCCCCTGAGGTCCCTCGCTGGATTCGTAACGTAGCCACTTGGCGAAAAGAAGCGAACCTGAAGAATGGTGGGTCCAACTTGACGTGCGCATAAATCTTCCATAATGAATAAATAGAAACCATACCCCATAGGATAACGTCAATTTAATGATACTTTGATCCAAGAATTCTTCAGTTACGCTGGATAAAAAAATGATGCAGTATCTCGCGAGAAATACCTTTGAAGTAATTCATCACACTGGTTTGAATTTTAGAAGTTCGAAATCGCGCTGTCTACGGTCATGCATCATGGGGCAACGACTGTCGACTTTCACACCTTCATATACTAAAGAGAAATCCCTGTCTTGAAAAATCCCCCGCTTTTCAGTATCATCCTATTTATTTGGAATAAAACCATTAAAATGGCCACGCCATGCGGACATGGTTTTGGTTCGATCGTCCGGTATGTATAATTCTGTGGGTTTTAGCAATTGCATACAAGCTTTTAGGCTTTGGATTTTAAATGCCTATCCTGAACGGTAAAGCGTCATGCATTGCCTCGTTAAAGAAAGGCTGAAGTGAAAAAAATCGCAAATTACCATAATCCTGGACAACTTTCGCATTAATCTGTTTCTGAAATCCCTCATGTGTGAAAAAAGTGAAAAATATCCCGCCATAAAAGTGAACATGTGAAGAAACAGGCGATTGACAAAGCCGCCCCCACGTCTCCGAAAATGAAGGGATTCTGTAAAGCTAGATTTTCAAGAATCAATTACTTGTGTCAGAGACGGAGTCAGCCAGGCGGTGGAGCTGAGGTTGATAGGCTAAACTTTCTATGTCTTCAAATGTCATGAAATTGTGAAAACGGGAAGCACCGAAATTGGCTGCAAGTCTAATAAACCACGCGTCAACGCGTTTGATCGCTCGCGCGTCGGGCTCATCAAAGGAACTCAGAATAGCCGGCCGGCAAGTTTCGAGAGAAAACAGAACTTAGCGTTGACTTTAGAGGTTGCAGTTACAAGCGAGGTACATGAGCAAATGCCCTGATTTTCTATTACGGTTTTTTAAATTTTTTTGGCAAAGTGTACTGCTGTTAATTATAGCACGACGAAATGTGAACTAAGGTTGAATGCGTTGAAAGACTTAAACGTTTGCTGAAACATTCTTCACTTAGAACGCGCCTCAGGGACAGATATTCGGACTCTCAAACTTTCGCAATTCTTTTCTCATATACCACATGTTTGGTTCATTTTAAAGCTCTCGGTGTAAGAAAACTTTTTAATGGTTTAGTTTTTCGAAAATCGAACATTTTATTTTTCTCCAAAAAGTTAACAGAGGTAAAGCGGCCATTTTGAATTTGGTAAATCTTGAGTTTTTTCTAGTTAACTGTTCCAAAATTTGCGGGGTGACCCCCAATTTTTATTCTATAGTTTGAAAGAGAATGGTTGAAAGATTCCTGAAGGAAAGTTTGAGCAAAAGTTTAAGTATTTCTCTTTCGAGGCGCATGCTACCTTAAAGAGAAAAAAGTAAGGGGTCACCGTGCAGAATTTGGTTTAAAAGAGAAAAAGTTACCCAATATTTTCTGACACTTGAAATTCAAAATGGCTGCTACCCCTGTGTTAATTCAATGGGGAAACATAAAATCTTCGATTTTCACAAACATAAGGCGGTGAGAACTTTAGTTACTCCTTGAGCTTCAACAACAAGTAGTAGGCAAAGCAGTATCGTAAACGTTTCAGAGTCCGAATATCTGTCCCGGAGGCGCAATGTACCTTAATTGGCTCAATAAATTTAAAGTTTCAACCATTGTAAAGATAAATAAGGCTGCTAGATTTTCTAGCAGAAATTGTGTACCTTTCAGCCTCTCTGTAAAAGTTTTGTCATTCTGAACACGCATATACTCTTAAGCAAAATTAAAATCACCGCTGCGATCCTGTTGAAGTTGTAAAGCAAAGAACTACTGGACAGTGTATTTTCCCCGTAGAATTAACACAGGAGAGACGGCCATTTTGAATTTCAAGTGTTGGTGAATTTTGGCGATTTGTATGATTCTCTAGTACTAAATTCTGACATAGTGATTTTTATTTCTGATTTTTATTCTTCGAAAGGTAATGGTTTAAAGTTTCCTTACGGAAAGTTTTAGCAAAGTTTGTCTCTCAATTTCGGGGCACATACTTCCATAATTCACATTTCGTCATCGTAGTGGTAGAGAATTTAGGCTGCATTCACAAATATCCCTGGAGAAGGGGAGGGCGGAAGATTCCGAAAAAGTTCTCAGATTTTTTTCAAATACCCAAAATAAAAAACTCGCAATATGTTCAAGTCCCCCTTCTGACTTACTATAATTTTGAGGTCCCTCACCTCAAAGGACGGCAAAATGTGGCCGATATAGTGCTCCGTCCAAAAATATCGAACCATAATACATCGGAGTCTATTGGGCAAACCGTCCACATTAAAATAAGTTATATTTTTACATGTACATGTAATAATATGATAATTCATGTAAATGTACTCTGCTTTAAGTTGCAGGTAAAAGTGCATGTGTGTACAAAAAATTGGATGTTTGGATATCATCGATAATGTTGATCCACTATACATGGGAATCTATAACAAAACTGTGAATAATTTTTTCCAAATATAAAACTTTTGCAATTTGTGCATAAATGGACCCTGAATAGTTGACATAATTGTACTTGATTGGAAGAGGGTGGTTACATGTGCATATGTGTACAAGATATTTGATTTTGGAATTTCGCCAAAATGTTGACCCACTATACATTGTTGTCTATGAGGAAACTATGAATAATTTTTTTACAATACAAAACTAGTCAAATCTATGTATTTATAGATATTTAATGATTGAATATTAATGTACTTGATTAGACTGAGATGGTTACAAGTACATGTTTGTGCAAGGAATTTGATTTTGGAATTCCACTGAAAATGTTGATTCACTTTACATTCTAGTCTATGGAGAAACTACGAATAACACATAGGTTATCATCTCCCAAATGGTTTTTCAAAGCTTGTTTGACCTGAAGTTTCACATTTGTTATTGATGACAAGATGCACCAAAAAGTAGTCTTTTCTTTTTGATGAAAGTTTGTATTCTGTCGAAGTCCTCAAAAATGGCGACATGAACGTTTGGAACTGACCTATTTTCAAGTCCCCTCTGTGCAATGTCAATTTTTTTCAGATCCCCCTGGCATGTTTTTTTTTTCAAGTCCCCCCCCCCCCCGAAATCTCCCTCCATCTCCAGAGGTGTGTGTAAAAGCCCTCATTCCAACGACCCTGGTACATGGTAAAGCTACACAATTATAGATACTTTTTGGTGCCCTCCAGCCGCGTCGACCATTTACCGTGTCATCGGTAGAATTTAGTCGAGTTATGACCTTGGCGACTCTACAAGGTAAATTGGCTGATTATTGCCTTGTACTTGACCTTGCGGACAGGCACTAGACACGCGCACGCGTCAACTGCAAATTACACCGCATTAGTACTCCATCACACTCTCAGTCCCTGCTGTCGGGCCGCCTGACTGATAAAAGACTACAAGTAGTGCTGGTATGAGACAAGTAACATCGAAATTCGATTGCGCTACTCAGACTAACGGCACCGAACAAGTCATTCATTGATTGGGGATCAGCACTGAGAATTAACAAATTGCCATGCTCACAATTGCAATCCGGTCCAAGATGGTTTCGGAAAGTCGGTGGGAAGAAAGTCGAATTTGGTTCAATGCATGCAGGCGATCACTTCGATGGCGAACGCCGTTCAGCAGCCACCTGGCTACATCGCACTCAGTTCAGTAAGGCGGGAAGTGTAGCTTCGGTGATTTCAGCCGAGAACCTCAATTTAATGCAACGCACACCATCTTTCTTCTCAATAATTTATAACCTACGAAACAGATTACCCCTAGTGTGTTTCAGCCGTGATTGATGCTTAGTCCTTCGTGCATGGCGAGCTGATGAACCAATGAATGACGCAGATCAGTCCGTTGGGTAGCACGTGACACTTAAGTGTAATACCAGAAGCTAGCGCACCGTTTAGGATCATCTTTCTACATGCATGGCGTTGGGAGTTGCATTACCAGTTGAGAAAGATGAAACAGCTTCTTTTCAGTTTTTGCTTTTCATCGTTTTTGCTTTTAATATCAACCACACTTTCTTATTTTACTCCCAAAGCATCTTGAGAAGGAGACACAGTATTCAGTTTGCCAACTCAGCCTAACATGTGTACACTGCACTGTTATTGTTGTAAGAGGAATTTTGGTCCGGTCTAGAATTAAAATGCTTCGTTTTCTCCAGCTTTCTCTCAATAGGGAATTTTGTCTGATTGAGGGGGACTCCTAATGAATTATGCAATTTAAGATATGCAGATTAAGGTATTAGCATATTAAGTTTTAAGTTGGAGAAGATAGTAGATTAAAGACAATCTCCAGTTTCGTGCTCTTTTCCATCTAATAAATGTTTAATATTAGAAGATTACTCAAACCATTCAAAATTCATTCATTTAAGTTGAAATACGGTTTTACAATCTCGAGGCAAAATCCAGTTGATAGTCTTCCAGCTTTAGCTCATCATTCTGCTGTTTTGAAGCCAGTTTTGTCATTTACGATGGCCAGGCATAGATAGTGTGTTTTATCAACGATGTAATATTACATCACAGACAGTAATCGTGGAAAGGTACGCCACTTTCAACGCTCTTGTGTACATCAATGTCTCAACGTCTCATAGTCGAGGGAGACTTTGCGCGCATTTGTAATTATTTGAAGGGGGGATTTTGTTTAAGAGGGGTGGGGTTCGCTCAATCTCATACTCTGGAGAAGACACTGAAGGTATAAAAAACCACATTCTATATGTATAGACGCTGTTTGGCAAGCCATTTGGTGGATGTTTTAACATGCTTTGGGGAGAAGTACAAGAAGTTGCCGTTGACACACAAAACAAGAATAGTTTAAAATCCATCGAAAATTACATATACTGGCCTTTTAACCTTCCTTAAAATGATCTCAGAAATCCCGTAGAGATGTCATCACTACTGCGATTCCAAGTGTAGGCTTGCGGAACTGTCCTTGTACCTTACGTTATATACCTTACATGGCGGTGGTGGGCGATAACGTCACGCACTTTGGCGATGTTATTTTCATTCGGAAGTCACGCGCCTCGTTATCAATTGATCGCCTAACTGTTGAAGTCGTTCTGCTGGTATCGTGAGTTGAATCATCCGTCGTAATTCAAGTCAGTGCTTTCACAAGAGGTAGGGATAACATATAGCAAGATGTTATACCCTTCTATAGATTATATATTATTTCCTTAAATATGCGCATCATATTGTTATGATGACGTGTTGAGTATCGTCGCAAGAAAAAAACGCTGGTTAGCTCTGGGGTAAATGGAACAACAATGTTAACTTTTCTTTTTCATAAAGTAAGTTCCACCGTTCGAAATATGTGGACATATTTTACTGCATGTTAAAATACAATCTTCTTATTTCGACACTACATCCAAATGACTTTGTAATGTCCTTACCAAGTGAAAGATAATAAAAGAGTTCAAGTTCAATAGAGCACTGCTCTTTACCAGAACACTTGGTGGGCATACTTGGTATATGGCTGATTCATATTTTTCATTCTTCGATAGTATGGTTTCTGTGTCACTGTAAATTTCCTACAAGAGCCGGGACTTCGTCAATGCTTTCGATGAAAAGAGCGACGAATCCTTTTCATTTTGGAACAAAATTGTTGGAAACACGAACCCTTGAAAAAGATTTTTTCCAAGTATCATTTTGTCCAAGGTCGAGAATTAATTTTTCTCCCCTCAAGTCCGTTCTCGTCATACCAATCTGTTTGCATATTCAGTAGTGCCGAGTTCTGATAGCGGAAGGCAAGCTTGTAATTTTCCCCTTCTTCGGTTTCTTCTGACATTGAAACCATTTAAAGGTGTATTCATAATATATAGTGACATTTACTATGTATACAATTACTAGCTTTTTCATATCTTCTTGATCCTGAGCGATTGAATTTCACCCATTGCGAGCTAATAGCTTATTTATCGTGCATCTTGAAAGATGGTATTATATTCTGCGTTGCTTGAAAGACTCTGCATCATTAATAGGAAAGCCGCCGTTACCATGACGATAAAATACGGGGCGCTGGTGGCAGTTTTCAAGTCGTAGAGAACGGGGACTCCCTGATTGATATTGGCTGTACACCTGCCCGGAACTGGTATGGGCGGGCGTGGGCTGACTGGCAAGCTCTTGCAAGCAGGCCAGGCGTTTTAGGCCCAGTCGTACTTTCACAGTCACTGTGACCATTCGTGGAACAGGGTGTCAACTTTAAAGGGATACAGACGTTGGAACTGCGCTCAAAGGTCGTATGGGACCCATACGACCAATGTAACCACTGTATCCAAGGTAGATGGTGATTGATGAAAGTTAAAACATGCCTTTCATAATCTACATCGTATAATTTCAATGTTGCAGCTATGATGATGAGGTGCATCGAGATATCGTGCACGAAATACACTGTTTGTAAACAAGAAACTCGCACTGGCGCAGTTCCGACGATTGTTTCCCTTTAAGGGTGACATCGAATGCTAAGTGAAGGTCTCTGCCGTTGGAACTTCTGGTCACGTCCTTTAATGATTTCTGTGGCATTTAAAGGACTGAAATTCGTACATCTACTCGAGAACAGTGTTATGTTGTGCCGCCCGGGTTTAAGCCTCAGATACGGTGACCATTGTTGAGCATATGCTACACGCCCATGCCTTGTAAGAATAAACCTGAACACGCTCAGTAATAGGATTAAAATGCAAATACCTACTTTAAGTCTCCCAAAAGATTTAGTGAATACCACTGACTTAATGTAACAGAACAGCACAACTGTCGCTCAGAAATCAACTTCATTACCACACTCGATAACGCTTAGCAAGTATGGGTAATGCATTAGGTATAACCATTTCAAATTTCGAACTTTTCAGCATTTTTGAACGCAAAGGGGAATTATCTGCGTTGCAAGATGTAACAGGCGTATTTCAATCTTTTGCAGATGTTACCGCCTTTCAATAGAAAGATGAACATAGAATATTCCATCGTTCAAAGAGGAAGACAGGACACCCATGTGAATAAATGACCCCTCGGGACAATGTATGTAAGCCATCGCTCATAAAAACATTGTGACATTCCACCTTTATCGATAGCTGATATTTGATGAAACTTGATGAAAAGATCGCTCGTAAAAACACGACCCATTTACATTATCTGAACATTGAACGTTTTCAATATGTTGTGGTTAGTAGTAATATGAACGTTGTAGAGTGTCCTCGCACGAAGCAAAACATAGACATACATACATACAGACACACATACATACATACATACATACATACATACATACATACATACATACATACATACATACATACATACATACATACATACATACATACATACATACACACACACACACACATACATACATACATACATACATACATACATACATACAACATACATACATACATACATACATACATACATACATACTACATACATACATACTACATACATACACACTTGCATACATACATACATACATACATACATACAGACACACATACATACATACATACATACATACATACATACATACATACATACATACATACATACATACATACATACATACGTACATATGTACGTACGTACGTACGCGCACATGCGTGCAGACAAACACGTACGCGGTATGAAAACGCATATGTCGTCGGTATCTCAGACAGTTAGTCTCCCTACCTCATATTCAAACTGTAAATCCATGTCAACTGCAAGCGGTATAGCTAGCACGAAACGATCAAAAACGATGACGACGACTGAAACCTGAATTGCGCTGGTGACTGAAAATTGCTTCCCAAACGAAAGCCCTTTCAAACGATGGGCTTGGAAATATAAACCGGTTTGGAGAAGTTTTGCTGGCAGCATTACAGTGAATCGAATTCGTTGAAGATCCGATTACTTTCCGACACCTCTTTGGTTGCAATTCCAGTCAGCCCGTCCTTGATATCACCGCGTGCTTCAGTGGTATTCGTGCATTGCTTCGAAATTTTATTCCTTCGATGGGTTTTACTATGCTCATTTTGTTTTATTCCTGGCACATAGGTGGGCATTTCTCCCGACTACAACTCTGAAAGGCCGCGCCATGAACATTTTATCGACCGTAGCATGATTAAACGAAAAGAATTGAACAGATTGTTCGACTTCGCACGGCTCATCTCTGCCCGGAATCCTCGGACGGATTAAACATTCATCGATCTTCGTTTCCATGGAAACACGTCTAATGTACTCGGTGAGATGAAAGTAAATCGAGCGAGGGCGTGCGTGATAAATTTACACTTGCCGTGAACGGGTGCAGGATGAAATTTATTCCGAGTCACAATTTTGGATTCCAAACGCCAGGAACAACCGCGTTGACAGCCGATTTGCACTAAATATAGTAATGTGGAATAAGTTTAATTATCTGCAAAATATGAATTTTGAGTAAACGCCCCCTCAGATCCCATTGTTACCCCGCAGATCCGTTAGAGACAGATCATTTTATGAAAAAATCCCGGTGACTTATGTCTACATTTCAACGGTGCGCTCATTATTAGCATTGCATTTTCTTGCTGCCAGTAATCACGAAATATGTGTCGACCGCAGAGCTCGCTCTTGTATCAGTGTTTGTAGCAGAGCTCTATCGTCTGTATCGCCGAAAATATATTCAATAATTACACACTGATTTGAATAAGCGAACGAGGTACGAGGTACTGGTTGCCATGGCGATAAACTAACATGATTCAAGAAGAACAGCGCTCTAGTAAGCGGGCGAGGTAGCGACAGAAAAGAAATATAATCACTCAAATCAAAGCGTTATGTACTTACTTTGAAATTTGTTCCTCGGAACGGCAATACAGAGAAGAGACAGAGGAACTAGCTACTGCACAAGATCTCTCGCTAGGCGAAATCGACGCCAAATGTTCGGAAATACGACGTACGCTTCACGCTTAAATATTTAAATTTCGGGGACCGTTTTAATCTGCCAACCTGAAGATTAAAGGGAAATCCGTACCTTCGATGCGAATAAAAAATACATACAGGTATCAGTTTGAAATGAGCTTGCTGCTGAAGGAACTTGCGTTCACCTCCATTCTGGTCCGAGCATGCGTACACCAGTTATCTGGTGTATTTCGATCGCGCGCGCGCGTCAAGGCGAGTGAACCCCTTCGAAGGCGACTGAATCTTGGCTAAGAAACAAAATACGATTGTAACGACGCGCGGCACTTGTCATGATAATATGGAGGAAAGGGCCTTGTTGTTTTTCACCAGTAGTCACTCAGGAAAATTGTACCGCACAACTAAAAATTTTGTTCCTGAGAGTGATGAAAGCACATGCGTTTGTATGTTAAGCTTGTGAATTTAAGTCAGTGTAAGATAAAAATTGCATACTTTCACATCGAATCATGCTGGTCGTGTTCGCAAGCTGGGTTACGGAGGTTTTAACACCTGCTAAAGCATTAAACAAGAACATCCCCTCAATGTTGCAATCAATAAAAGTACTGCTAAGTCCTTTCGAGCCTGTAATATTTTGCGATGTCTATTTTGATACAAAACTGGTGACCCTATCTTTGACTATCAGACACTCGTAAAACAAACGCTTCTTCTTCGCTATGACTATAGATCAACCGATCGGCGAGTTGTACGTGAGGTGGAATGCATTCTAAGCCATTGCTGACAGAGTCTCTTGCCGAACTCATACGATAAACACGAGTGCAAATTTAAGGAGTGAATAGAACTAAACACATGGAAAAACAAAACACGACACTCTCAAAATGACACATCATCTTCAAGTCAAGACAATAGTAACTACCTTTTGAAAAGGTTCCGCAACGTCAAGTTGAAATGTTATGTAGATGTAAAAGGATAAAGAATTGTTCAATGATCTGCACTATTTTACAGTCTCTTTTTTCTAGCAATGAAAAGTGGTTATTTTGAGATCGAAACAGATAAAAGAAAAACAGCCGTACAGTACAAATGTCAGAAACAAGTATGGCTTCAAAAGTACTCAATGACAAAACAAGCAAACAAAACCCGCTCATGCGCAGAAGCAACAAAACATCGAACATTTCATATTTATTTTAGTTGCACCATTGCAAATCTTCATGAACGCCCTCATTGACGTGCAGAAGGAAATAGTTTCGGCATAATGGTATGTGAAAAAAGTCTGGGCGTTACGTTCCAAAGGAATAGCAGATATAGCGGGAACGAGGTCAAGGAATTTGAAAATACATCATATGAAATCTAATGCCATACTAACGATAGTCTTGATAAGGATCCATTGTGATACGTTCGTCAAATGTAGATTTTGAATGAGGAATGATAGTCGGGTCTTTCCGTTGATTGGAGCAAAATGACAAATCGTTTTCTTTATCATTGTGGGAATCATCAAATGGAAATAACCTTTTTTTTCCGATAAGCGAGATGGCGAAATACCGCACTTGACGCACTTACCAAGATGGCATTTACCAATGTTAATGGCTCATTTTCAACCATTTGACCGCTCCACAAGATGATTGAAGAGCGCTCGAAAGCCATCAGTATCTTGAATTTTCACTTGAAAAATAAGAATCGCCCACAACACGTACTGAGGGAGCCTTCAGTAATTACAGGGGGTGGGCTTCGACGCGCACCTGTACTATAAAATGTGACCCTCCCCTATCCTTGTGTCTAAAATGTGATCCTCCCCCTTGTCCGGCATTCTAAAACTTGACCCTCCCCAATAAATGCAGTATTCTCCCAAGGAATAACTGAGAAAAAAAATCAGCTAATTTACATAACAATAAGTCTAATTGTTAAGTAAGTTACAGACAGAAATTACAGGGGAGGGCTGGCATTTTGGGAGGTAGGGTCGCAATTTATCACGCAAGCAGTTTTGAAGGGTCATGTATTTGCGGGAGGGTCACCATATTTTGCTGAACTATAAGGAGGCAAGATGTGGCTGATATAGTACTTCACCAAAAAATATCAAATCATAATACATGGGAGTCTATAAGGCAAACTATTGACAATTTCCCCCACACAACAAGCTATATCTATATATTTATATATGTTTGATAATATATGTAAATGCACCTTGCTTGAAGTGGGAAGTAAAACATGCATGTGTGTACAAGAAATTGGAATTTTGGATTTCATTGAAAATGTTGGTTTACATGGTAGTCTACGAGGAAACTATGAATAATTTTTTCAAAAACAAAAATAGGTAAATCTGTGTATTTAAGTATACTTAATTATTTATATTAAGGTATTTGATTGGACTAGGGTGGTTACAAGTGGATATGTGTGCAAGAAATCGGATTTTGGAATTTCACTGAAATGTCGAATTCACTATACACGGTAGTCTACCAGGAAACTATGAATAATTTTTTCCAATACAAAACTCAGTAAATCTGTGTATTTATGTACGCTTGATTTATTGATATTAATTTAATTGATTAGACTAGGGTGGTTACAAATGGATGTGTGTGCAAGAAATTGGATTTTGGAATTTCACTGAAATGTTGAATTCACTATACATGGTAGTCTATGAGAGAACTATGATCATTTTTTTACCGATATAAAACATAAAACTGACAATATCTGTGCATTTATAGACATTTGATTATTGATATACACTGTGCCATCTGTCCCGTATGTTTTTGTCTCTTGTCTTTCATGAGTTTTAACTGTTCAAGGTGTATAATGTAGGATACCACTGCATCTTCTTTGCTTGTGAAGCTTGTCGATAATGTGTATGTATTTCAAAGAATCAATGTATTTCGTCGGTGATTTCCTATTCAGGAAATATCAAATGGGCATTCAAATGTTTCGCCGTAAAATCATCTTCTCCTAAAAGTGACCCTCCCCTAAAGATAGGTTTATAAAAAGTGACCTCCCCCTTGGATGGTTTTCTAAACAGTGACGGTCCAAAAATTCTCCGGCCCATCCCCATGTACTTACTGTAGGCTCCCTAAATTAGCACGAATCGCAACAAGTGAACTATTGACGTAAAATGCACGATACATTACATTGCACAACTACTGAATTCACAGTACTATTTAAGTAATAGTTATCGTTATTTTCAATGCTGTGGGGGATTTTTTTGCTGTATTGTCTTCTTGGTGAACTGAATGTACTTGCTCCACTTTTTATCAGATGCAGTAAACTGTTACAAACCACACCATAATACATCTAGCGATGTAAAAATACTGATGAAAGGGGGTGAGCACAGAAGAGTGGTTGAAGAAAGCCCGCTTCAGGATGCAGTACGCAAGAAAAAATGAAGATTTAGTGAAATATCTGTAACATTTATATTACAAATAAAAACCTTCGTCATGTCAAATAATAAAATGCAGATAATAATACAAATAAGTAAGTTTCTTTTAAAACAATGGTTTAAGTATGTCAGGCATATCAAAAGGTCAGATCTACGTATTTTTAACGCAGTCGTTAACAATGCAGATGTAATTTACAGCGGGGAAATATGTCAACTTGGTATACCGGTACGCTTACACTTACCACAGATTGTGTGTGTACATGCAGGTACGCAGTACGGTCACTTATGGTCACTCGCACATGCGTACCTACATGCTAAACTTAAGGTAGTACGCCTCGAAACTGAAAGACTTACACGCTTTCTCAAAATTTCTTTAAGGAAACTTTCTACCATACACTAACCAAATCAAGAATAAATATCAGGGGCGATTCTGCTAATTTTTGCACTAGAGAAACAAATTACCCAACATTTATCGATTATTGAAATTCAAAATGGCCGCCATCCATGTGTTAATACTATGGAGAAAATACAATTTCGAAAACTTTCGTGACTCCATAGTAACAAGTGGGAGACCAGAAACTTATTGTGAAAATTTCAGAGTCAGGATATTCCGGGGAGCATTCTTCCTCACAGCCACCGAGATACTGCATTTGAAAATGGCAATGCAAAATTTTACGTACCTCGCATCTTGTATTGTATAGGCACGTGCAGTTCTTTTTCTCGGAACACATTCCCCTAAAGTAAACCTTTATCTTGAAGTGAGTATGATCTTAAAGTTGCATTATATTAGGGGCAACGTCAAAAGTTCAATGAAGGATAAAAAACTTAATTCTTTTAGTTTGGGGGTGGGGGGGGGTTTGACCTAAAAAAGTTTCTATCCTACAAATCGATTTAAGGTAAAATTGCCAGGGGAATGAATATTTTGAAAAAATAGAGCAGAAATGCACACTTTCGTGTTGAAGCCAGCGGAGGGAGTTGTTTTAACACGGTGCAGAGCTGCACCTGGCCTAGTTAGTGTAAACAATGCAGGCTGTTGGCTTCTGTTGCACCATAGACGGTAGTTTCTCTACTGTCTATGGTTGCACTCTGAATTTCTGGTGCACGTGTAGTCCGCCTGAATGGAGCAGTGTGAACTGAGTTGTTACAACCACCAGGACAGTTGAGATAGTTTTATGCCTCTGGAAGGAGAAACCTGGACTTTATTGTTGTTGTTCTTGTTCATTCATTGATAAACTTCAAGTTTGTTGCTAGTATGTTAATTACATTGGATGAAACTCAAAGTGTGTTCCCAATCTTAAGCCCCACTAACTGTATCTTTTAGCATTATTTTTATGATTTTACTTTCAAACTAAAATAAGTTGGTGACAATGTAGTCATTTAGGTCTGTGTACACACTTATTATTAACTACCTGCCGGGGCTATATATGCAATTTTGAACAAGATAAAGATTACACTGCGATTAAATGTTCGCCCAAACATTAAATCACAGCCCCATGCAGAAAAGCTAAAACCCTTGATACTATGCATACCTGCACTGAAATCTTCATTTAAACTGCACAGAGTAGTCCAATGTAATGAATAAGGTTGAATGTTTTCAGCCGTGACACTGTGATGTTCTGATTCCTTTGTAATATTACCAATTTTTAAAATGTCAGGAAATCAAAATGACTGTTAAAATTTTAATTAACATGTCAAATGTTTCTGAAAGGAATGGTTTCCTAATGCAGTAAAAGCTCACATCTCTTCACAGGATAGATTTCAGAGAGGAGAGAATAGGTAGATATTTGAGGTCAACAAATTCAGGAGTACAAGCTAGTGGGGCTTTAGCGATGCATTACTTTATTTCACCTCTAAATTGACTGATCCTTAGCTTTGCTTTATATAGAAAGAGCCTGGCAACAGATTCAATATAAGTCAATTAGGTTTCTAGGGGGGTGGGGGGGGTTTGGGGGGAAACTAAGGGAATTAAGTTTTTTATCCTACATTGAACTTTTGACGTCGCCCCTTATCATCAGCAACTCGATGGATTTAAGGTAGATGGGTGCGAGGTGCATGGATATTCCGCATTGATAAAGAATAATTAGCAAAAATGTTAATACCAAAAGAATGCTCATTTATGTGATTTGCATAAATGAATATATTAATCTAGCTCGCATCTTGCACTAAGAACACACGCCAAATGATTATAGGGCTGTGGGACATGGCATATTAACTTTTGCGTTGTTTGTATATTTACTGATAGATTGACGCTTGCAGTTACATTTAGTAATGAACACGTTTTGAGTTCTAGCATGTTTCATCTACCTTACAGCTAACGGCAATATCGTGGATTATTCCAAATTCACTGAAAGCTCGGCCTTGTAAGGATTAAACGTGTGTCCACCAGCAAATGCACGTATCCACCTCCTGTTATGTCCCGCTGACGTCTACTGAAGCGTAAACCCCGGTCGTTTGGCTACCATATAGCAAAGGCGCGAGGATTATTCGTCAAAACGGCGACCACGAAGCCCGCCATACGTCATCAGCTTGGCTTTATTCCCACTTAGGATGGATAGCTTTATCAAAAGCTCGTCCCGGGGAAAGGATTATTATGCGCGTGTAGTCTTCACGGCATTTTCCTGAATTAGTTGATAACGTACTTCCCTGAACGCGAACAACAGAAATTCCATCGGAATGTTGCGCGAACTTTGACGCAGATGAGCAAAACCCCAAGGAAGGCACCCTTGCGGCAACAACTTATAACGGTTAAAATTGCTGCCATTGGCAAGCTGGCTGTAAGTTATTTGTTACAAATCGCATATATTGCAATATCTGTACGTGTATGCCACCATACCTTTAACTATTTATATATAACCACCCTAGGGCTACTGTAGCTGTAACAACATTTTTATTATTTTTGGTCTCCAAGACGCGTATAGTTCTTATCCTTCCCGAAGAGTACTGAAATATGAAGTATTAGCTTTGCAAAGAACATGCATTTTCACTATATGCAATTCTGCCGTTGACAAAAACATTTTGGTCAGGAATACTATAATAATGTCATAGATAAGAAATACATTGCACTCTACACAAAAACAGGATGTATTGACAATTTGACCGCTAGGCATTTCAACATTGTTTAGGGAGCAGAACCAGAAGCTGCATTTTGCAAAGTATATAGAAAAACAACAACCATTCCAGCTGGTAGGGTTACATGTATCTGACGGATAAACGTTTTAAACTTTTGCCCCATACTTTCCCGAGGGAAACTTTAAGTCATTTTATTTCACAATTAAGAATACAAATCTGAGATTTAACGGGTAAATATTTGGATTAGGGGAGCAAGCCACCCGCAAATTCAATGGCATACATATTAAAAACAAAATGACCTCCCTTTGGGAAGAAAATCGATTTTATGTAGAATGATACGTTAAAAACACAATTGCCCTACGTGTTTCAAGATCAGTCTATTTGTCTCCAACGGGGATCCGCCTCAAACGCCGTGCCCGCGGAAGGATTACGCGTAAGCCTGCTACAATGGAAGACATAATTGCGCCAATAACAGTACAAGGACTCGCAGATCAACACAATACCTTAAATGAAACATTCAAATGCGACAGAAGATCAACGACGTCTCTTTCTATACAATCTAGGAAAATTCGCCGTCTTTGCTAAAGGTCAGCCTTGTGACTATTGAGATGTCATTGTCATCTGTGAAACCTTTTTCGTTATTCTGAATGACGGTAATCCACGACCGTTTGTAAAAGTCCACGCTTTGTAGACGTCAAGAACATGACATATAAACCAATAGTCAAACCAACTAGTCGTTCTTCATAAACCTTGCTGTTGAAGGTCAACATAAGAAATGCAAATTGGACAACCGAAAAAATTCAAGTCAACTAAGTGGGAGACATATGAATATCAGCGTTCAACAATACATAAATCGTTAATTGATATATTAATACATATACATTCAAATAATAAAAAATATATATATATATATATATATATATATATATATATATATATATATATATATATATATATATATCCATGATACTTCCATTATATTTCAACAAAGTATATACTTCTTACTTTAGTACTTGAGTTACACACACCAGATAGGTGGATTTATTTCATATTTTCTTCGGGTGCTAACGTTTTCATATTTACATTATACATCAAGTTGGGTGAAACTCTTTCTTGTGATTGGTTGGGGAGGTTTAACGAGCGTGAACTTTATTTTCGGTTGTTTGACAAGTTTTACTTATCTACATTGAGTACGAACAGCTTCTCTCTGTGTCTCTCAGTCTCTGTCCGTCTGCCTGCCTTCCTGTCTGTCTGTCTACCGGTCCCTATCTATCTATCTATCTATCTATCTATCTATCTATCTATCTATCTATCTATCTATCTATCTATCTATCTGTCTATCTGTCTTTCTGTCCTTCTGTCTGTCTATCTATCTGTCTATCTGTCTGTCTATCTATCTATCTATCTATCTATCTATCTATCTATCTATCTATCTATCTATCTATCTATCTATCTATCTATCTGTCTGTCTGTCTGTCTGTCTATCTATCATATATATATATATATATATATATATATATATATATATATATATATATATATATATATATATATATATATATATATATATATATATAAGAGAGGTGCCCAATGAGTAGAAAATCTGTCATGGTCATGTTTTTGTTGTCTTCTTCTTGAGGTGTTGTGGGTACGAATGCTATCTAGGCAAATGTACCCCTTAAATATTACAGAAAACGATCTCTTTTAAACACTGTCAGCTTGGATAGGCCCTACAGATCACAAATATATATAAATATCGCGTCCAGTAGTAAGTATTGATTTATCGTATGATAGAGAGTTGAATGTTCACCGCAAATGTAACTCTTGTCATATATATTATCCCTGTATTAAAAAGAGAAACCTGCATTTAATGGTAAAATCTACTTATTTGCAAGGGTCAGCTTTTCACATTCAAATACTGTACACAATTTCCAATCGATGACTATATCGTCAAAATGATATTGTACAGGGAGGAAAAGTAATTTCGCTTAACCAATAGAAATAACACGTAATTCCCAGAACTCGTGAGTAGCAATAACTTTAAAAGATATACGTTGCGCATAGGGTGCTAATGTTTCTTGTGAGTTTAAGGTAATTCGCGTCTCCACAGTACAATAAATTACCCACAATTCTCTTTGATTTGTATCCATGAAGGTTACTTTTCTAAATCTTTTTCAGTTCTGCATGTAAGCACTAATGTTCAGAATCAGAATAATGGTCAAATAATATCTAGTAAAAGTACGTTTAGATATTTCAGTGAAAGTTTCAAAATAACCACTAAACAACCATAAAAGTCACATTCTTTAAGTACTACAAATGCCACGCTTTTTGGGCAGCAAGTTATGACGAACTGAAGGGGTCATTCTCTGAGAAAACTTAGCATTCAAATTTCTTTTGTCACTTCTATTGCAAAAAATCAATATCCTTTTGTTTCATAAACAGGTGTAACTAGTCTCCCTACTTTCCATCACATTATTCTGTATGGCTGAGGACACAATCAGTTGCAAAGTTACAAATATGCTATCTCCTCCCTCAATTATGCATAATTTTCCAAATCATTTAAAATGAGAATTGAGAAGAATGGTGTGCATAAAAGTAGGTTTTCAAAATTTTGACAACTAGTCTGTGAATTTGTCTCCACATGGGAGACATGGCAGACTTCACTGAGGATTCTCCGAGGATACAAATCATAATGAATTATGGGAAATCTACAGTACTGTGGTCTCGAAGATGAAAGACTTACACCGCAAAGTATATGTTAAAGGGCCGGTAGATGCAACTTTTAGGATTTCCCAGACTATATTTGTTTTATATGTCAGTTGCAAGTTCCTATTCTACTCCCGGAGCATGTTGAAACACTTTTTAGCTAGCAACTGAGCGTCTATACATGTAAAATACACTGTTATTGTTTACACTTGAATTTAAGTCCGGACCAGAATTAACTTGTCAACAATAAAAATGCAGTTTCCACATTTTCAGGCTGATTTGACAAGCTGAATAGTGTGTGTCTCAATACGCTTGGGGAGTAGAACGAGAAACTGTTGTTACCAATAAATCCATCCACAATGAAAAAAACCCCGACAGATACAGGTACTGTCCCTCTAATGTATAATACATCTAAAATGACGAGCTCCCCGGACAGTATTGGACAAGTGCGGATGTTTTGTTGTACACTGCCTTGTAGTTGCTCACAAACGCGTATCTTATGATCTCCTGTTGTGTACAGACGAGCCATCTCATGACTATTGACAATCCACCTCATATTGATACAAATTTGCATGCAACACGTGCAGCAGCTACTTTTGTGGAACCACTACGTAAGCCTGTCGCGCACGAGAGAAGTTGGCTAGGTAAAACTTTATTTGAGGCTTTTGGCTCAGCGAATTTACGCTCGTGTGCTGTCGACCTTTTCGTAAGTTTTTTCCTTTTGTGTCGTATAGCAAAACATCCAACATGTTCGATACTGTTTTCCGGGGGAACAACATTCCACATCGTGTGCACCGGAGAAAGCAATTTTCCACACGTCTTTTTACTAAAGTGCCAGACTGTCGACAGTCCCTTGTGCCTTTTCTGTCTCTTATTGGTCTTATTGGAAGCTCTCGCACAGACGACGGTGGAGGAATCGGCGGGGCGTACCGCCGAAGGCGCGAGCTGGGCATTCTGAAAGCATACGTTGACACTTGCGGCTCGCGCCTTCGGCGCTTCGCTTGCGACTCCCCACCGTCGTATGTGCGAGAGACTACACCAACAAGAGACAGAAAAGGCACAAGGGACTGTCGACAGTCTACTAAACTGTATGTGTAAAAAATGCTTGTGGTTCGATACACGACGTGGGCGCCTGCAAGCATAATAGAAATGTATAGGAAGTTTCGAAATAAAATGGTCGCGATACAAATGTATCCCGAGTTCGAGAGACGGAATTCCCAACCGAAAAGGAAAGTTTATTCAATAAACCAGTATCGATGGCTTCCACTAATAACATCTGTAATTCCAAATCTCTAAACGTCAAAATCGATCTTCTGTGCATTTTGGGGAACGATTTCGGAGGGAACCTGCGCTACTACCATGAAACGACCCCTTTCTTACAACAGCTGCAAGACACACCCATCAGCATTAGGTGTTTCAAAACGGATCGCGCACTGACAGGAGATAGCCAATCATAGCACCACTATTTCCAATGTACGGCAGTTGTTGTTAGAAAGGGTCGTATTTATGGTATAGCGTTGTTCTTTTAGGAAATCGTGTCCAAAAATGCACAGAAGATCGATTTTGACGCAAAGAGGATAGCAGGCATAAAGTTATAGAATGATGTAGTGGAAGCCATCGATGCTTATATTTATTGAATAAATTGTACCTCTGTGTGAGGGAAATCTGTCTCCGAACTGAGCGATAAGTGTGTATCGCGGCCATTTTGTTTCCAAACTTCCAACCTTTCTGATACTTACAGGGGTCCTCGTCGTGTATCGACCCACTAGCGACTGTGATTAATAAAAGACACCATCTATAGATAATTATTTAGGGCTTAGATCGAAATTGATCGTCCATTTTATCGCGCGATCATATAGATATGTACCAAAATGATATTCTTGATCGCCCGCTTCTGGAGCAAGTGAGAGTTTGACGTCTTCATCTAGCCCATCTAGTGCAAACTATCAGCCACCCACGGCTTCCGTACTTCCCAACTCATACGGACATCGCCATCACCGAATGCCGGGTGTTTTTTTTAATTTCAATTTGCTTCAAATCAACTACAAGCATCATAGTTCTGTCACCACCCGATCAATCATAAAAATAACACATCTGACGATATTTTTTTGATTTTTTTAACTGAAGGACTGATGGTGTTCAAAAGTTAGAACAGACATCGAGACGTGTACGCTACCATCTTTAAAGTTCGCCGCTGCATAGTGCCTGTATCAGTAAACAGTTATTTTTTGTTCCATCGGTAGTACTATAACCCGTATTATGCAAATTTTACACAAAGATGATATATCTATAGACATCTAGGCCAATAAGTGTAAGTACCATCACTTTTATTACCAGGGTGAATTATGTCGTAGAAAAGGCCATGCTATTAACTTTCTCATGCGTATACCCCAGCCCACAGACACTTTTCCAGAAAGTCAGATCTGAGAGGCTTGATTCCTCAACCCATTCATACACCATGGAATGCACATGGAAAATACACTCATTCTACAGTGCCCATGAAGGCCAACTGCAGCGAATCTTAACACGCGAGTATAAATCATTCCGTGTGAGTTGAAAGAAGTGTACTCAGATCTCTGAAAGCGCATTTGTTTCTTATGTAAACAGTTGCCTTTTGACGATTGCCTGCTGGCACGCACGTCGTGACATAAAGCTCAATGCTCACATGCTGAACATTCAAATAGTGTTATCTTTTGACGATAATGCCGTCCATGGCAGCTGTGTCTACGTCGGACTCGTGAATTCAATCAAATAAAGTGAAATATACGCGGCATGAAGGACTCCTGTGTGCAACCCGTGGCTATTTCAAGCTCCCGAGAAGCCGAAATTATCTAAATCTGTTCATCTGGGAATATGATAGAAACCTCCAATCTACCAAATAGCAATTTATGTAGATTGCCATATTGCATTTTCTGAAACTGATTATGATGATTTAAAGTGAGTTGATGTCATCTTTAATCTTCCTGAATTCCACCTGACATAAATCGTGTGTTAGTCGCAGCAGAGCATAAAAATCACAGATTACCACAAATTAGGATGACTACAGTAGGCACTACATGCCATAAGGCAGAAAGTTTTTATGAACTATCGCACATTTATCCGTAAGGAAACTGTAAACCATTCAGTTTCATAAACAAGAAAGAATGGAAATCAGGGATTTGAGAGCCCGAAAACATGTTGTCGAGGTGCACTCTTTGATGGACAGAAATCACGAATACAGGTTTCACTTATCAATAAATCTGCTATTTATGTCTAATGTCCCTTGAGCTTTTTGTGATTAAATAATGTGTTTGCACGAAATCTTACCGAACCCTGAAATATATTAAAAGATAAACTCCGATTCTTCAACCTTTTAAAGATCTCACCTAAAATTAGCATAAAATCAAAGACTGTACCCAGAATATCACTGTTAGACGAACATCACTATTTAGTTAAGTTGGTAAAATAACCTTGTTTATGTTTGTCTATTCAATACAAGCCAGAGAAATTAATGTTTATAAGTGTAGTTTCAAGTCTTCAAATGATTACTGCGAAAGGAGCTTTCAGTTATAATGAGGGGGATCGGATGGACGAAGTTAGGGGCGGTCCATCATATAATACATGATTTCCCAATACCGCTATCTAAAAATGTGACCCTCCCACCCCTTTTCCAATTTGTAAAACATGACCGTCTCCTGTTCCAATTGGAAAGCTTTAAATGTATGTATGATCTTACCGAAAGCGCTCGCCCATGTATAGCTTATGTTCACACCTCTTTGTTTGTGCTCTGTCATTTGGTTATTCTTTCAAATTTGACCTTGTCTTTCATATTTGCGACATACTTGGTCTTGCATCTACCAAAGAGATGCTACTCTTGAAATTGACCCATATGGAGCAAACACTACCTGTTTATATCACCTGCAGTTAGGCCGAACAAAAAATTTGTGCTGTTCCGATAACCCGACCTACAGTATTTTTTACCTGCCGATCCTACACTTTTTAAAGCTACGTAAATACGGAAGTAAAAAAAAAGAAAGAAAAACCCGTAAAATCACGCGTTCGTTACTTGGCATTTGATTTTATGCTTGAACGAAGATGTCTTTAATGTTTTTTCCCTTTTATATGTGTTATCTATTTTTCGGGAAATGTGGCCAGTGTTTGACCGCCCTTAACCCCTAAAAAATGCATATTTAAAAATAAATATGCATTTTCAAAAAAATTCCTGCCGACTTACCTACCCTATTTTTAAAAATCATACTATCGCAACAGCACAATTTATTTATTTTTGGCTTACCATATTTTTGGATGAAATTCCAATATCATATTTGTCGTACACGTACATACTTCTAATCGGACTACTCGAGTCAAGTACATTCATATCGATTATCAAACACACACAAATACAATGATGTAGCTAGTATTGGAAAAATTATTAAGTTTATCTATGTGAACTGGATTTTTGGGGTAAAAGTTCAACATCACGTTTGTGGAAAAAAATTATGTGTGGTTCTAATCTCCCTTCTCTAGTCAAATACAATATTCATCAAGCATATAAGCGTATACAGAGTTTTCTATTGGATGAAAATGCCAAACAGACGCATATGAATAGTCAAATATAATTTTAGGTAAAATTCAATATATATCATTTGTTGAACCCACTCGGATGCATTTTTAACTGCCCTACTCTAGTCAAGTAAATTCATATAAATTTTCAAACATACAAATACATAGATTTAGCGAGTTTTGTAGAGTGAAATTGATTTTTTCGAATGACTGTTGCACACACATGCACTTTAAATCATCGCTCACCAGTCAAGTACATTTACAAGGCCTAACGTCATATGTGTGCGTATAGATTTTATTAGCTCATAGGGTTATTGTGAAAAGTTTTAAAATCTGTAAACCTCATATTGAAAATTTGTATTCATTATAAAACTGGCAAATTTTACATGAGACACTCCAAAGGCTAAGCGTTTAATATGTGTCCCTCCCAAATGATGGGTTAATAAAAACCCTCCCAAATTCCTCCGACCCAACTCCTCTCATAATATCTGTAAGCTCCCTAAAACATGCTATTCGATAGATATTATGCTTTACCAAGTTTAACGAACTCGGCACGTTGGCGACTGATGAACTTTAGAGGAAAGGGTCAATGGCAATATACTGTACGTAAGCATGACACAATCGTGAGTGAAATCGAGACTACAAATGGCACATTCCATAAAAATTACAACCTCACATAAAATTATGATATACAGCTTGACCTGTGGGGGTATTGAACGAGTTTTGAAACCGTGATTAGATCTTCGAGATAATTGTATTTTCCGTAAAACCTCGGCGAGGTCGGAGTACATTCATTTTTATGATCTATATGTTGCGTTGAACACCCACTCGGAGACTTTTAATCTTCGCTGTTCGACCCATGTCACGGACATCCGGTCGCCTCATCAGTGCACACGGAAGTCGCACACTGCAATATGCTACGTCTAGTGCAGCAGCGACCGGTCCGGTGCTTCTGTTCTTCCCACGATACGGACGAAAAACTGGTCATATACACTCAAATTAAAGCCATTGACTCTCAAGACTAATCATGAGTGTACTTCTCTATTCGAAAAAGGTATAGGCTCTTGGCAGTCCTAATTCTTACTATTTTAGCAACATTGAGTCAGACATACATTACAGCGGAAATGGTAAGTTTTGCCAAAACAATTCCCCTTTCCCCATGTAGTTAAAAAATAATGTATCACAATCATTAAATCAAAAATCAACTGACAAGCGTCCGTTGGAAAAAAAATACAGACATATCGGTGATAATTTTGAGAAATCTCGCTGCTTTCTTATCAAGACAGTTGCCCCTCTATTCATTCATTCATTCATTCATTCATTCATTCAGTAGATTTTAAGTTGTTACGATTGAGGTAGAATGTGCGTCAGAGACTTCACGAACTTTTATACAAACACTTAATTGGTCTACCAGGGGGTGGGTGGTGGTGACTCATTTGGAATAACTTAAGTTTCTGGTCTATTTTTGCAAAAATCGAAAATGTAACATTGAATTTCAGTTGTCGGAAGAGTATTTGGTAGTTTGTTTCTCCAGTGCCAAAGTTTGTACTGTGACCCCTTATTTTTATTTTTCACTCCGAATGGTGATTATTGGAAATTTCCTTAGGGAAAGTTTTAGCAAATTTCAAGTTTAAGTATCTCAATTTCGAGGCGTGTACTACCCACCGGAACCCTAAGATGTAAAAGGTCGCGAATATTGAATCTGACTCAATATTGACTCAATCTGATCATTACAAATGTGTTTTTGAAGAAAAGCATACAGACTTTTGTCCAGCTTCTAGTCTCTCGAATATGTCTAAGCTATGGTCTCGCTCACATGACTAAAGATTGGTTTTTAATCTGTTAATGGTATCGATGAATGATAATGAATGGCTCTGAAATCTTAAAATGACACTATGTATTATTTCAACCCACTAAAAAAACTCTAGAAATGGCTTCTAAAAACTAAATAACATACGTGAATTGTTACACATCTTAAATTACATGGATTCTTAATGTTAAATTCCTAGAAAACATATTTCAAAACTGCTTCCTTCATTTATCATCGTACCACTTAAAGATTGTCGCGTTGTTGCAAAAAGTAGCCAGACCACAATCACTCAACATCATCAATTTCAAGGTCAAGCGTTTAAAGTGTAGGTTAAAAGATGTCACGCCATTGATGACAGTTAAAGATTTCTTGAATTATCAAAAGCTGGACAAAAGTCTGTATGCTTTTCTTCAAAAACACATTTGTAATGATCAGATGAGTCAATATTGAGTCAGATTCAACATAGCGACCAGCCGATGATACGCTCGTACAAACCTAATGGCATTTGCCAGTGACAATAGATCGTCGTCAAAGACGGAGTGCATATTTAAACACTGCTTAAGTGAATTGAAATTTTTCGAATGCATTCACACGTCAACACCGCAGTCAGCATCGTAAATTTTTATATGTACTTACACAGGCGCCAGTGAAAAAGTCGAAACGGGATATGCAAGCTGAAGTGTAGAGTTCTGTTTTGTTACATCGTGTTACACTTTGTATGTTGATCCTTAAATGGGGTTCTCGTACTGAAATGTCACGAGAAACATTGCATTTTCACTTTTATTTCTACGGATGCTCTCCGAAGCCATAATTTACGCGCTTTTGTTCTGCTAATGCATCGCTTGTTGTACAGATATCACTGAGCTATCCGCATTTTCATTTCCATCGACCGAAGGCAAGATCACAAAACGGGAACGTTCAGAGCTGACCCTTTATGACTAAACCATCACCAAGTCTTTAATAGCTGCGAAAACAAAATTTAACGGCTGATTTCTGCGAAATTCGTCCTTTTTATAGTGACATTTTAGGCTTCTTTGCAATGGCTTAAGGCTCAATTATGTTGCCTTGCTATCTGATAAGGAAGCCAATATAAGTAAACGAACTGCTCAGACCGGGCACAAGCTGTAACGAATATTAAAAATTTCAAGCTTTTTCATTTGATTTCACCGTAATTTTCACTGTATGAGGCACACTCTCTCCACTCTCGCCTGCAACATACGTACCTTTGTAAAGGATAAATACAGAATACCAAGAAGTCTTTCAAAACTAGATGTTTTACCTAGTTCTTTCCTGGCATCTACATAATGGATGTTTCTTTCCTGTCTTTAAATATAGCAACCGTTATTTAATACTTTTACTCACGATTTACAAAGGTACATATTTTTTTCTTCTAAACTGTGTGGGCTATCCATCGTCGCCCCTGAGGCTAAAATGTATAGACCGTGCAATAGTTGGAGGGATATGGTGTCATATCATTGCAATTTGCAAACTTAAAGCAGTTTTTGCAAAGCAGTTTTCGGATCACAGATTGTGATGCGAGATATATTTGTATGTATAACACTCAGAACATTTGTGTATAAGCGCATGCCCTTAGAGAATTTTAAATTTGTGATAATTTCTTTTTCTAATCTCCTTGTTTCCTCAGTGTGGTTTCATCTTGATTTATCGTCTCCCAGTCCAAAATAGGAAAATGTGGTACTATAACGCATTGGTAGACCTACTATGTTGGAAGGGAGGTTACTTGCCGACCTTACACATAGCTTCCTTCTCACTTCACTCTCTCCTAAAATAGGAGAGACCATCATCACTACGTCAGCAGGTTGAATGTACCTTACAACAATCGATTACCAACTTTCCTCGAGTGTAATATATATTATAGCCCAAACATGGGACCATGTGCCCGAGGGCAGGAGACCATTTGCCCGACGTAAGGAGGGCAAATTGTCTCCTGCCCCGAGGGTACATAGTCCCTTGTTTGAGCTATAATGTTTTATTACATCCCTCTCTTACACAGTTTTCACTAAAAATGTTTAGGTTTTTTGGAGAATGATAATCAAATGCTTTATTTCCATCTTAGCCGAAAATCCGTTAAAATGGAACGATTTTCATCATTGAATGGCGCAATGATACATTAAAATATTGTTACGCGGTTTATCAATTTTTTTTCTGCAAAATTTTCCAAAACCGGATTTCCCGTGCGAAACATGAAATTTCAACATTTTTACATCAAAAAGTTGTCAAGTTGAAATAAGTTCCGGTTCACTTTCAGTCCAATGATGACTGTGCGGCCCTCGACGAATACTTTGCATGATGACAAGAATACCGAGAGTGCTTTTGCTTACCTCAAAAATTTATTTAAATGATATCAAAAGCTTCTGTTGTTATCCCTTTAAGTTACCACGGTGGAAGACTTTCACTGCAGCTAAGCTTGGCCTCAGAATTCTTCTTTCATAATATGTGAGCACCATTTTTGTTCGCTCGTGGGCCAAACTGACTGCAACATGCATGTTTTCCTTTCTTCGACGTCGACTGATAACTCCGAATAAATAATCTGCTCATCGTTGTTAAATTCTTGCACTCATAGATCGAACACACTTTTGCTGGAAGCACGCCCTTACTCGTCGTTGACATCTTTCTAGGCTTTATGCTAATCCCTCATAATGCATACCAGAGGAACGATCAGCGTTCAGTGACCCTAGATATGACCAAATATGGTATTTGCACTATGCAGAACGACCTACCTGGTGAAGGTTGTCTTTCGCGCCTCTCGATATGATTACAATCGCAGACATTTTATAAAATGACGAAGCCTCGCCTTATAGCACATCTCACGCATGGCCTGTTCTCACGCATAGATAGTTACTCTGAAAGTCCGTCTTTTGTAGAGACAGTAATGGTTGGTAATATTTCAAAGAGGCTTTAGCTAATCTTCCTGCATTATCGCTCACAATATGATCGATAATTGCTCAAAAATGGAATAAAGGTACATAAGTACCCTTCATGAGAAGGGTTTAGATGACATGATCAAGGGTTAATACTTGGAGCACGTTGAGTTGTTTAAGGATGAATGTCACCAATCCTTTTGCCATGATAATAATGGTGATGCCGATTATGATGATGGTGGAGAAAATGATCTTTTTCTCTGTTATTCATCTGCAATATCATGAAATTAAATTGATAGCTAATGAATAACATGATGTTATTAGACTTTACAGAAGCCCCAATCAGTATTAATGGAGTAGTATTAGTGTGTCATTACGTGTGGATATGGACTTACTTATGAGCATTCACAAAGATTAAATGTTTTTGCCATGATTAAAAATTATGGAGTTTAGCTTGGCTGGATATTACAGTTGAGACTTGTTGCCATTGAACAAGATTTCCACTTTCTTTCTGGTCTGCATCCATCATTTGGTAAGTTCTACCGCAGATATTGCCTTTTCCACTGCGAGCTTTCTCTGTACCCGGATTCTCCACCATGTATTACAGGTCAGTGTCTTTCATTGGGGAACTGTCAGCGATAGGTCGTCGAGATACATAAACAGAGTATTGGCTCTCAGTCTTAAAAGATGACACCACTTTATTCATGTCTTGAAGTTACATACTTTAATTGGCAAGAGACAGGGTGCAAGACATACTGTCGAAATCTTGGTTTTTAAGTAATACCTAAGAGGCATGGCTTCAATCGTGCAATAGATGTAAGTTAAAGATAAAAGAATTCATCCAATCTTAAACACCAATACAACTATCGAAATAATCATGAAAGGTATAATTAACATAACAATTAATATTCATAACTGACATATTACAAAACCACCACTATAAATAAATGTTCATTTTCATTCCTAAAGTGTGAATCAAAACACATTCAGTTACTAAAATTAAGCCTCCTATCAAACATGCCGGTAAAACAAACTAGCTGTCTTTGCGCTTTTTATGCAATCAACTTATGATTGAAATCTTGATTTTTTTTAATAATTATATCGCACTTGCTGTTATAGCGTTGACCGCTAGGTTTATGAACCTTCATGTAAGATATTGGAAGAGACGCTGACGATTGAGCTACCTCCGTATCACGGAAAATTGATTCATCTTTAAAAATGTGAAGAGAATTGCAGTGTTATGATGCGCTTACTATAGGGGTGGGCGATCATGAAAATTCGACGCACGCAAACAGAAAAACAGAAATTATTATATGCGAAACTCTAAATTGCGAAACTCTCTACGACAAAATTAAGTTCGTAAAATCTGAGGTAATTATGATATTCGTGAGTAACTGATCAGACTTTGCCTCGCATTATATTCTGACTTCTTACGTGGTTAGGTTATTAACATGATCCAAGAACACAATTACATCCTTTTATTTTGGCGGTACAACAGTTCCCCCCACCCATCACCACCAACACCAGTCTGGAAATAAGCCACTGATCTCTTTGTGACAGAGCTTGATATGGATAAACAAGAATTAACATCTTAATCAATTTTGTGCATGCCATTTACATGTCATTTTACCTCTTAAATTACAACATTTTCACGCGATCCATGCTGTTGCCATGCTGTTGGTATAAATTATCGCAAAAATGGAGGCCGCGTTACCTTCACCAGACTTCAAACTTTGAATTTTTTAAAGTTTTGTATATAGTGCACATACATGTAACAAGTAAAAGGGGTGACGACATTGCTGCATTGTAATCACCCAACAAAGGATGTGAAAAGAAAAAGGAAATGAGTGAGTCCAGAGTTTTCTCCGTTTCGAAGTTGACATTTTACTTAGCATAACAAAGAACATTTCATTCCATTTTTAAAACCATGACTCACAAATTTATCCAAGTTTACCAAGTTGTTCACTTCTTGATGATGAGAAAATGGAATGAAAAATTCCGAGACAATCCGAATCACGTCCATCTTTTTTCTTGCATTTGGGGTAATTAACATCTCAAATAATGGGCTTTCAAGACCGGTGATGGAGGGGCAGTGGAGGCACGCAATCTTCACATTTCAATTTCTAATGTATAAAATATTTAAAATTTTGAAAATGAGTCACACCGGTAACGCAGTAGAGAATTCAGTAAATGTAGTTGGTTGTTGCAATGCTCGATCAAAATTATAGGTTCAAGCCGGTAAAAATCCCACGATGGATGGTCAGACCTCTATTAGTGAAATCATACCAGCAAGAGAGGCATATCAAACAACCCACATAAGTTGCTTGATGATAATAATTTGATGCAATACTTAAATAAAGTAGGCAGCTTGAATGGAAGTATCTATTGTATACAAGTGTCCGTTTTTCATATCCCTTCAGGCTGGGTACATGTAAATTGCGCTTATGACAACGCCTCCTAATTTCTCTTCGAACCATCACAATTCCTTTTACCAGAGAATTATTTGTAACGCCGGGTTGTCAAATTAATAAAATGCAAAATTATCTGTGTGTGTTTCCCACAACCACCCTGGAAGAAAATCGCAGGCTACGGTTAAATCGACAAGCCTTCCAAACAGGCAGGTGAATTATTCTATCAGGCTGAGAAAAGGACAGGCTCTCATTTGCAGGTTGCGTGCAAATGTAACAGACTGAAGCAAATATCCAGATAATTGTACGTTTTGCCTATTTCTTTTTATGAATGGTGCTCTTCAATTATATCGTTCTTCTACATCATTAAAAGTATCCTGATACAGTCGTTTTTGGATGTCTCACAGGTGTTGACAAAATCTCCGGGTACACCTTACGTTGTCACTGCAAAGATCATTCACTCTTTGTCCTTTGGGAATGAAAGAGTTCTTGCAGATGGCAAACATATCGGTTTACAGAGTCATGTATATCTTTCAATAATTACATTCGATCTAAGTATACAAGCGAAGTATACATGTAATGAAAATAGATGGCCTGAAATTTGACATTATTGAGTTTCTGTAACATATAGGCGAGATATCGTGTTATGATATTAATCTGGATTGTTGAAACTCAACTTTGAAATATACGCGTAAGGCACATGTTAAGCGTATTTACATGTTGCCATGACATCGAATACAGCATGGGCTTACCGAAATGTTTGTTCCGTCATTTGGTGGGATTTACTGAATTTCGTTTCAGAAAATGGGATGTTTTGAAACCTTGACTCGTCTATTGTCAAAAGTCGGATCCTTTCAGATATGTAAAGCCCAGATTTTTCTTAACTTAATCCATCTTCAGGGACGGGCTAAGATTTCCTGTCAGTTTTCTGTTGCAAATAAGTTCGACTGGATCTTCAGTCGCAGAGAAATTTTGATAACATATTTGATACATTTTGTAGCTAGTTTGGATCGCGTTATAATTTGCACAGCACGTTTTAATAAGCCCTTTACAATGGTTTGACTGGTAGCCGTTTCTATTTGCTGGAATTTTCGTATTTCAGTATTATTTTGTATAAAATTCTTGTTTTATGTATAGATTTGTCTTTTTCCCCGTATACGCTTTTGTCCTACAGACTGCCGGTCTGGGATAGAATGCGGGCAATTAATAGTTCATACATTTTTCAGTTTTGAATCGCTTGTTATCGACTCATTCATAATTGTGCAGGAGAAACACAAACAGGATGCAAGTTTCTTTATGGTTTAAAATAGCCGAAGGTAATGGAACATTTGACATAGGGGAGACTCCATTGGGAACAAAGAACAGAATCGTTTACCGCAGAGGTTTTTTTTTTCACAACTGCATACATCATGCACTGTTCAGCTGTTTGACCATCGATCGTTTAAAGAAACGACACCTTTCACTGTTGGAAGACGCTTATATGATAAAGTCTGAAAGTTAAATACCAAATGATAAGTTGTTTCTTTTTATTAGACAATTGGTTATGGATAAAAAGATTTTTTCACAAAATCTGAGAAAATTGGCCCTAAAAATGTATTTATGCAAATTTGACCATTAATTGAACAGATGTGGCTGAAGTAATCCTTTGGCACCTTGAAAGCCTAGAGAGCTATCAGAAAAATGATTTCTGAGAGGAAGACATTCTGCGCAAAAATGAGAGGAAAAAAAAAACAAATACGCAAATTTCATCATCTGTTCAAATATCTAACTAAGGTCATCAATAATAAGATATGGCCATGAATGAACTCATATCAAATCCAGGAAAAAACGTTGTCAATATATCTAAATATATCTAAAGTCGGTAAAATATGCTAGTAAAACAAGCCTCGCAACTAAACTCCTTTCATTTCTTTATTATACTCGGTAAGTATAGCTGTACACAAAATTTAGATGAATCTGCTAAGGAGTTCTTGAGAAATTATGTTCACAGACAGATAGAGGTACTGGCAGACAGTGATACAACATCAGTTCCCGTATGTTCATATGAGAGCTAAGAGTCGGTCGTTTTGAACAGTTGTATCTCTGTTCTTTGACGTGTATTCCTGTGATCGAATATCTCGTTTTCGGCTACGTTCATTTTAATGCAGCTTATCAGTGTTTTATGATTTTCTTTAACCTGTTAACCCCAATTCCCTGTAAACAGGTCCACACTCACCATTGATAACAATGGGTTTGGGAGAAAGCATGGTGCTGAGAGGGTTAAAGGTGGTTATTGGTGGTTGGTCGAGCACAGAATGTTCCTAGCAGGCAATGTCATCGGTATTCTCATCACAAAGACCAAGTCGAATGACAAACTCACAGAGATGTTATCGGAAGGTAATCTTTATTGCCCTGATTTCGACCCCGTCATCCTCCATTCGATATCAGCGAAACCTTACGATAGTCGTGCCGGATAGACTTCAAATTATGAAGCGACGGCGGAAAGAAAGCCCCCTCCCGCGTAAACGAGGTTGCTATTGACAACAAGATATTTAAGTCTGCGTAAATGGATTAATTACAAAATGTAGCATACTGTTCTGATGTTTAATACCGCGCGGCGGTGAAAAATCGTGTAAGTTTGTCATTCATAGTTTATGATTCTTGGGGCTTTCACACCTACGAACTGATGGAAGACATGCCACTGGGGAACGTGCGGATCCGTATGAGAATGTAGCATGTCTCACTTTGCCTTAAGAGGTTTGGTTAATCGTAGAAGACATGACATTTATAACGGATCAGCTCTGCCCTCACGGGTTCAACACTGCATCTTACGCGGCTGTTGGGCTGAATTTCTAATCCGCATCGCTATGCACGGGTGTTACTCAGATAAAAATAAAATATATATATGTTTCCGTTTATACATAATAAAACCTGCCTTCAGGAAACAGAGTAGGTCGGTCGGAAACTTTGTCATTATTTTCAATTTAGTGTGATCCGTCAGCTAAATTTAGCAAAATTATGCGTGTTTTTTATAAAAATGTGTCGGGGGGGGGGGGGGCTAAAACAGGGTTGGCCAGGGTACCAGAAACACATATTTTTCATTTCGGCTAATAGTTTAACGTGCTGGAGGCGACCGGTAGAATCCCCAACTATCGGTCAGCGGTCTTTGATGCATGAATAGCGTGGCTTGCTGGAAAACAGTTGTGGTCCCAATGGTTTCCGCGCTATCAGAGCTGCTACTTGCTAACAGGCTGAATACGACAATACCCACGGTAGCGTTTATTTCGCAGTCGTTCGAAAAAGCATATTTCAAGGTACTGGCCTGGTAATATTACTTTAAAGATAATGAATCAGGCATGCTTTGTTGAACCGGTACACCTCCCAAAGGATTTAACATATTTTCTTTCAAACAGTCGTGTCTTCTGCAAATTGATATGCTGGAGAAATATTATTTTCTCTTGTCCTGTCGTGTGCGAGAACCGTAGACGTCAGTAACGAGTCTTGCAGTATTTGATAGATGTCATGCGTAGAAAAATGGAAAGGTTTTCCCTCTGTGAAATCAATGAATTAGATTTACATACATCGAACAAATTCTAACCACGTTCTCATAAAAGTCAGCAACAATGAAATAGCTCTATGTATACCGTCGTGAACGAATGTGCACTCGTGATCCTCGGCGTACGGTTACCAACGCTACGCCGCACGAGGTTAAACGGAGCTAATCGGCCTCCCGTTCTGCTGACGGTTGACGGAGGGACAGTCAGTTCACGTCTGGAGTTTGTGAATCGAACGACTGAATTCGTCCACATGTTGTAAAACCGGACGACGAAACAGACACCGACGCAGTGAACAAAATATGTCCCACTGCCGTAAATGGATACCACTGTCAGTAATATATCTGTGATGGGCCATGTCTATTCAGATACGCGCACGATTTACGTGTAAGTATGCATTTTGCAATGTACAATACATCGCTGGACACCTCTGATCGACGCGCTCTCATACACACAATTTGATACAGCTCTGTCGATTTCGCATTAAGGTCACTATACGTGTACGGTATTTAATGTCAAATGTAGCTGGCTATCTATTCATGGTAACTATGGAAGTATTTGAAAGCAAAATGAAAAAAAAATGTATATAAGATTATTTTACTCACCGCTGGCTGAACATTTGGGTCGCTCCAAGCTGTTACTGGCTATAATACAGAATTCTCTACTGACAGCAATGGTTAATATGTACGTGACTCCCACATTATACTTTAAATGCGCTGGAAAGGAGGTCTATAGACAGACCGATATTATTTAAATGTAAGGTTATGTCGCTGAATTTAAACGGATCTTCCCCCAGGAGCCGTGAAGTCGGTCTTTGCGTATTTCCAAAGACTGCGGGGCTATTTTTCCGCCCAAATAAATACGCGTGTATGATCCATCCGAACGCCGCTTTCTCAGGGTTCCGGAGCCTCGAGTCGCTTTTACCCAATCTACTGAGCATGCGTAAACAAAATTGAATTTCGACGTCGTTGGAAAGTGGAGCGATGTAATGCAAATACAAACATCCTTGGCTCATCCCGTGCAGAAGGGTAAAGTTAAATGACCTTCAGTCCTCAGAGGGTTTGTAATTGGGCGAAACAGGATGGTTGATTGCTGTGGCGATCAGAAGAGCAGTATAGACCTGATCCTGTCCTGTGGCACTGTCTGCCGAGCGAGAAAAAAATAAATGTAAAAATTAACCATGAAGGACCAAAATTGAGAAAATGATAAAAAATTCTAGAAGATCGACGAAGCTAAACGGTAGATTGTCAAATCTATAGATCGCTAAAGATTGACGACAGAATACGATATCTGTGATATCCCTGTTGGAAAACACAATTATTGTATAACCAAAGGCAAAGACCATATAAATATACGACAATCGTAAAGAATTGACAAACATGTGAGCAACATCAATGTTTCAAGGTTTAAAAAAATCCGATGATTTTGATCATGCAAAAATGTGATTTTTTATTTAAAGTCTCTCTCAAATAATTTCGTTAAGTTGGTGGGTATTTCCTGTCGTGGAATTTTCCCCAAGGGGCAAATTGACTCGGTTAGATTTAAAATGGAAGGAAATGTAAATATTGTATTTTGCGATCGATAATCATAGTTGATATCCGCAATAGTCCATTTCCAAGCAATGCTCTTCATGAAAATTACATTTTTTGCGACATTTAACTCGAGCTTTAATTTTTTATCTAAAATTAAAACATATTTTGGTACTTTATTTTACCATATGCACAGTCCCTCCAGCAAAAGCAGGGACTGTGCCAAATGATATGAACTATTCGGGCGAAGCGTTAGTCATCGGCATGAAATCCGATGGAGCATGTACGGAATAATTGTGTAAGTGTACATCTACCTCATCCGCTCGGCAGAGCATCCGGCGCTAAGTGATTGGGGCCATCCTTGTTGCAATCTGAAGCTGTGTGTCTCTTTGTCCAGGATTTCCAACAAACTCTCATCCTGTCGTAACTTTACTTCCTTTTGACAATTTTGCTTGACATGAAGAGAGCTTGGGTCAAAGTAAGGATAATGTCGTGTTTCCCGCATATACCATGGCTCCGAAAAGTAGGGTATTAAGACAATTGGGAACTTTTATGGTTTCACCTGCAGATTAATTTTCTTCGGTTATCCAAAGCATGGGGAAAACAATAGATACACGCGGTTTTAATTGCAAAATAAAGTTAACGTTAGGGGTGTAAATAAGGTTGACCAAATTGTAAGTGGAAACGTGTTCGTGTAGCTTTGCCTATCATGGCGGAATATGGCCAAAGAAATATCTCTCTTGTTAATGAAACTAGAAACAAAATTTACGAGCAGAGTGTGTTCACCCTTGAGCGGATTATCAAATGCCGAAGACTGAATTTTTGTGGCATTTCAACATAATTCAATAAGGAAAGCAGGATCAAATGGTGAAAGTGCCAGCAGAAGATTCAGTTACTGTCGTTCTGGCGGGAACTTTTTCATGGATCAAGGGGACCACACAATGTAACGTTCAATATCGTGCTTCTTGTGCGAAACATACGAAGAGGTGCATCGCAAAATAAAATAGGGGTAGCACCCCTGAGACCTTAGATGGGTTGGATAAAGTAACGCAAGCGACAACGAAAACAGTCAATTTCCTTCGAATTTTAGAATAAAAAAGTAAACAACAAGGCTATAACTTGAAGCAAATAAGGCAATCTTCAATTAAGCAGCAAAAGTTTCATTTTAATGCTTTTAGGTGTCAACATTTGGCATGTACGCTAAGGCTTCTCAAAAGGAAAATAAATGGCGCGATCTGTCTGAGCTGAAGGTGTTTTGTAGGCACTGCAATGCGCTGTACAGCAACATAATATGCGTCCTCTTCACGGTTACGACAATGCTATCTAATTTCAATGAAAACAGGATACATTTTACTCCTATGCGTGATATTTTGTTGCGATACATAAATAGAGGTACAAGATATCCAAACCGTCGATGCACTTCCGCTCGCAACAAATACGGACGTAATTTCAAATGTCATGTGTGTCCAGTGTGGGGGAGTTTTCACATCAATAGCTATTCTGTTGTAAAGTTCATTTCGAAGACACGACATGAATTCTACTCGAGTTCTCCTCTGACGTGCGCTTTGAACTTTACCCGCCGTAAACGAAAACAAGGCACAATCTAATAAAGCGTTGTCGAATGGAAAGAGAGAGAGATTAATACGCACAGCGTCGCTCTGATTCAAAGATACGACCGTTTGGAATTTAACAGGATTTCCGGTCAGGACAGCTGAAAATCAATCATTTCGTAAAAAATTCCGTGAGTCGATTTTTATTTTAGACCGTCTTCGTTCTGAGGGTGTATTATGTGCAGGAGTGAAAAGCCATTAATACCTCTTAAGCTTCTGTCGGTTATATAAAATTGTGACACCAACTGTGTGCGACCAAATCAGTATGATATATGAGGGCGCCAGGTGGAAGATCTCAGTAGAAGTGCAAAACTATTGTTTTAGGAAGCGCGCAGTCATTGCTTTGAAGAGCTGATTATTTGATGGATGTCTTCCCGACGAACTGTAAACTTGTCCGTTGCGTTTAGGTGGCGTCTGCATTTCAATCTTTCCATCACTCTTTTTACTGCATAGAAAATTATCAAAATCTACAATAAACAGATCAATTTTTCCCTGGGTCAATTTGACTCATCAGTGACATATAGTTGACAGGGAAATCCATCTTCACGATGGTTTCTGAAAATCCCCGACTTCTTATTGACCCATCTGGAGCTAAAGGCTATCAGATCGAAAAGCGATAATCCGCGATTAAATTTGCCATTACGACAAAGTGTCGACGTCATTGAGCTGAGATCAAGTATACACACTCGTTTCAAGCCAAGGTTATATCACGTTTGATGAAATTTTGACGTTAAGCTACTGCTAATTGCGTGTAGAGGTACTTTCTTCTTTTTGCATATCCCTTTCAGCTCATACTCAAAACTGTATTCTGTTAATGGATCACTAATCCATGATCAGCTTTGCAAGAAGATATAAATATATACTTTGAAAAAAGATAAAATATATCTACCTGTCTGTCTGTCTGTCCGTCCGCCTATCTGTCTGACTGTCAGTCCGTCCGTCTGTCTGTCTTTCTGTGTCTGTTTGTCTCTGTCCGTCTGTCTGTCTGTCTGTCTGTCTGTCTGTCTGTCTGTCTGTCTGTCTGTCTGTCTGTCTGTCTGTCTGTCTGTCTGTATGTATGTATGTATGTATGTATGTATGTATGTATGTATGTATGTATGTATGTATGTATGTATGTATGTATGTATGTATGTATCTATCTATGTATGTATCTATCTATCTATCTATCTATCTATCTATCTATCTATCTATCTATCTATCTATCTATCTATCTATCTATGCATCTATGTATCGTTTATTTCTATGTTACATATGGAAGAGCGACAAGACAATAAAGTGTATTTGGCGCACGTATACTTATTTGGGGTCGTTTATTTAACTCCCACCTCTCTAAAACCCAGAACTGATCCCCACATACTGTTCAAGGGAACCTTGAAACATTACCTCTCGCCACTCATCTTTGTTTGTGCCCTCAAAAAAAACAAGGAACAAAGAATTCACCCCTGATATTTTTTGGTTTACAGAACCCAATCGCATCAACGTTTCTTATAATTCTTGAAATTAATATAGTAACTTAACGGGAAAACTTTCATTTTAACGTTCATGTGTTCACCCGATACAAAGGTCCCTACTGTCGTGTTTCACGAAAACACCTGTGTGAGGCAATGGGCATCGTTTGAATTTCCACGTGACTGATATTGGAAATCTCTTTAAATCTTCCTTCAAATCGAGATGTGCCATACATAGAACCCTATTGCGCAAATAGAGGGGCAGATTCTGGAGGAAATTAATGTTTCGAGCGCTAACACGGTATAATCTAAGATAGTTCCGACCATACACCAAACGATCCAGAAAAATGTCTTGTAATAACTATAAACGACGGCTCTTCAGTGAATCGTTGAATGGATGACTTTCAAAGAAAGAGAAATAACAGTAGAGCTCTTTAGCTCTACACTGATACATACATTGTTCATTTTCACTGTCTCACAAGAACCCCGTTATTTCATGTGCTACATTTCAAGCTAGTCTACGAAAAACTACTATCAGTCATAAAATTTTTCATTCAATTTAGTTTTTTTCCCAAAATCCGTTCTTTTCGTCGGTTTTTGCCATAATATACTAGCCCCATCGAGATTTCATAAACGTATACGGGTATATAAATCCATTTCGCGTTTGGGTTTAGCATAAACCAATGTTTGGCTATATGCTCGATCATTGGTGTTCGTTTCGTGTTAAATAACGCAAGGTTGAGGTCATCGTCTTCAGAAGCAAGGGAATTCTTATTTTTGGTTCGGGGGGAGCTAATGAAATGCCTGTGTACCTTTTGACATTTCAATCAATCACTTTTGCACATTACAGTGACGTCAGTAGGCTTACACACAATGCTTTATGGGACAGCCTGGACAGTATGAGTATGATACAGCCCGGGGATACAGCGGGAGCTAAACTTTTGTGGGGTAGACGCAGATGCTATCGATTTTGTAAATCGATACATCAATGTTTTTAAATTTTCGGCAAGTACGCTTTCTTCGTGATTGAACCCGTCAGTCGATACGGCTGTATCCTGCAACTGGTCGAGAAGACTGGGCGGCTTGTGTAGAAAGGACGGCTCCACTCTGATATTATCTCATGATGACCTGTAAATAATCCATATTTGCACTTTCTCTTGTATGTAGTATCTGTACTGATATCAGATGCCTCTATTTATAATACCCATGTTCAAAATGATACAATGTTAGTGTATGTATTGCCATAGGTAAATACGACACGAAAATCCCAGGAAAATAAAAGAAAGTGAATGCATTAGATACTGGATGTTTCGTCTCTCTTGTTTATCATTTCCATCATTAATGGTAATGTACTTGGGGTCGATCGCCTTGAAATACCAAAAATACCCAACCGTTATTATTATCATTATCTCACGAAAATATATTAATAACGCATGGTGTGCTCATTTCAGCTCATTATACATAAAAATGTCATGATGTTTAATCTGGTGATATGATCTGACGTTCTATGCCCTATAGAAGATGAACTCTATCTTTTTCAAGTTTTATATGAAGCGAAAGAAAATGGAGATGGATTAAGCATTTTCAAAGCAGGAATCACTGAGGAAGAACTTCTGTTCATGACATTCACATCTATAGTGTATAAGAAGTTTGCACCTCGGATCTTGCAGTGTATAAGCATTCAAATCCGGAAAATCACCTGGTCCTAACAGTCTTCCGAACAATCCTTTAAATACTCAGCGAATGTAATTTTGGTATATTTATTAGTAATGTTCAATTATATTCTAAACTCTGGGAAGTTTCCATTAGAATGGACTGTTGTTGATATGATACAATTATTTCAAAAAAAGTGATAACAATGATGTCAATAACCATAGAAGTATTTTTTTTTGAATGCCAAAGAGAAAAAAATTACTTACATTTTGAATACACCTTTAACAAAATGGTCTCACTGATAAATTCAATGTGCTTTCAGATTGTCAGACTGGTTTCAAAAAACTTTACAGGACTGTCGATAACATTTTCACTCTCCACGCCATTATGAAGAACTATATGTGAGACGTGGAAATTGTATTGCCTTAGATTTCGCTAAAGCTTTTGAGTTAGGGCAAAATGTTCTGCATTTGACAGTGTTAAGGCCCCTGTCAGAGAAGGAAATGGGCTTTCTGAGTACTTCAACTGTCAAGCAGAGCGTACGGCAAGGTTGTACTCTGAGCCCACTTATGATTTTTTTAAATTAAAGAGTTAAATTCCATTTGATGGCTTCCAGACAGATTGGAATACAACTTACACAAGAGCTATACGATCGTTTTACTCTAATTAGGCTCTACGCTGATGATATTGTCATCTTCACAGATTCTGTTAGAAATCTTCACAATTCCATCGATATCTTCCATTGTTTTTGCTTAAAGTGGCGTTTGAAAGGTAACACAGAAAATACGAAAATTGCCATCTTAGTAAAGGCGGTCAAAGAGCTCGACATGAAACCTGGCATTTTGGCAGCAATCCCATCGTTATATTCTCTTATTATAAATATTTAGGCCTATTTCTTTCGTCGAGAAATAATTGGTCCAAAGCAGTATTTACTTTGTCATCTCAAGCCAATAAGCACTTAATATACTATCGATTGCCGGGTGAAACCTCGAGTTCTCCCAAGGCAGAATCATTTAAAACTTTCTGAAACAGTGATTTTATGTATATGGGTCTGAAAGCTGAGGATACCATGTACCTCGATGTTGTTTAAAAGGTTCATAGAAAGTGATGTTGAAGATTCCTTAGTGGTCCAAGCCATTACGTCAATTAAACAGTGGTTGGATTGTGTGGCCGCATGCAAGCAGATTCACTATCACACTCCTAAACGATGTATACGCTACTTGCTTAAACTTAAAGATATTCCGTTTGATCGTCTGCCAAAGAAAACTTACATCATGCTGTGCAACCTAGATAATCTAGGATGACATACCTGGGTTACTGGGGCTACTAGTATTGAACACGTGTTATATTCTTATTGGTTTGGAAATGAGTACTAAGGAGATGTTTATGTAAGCCTTTGAACTTCGAATCCCAGACATTTTGAAGCGACAATTGAAAGTCAATCTTAAGGACAAACCAAAATCAAGAAGATACAGATGCTTTAAGAGTATACTTTAACAAAAAATATCTATTATTTAACTCTAACTGGAGAGTAGTACAAATGTTTGCTCCTTTTCGATCTTTACTTCCGCTAGCTACAGAAGAAGGGAGACGCAGGACCATTGATTGATCAGTCAGACTATATAATTTTTTGTAAGCAAGATGGCGTTGATGAGGAATATCATTTTCTTGTAGTGTGCTCATTGTAGATATGAGTCGCGCAAAAATATCTAAACTTACCTAGTAGCCCAATAAGTCAAGAATCAAACTTTTGTAAATTCCATTCAGTAGTGAATACGACAAATACGACGTTAACTTGGAACATCTGTTGTTTTGCATATCATTCTTTTAAAAGTAAGAAAAGAATCTATCTGCATATATTAATTACATCAGTTCGTATGATAAAAATTGCTAGTGTAAAATGTTTTCTCTGTAAAAAGTGAAAAACTAACGGCATTTTCCCGCTGTATTTTCTTTTTTGTAACCTAACCGTCAGTGTACCCCTTTGCATATTGGTCGGAGGCCTTGGAATGCAAATTTATACATGTTCACAAGTTGTGTTCATCAATCAATAGCGTCATTTGTGCAACACTCAAATATGGTCAGGTTGAACGTAAAGCTGCTATTAGAATTAAATAGTTTATTCACTTTAGTTTTCCAAATTCGGTTCTTTGCGTTGTTGTTCGACATCACCCACATGGGACTTAATTAACGTATACAGGTATATCAATTTATTTCGCGTTTGTTTAAGACAAGAGCTAATGGCTACTCAATAATTGGTGTTAGTTTCATGCCAATAACCGCAAGATTGATTTATCTCTGTCTCTAGTCGAAAACATCGTCTTCAGAAGCAAGGGAATTCTTATTTTGGGTTGGGGACCTAATGACATACCTGTACCTTTTGACATTTCAATCAATCACTTTTGCACATTACAGTGACGTCAGTAGGTCTACAGGCAATGCTTCATGGGACAGCATGAGTATGATACAGCGGGAACTAAATGCCTATGGCGTAGACGCAGATGCTATCGATTTCATAAATCGATTTATAAATGTTTTTGAAATTTTCGGCAAGTACGCTTCCTTCGTGATTGAATCATCCAGTCGATATGGCTGTATCCTACGATACTAGACGGCTTGTGTAGAAAGGACGGCTCCACTCTGATATTATCTCATGATGTCTGGAGTATATATGTACATATGTGCCAGAGATAACTTTATTTGAATCATTTGCAAATTCATGACCTCTTGTACGACCTGTAAATAATCCATATTTGCACTTTCTCTATCTGTATAGATATCGGATGCCTCTATTTATAATATTCCTGTTCAAAATGATACAATCTTACTGTATGTATTACACAGGCAAATGCGACACTGAAAATTCCAGGAAAATAAAAGAAAGCAAATGAATTAGATATGTGATGTTTTGTATACACGTGTCCAACGTACTTTCAGATTGTAAGGCTGGTTAAAAAAACAGCACAGTACTGTCGATAACATTTTCACTCGTCATGCCATTATATATAAATATTTGAGTGCAAGGAGGTGAGACATGGAAAACTTTATTGGCTTTTCGTAGATTTCACCAATGCTTTGACAAAGTGCCAGTAAATCATTAAGTCTTACTGTACAAGTTAATCTTTTTGGTATTTAAGGGCAAATGTTCTGTATTTGACCATGATGTACAAAAACGTTAAGGCGTTTGTCAGAGAACAATGTGCTTTCTGAGTACTTCCACTGTCTAGCAGGTGTAAGGCAAGGATGCACTCTGAGCCTACTTTTGTTTTGCTTTTTAAAAAAAGATTTAAAGTTCCATGTTAATGGTCTCTGGGCAGATGAGGATACAACGTACACGAGAACCATCCGATTTTTTGCCATACTGTACGCTGATGATAGCAGTACTAGTATCATCCTCGCAGATTCTTGTAGAAATCTCCAAATTCTCATATCTTGCATTGTTTTTGTTGAAAGTGGTGTAGGAAAGTTAATGCAGAAAATAAGAAACTTGCCATCTTTCGTAAAGGTGGTCATAGAGCTCAACATGAAACTTGGCGTTTTTGCTGCAGTCCCATCTGCATTTTCTCTCATTATAAGAAGTTAGCTCTGTTTCTTTAGTCGAGAAACATTAGTTCCAAAGCGGTATTTACTTTGTCACCTCAAGCCAGCAAAGCACTCAATTTACCTTCAATTGCTAGGTGAAACCTCGAGTTCCTCCCATAGCAGAGTCATATCCGAACATACACGAATATAAAATGTTTTAATGGAAGTAGCGCAGGTATGCCGTCCTAGATTATCTAAGTTACACAGTATTGGCAGACGATCGAGGGGTATTTCTCTATATGTTCGGATATGCGTGGTTGGCTCAAGATGTTTGTGACAAGATGTTTATCAGCTCTTGAACTTAGAATCTCAGACATTCTGAAGCAAAACTGGAAAGCTAATATAATGGGCAAATGAACATTAAGAACATGCAGGTACCTTATAGTATACTTGAACCTGAAAAATATTTGCTATTTAATTGTAACTGGACGGTAACACAAATGTTCGCTCGTTTTAGATACTCAGCACTTCCATTAGCCAATAGCAGAACGAAGATAGAAGCACTGCTTCATCAGTCAGACTATGCAATTTTTGTAAACATTTGCAGCGGTACTTTCATTTTTGTAACCTAACCATCAGTGTACCACTGTGCATATTGAAAATAATTATGAACAATTTGTGTTCATCAATCAATATCGTCAATCAAGATCATGTGCTACACTCCGAAGCTAGTCAAGAGTTAGTTATTATCGAACTTTAAGATTTTTCTTTTAGTTTAATTTTTCCCGAATAGGTTCTTTGAGTTGTTTTTCGACATCATATACTATCCACATCGGGATTTCATAAGCTCATACGGGTATATACATCGATTTCGGTACAATTTGAGGCGTGGACCAATGGCTGCTCAAACATTGGTGCTCTTTTCATGGTATTTAGCGCATGGTCGATTTATCTATCTAAATTTCAATCTCACCGTCTCCCTCCGGGGAAGAGAGAGACAGGTAACAGGATCGACACCCGGATTCTCCACCATGTATTACTGCTCGCCATCTGCCTTCGGGGAATAGCTAGCGAGAGGACGTCGGGGTACAGAAACACTGTAGAGGCTCATAGTCTTCAAAGATAACACTGTCTGTTTCTTAAACATGAATGCTGCAGGTGTTGTCCCTTCTTCCTTTTTTCTGCCTTCTTCCACATTTCGTCAAGGCACCTCTTACATACGTGGTTATTTGCATGTAATTAAAATGTTAACTCACCATATCATCCACTGTACATGTGGACATCATGCGTGATCAGACCGTATTACACTGCTACGTCAATATCATTATCATTTTATGGGTTTTTTTTTAATGATTTCTTTACTTATTGGTCACTGGGCGAAAGGTAACAAGTGTAGGTATTACGTAATAATAGCAAAGAAATGACCTCTGTAACACATCTATCACTTTGCACATTGCCGTGACGTCAGTAGGCTTACTACACGCAAATGACGCAATACTTTATGGGACAGCATGAGTGTGATACGGCAGGAACTAGAAACGCCTATGGCGTAGGCGCAGATGCTATCTACTTCATAAATCGATTTATAAATGTTTATAAATCCTCGGCAAGTACGCTTTCTTCGTGATTGAGCCCGTCAGTCGATACGGCTGTATCGTACGACTGGTCGAGAAGACTAGACGGCTTGATTAGAAAGGATGGCTCTGCTCAGACATTATCTCATGTCTGAAGTACAGTATATATGTACATGGGTACAAGAGATGACTTTGTTTGAATGAAACTTTTGCAAATTCATGGTCTCCTTACGACGTGTAAATAATCTACATTTGCACTTTCTTTATCAGTATACATATCAGATACATGCATAATATTTTGTTCAAAATGATACCATCTTAGTGTATGTATTGCCTAAAGCAAATACGACATTTACAATCTCAGGGTAAAATATTAATAATCATGAAATATGAATATTATTGATAACATAAGTTTGATATTTGATGAGTGTCGAGCTACCATTACGCTCTTCAGTACCTTATCTTGAAAAATCACTAAACAGGTTCGACAAGGTTGACTTTACTTTTTTGCGCTCATATTTGCGCATATTTGCGCTCTACAGTACCTGGAAAATCACTGAACGAGTACGGGTCAATTTTACACAGCCTATACCGTTTACACCATGTCCAATGTAGTGTAACGGGACCAAATCGGGTAGACATATTTGAAATGAAGAAGTGGCAGTGAAGAAAAGGGGCTTTACTTGAACTGTTTGCCGACACTTGCCCCCTTGTTGTTATTTACTGTTTAGAGAGACTGCTATGGGCAATACTGTGACCGCACATTACTGTGCAGATGATCTACAACAATAAACTATTTCCGAGAGTCATTGCTACAACCGCGCGATTTGACATAAATACTGAACATCATTCAGGATTCCAGTGCAGTGCGGTACTTACGTAAGTGTACTATAACAATGGTGATATTATATTTTTATCAACAATGTTAATATTTATAAATTTAGTAATAAGATAAACATTTTTTAGACATTTGATATGACTAATGACGCCTTGTTGCCCAGTGTTGTTACTGTACCTCTGATGTTTGTCACTAACATATGTGGGAAAATTAAAGTTTCTTCGTTCTTGGTATCAAAGTAGACTGCAAAGCATTATGGGAAGGTTTTGCCATGTGTAGAAGTCCATCACTTTCCCCGATAGCCCAAATGACTCCTAGATAACTGACCTAGGCCTACGTCATATTCATCCATAAAATTATCATAAGAAGGTGCGAACAGAAAGTATGTTATCATAACACTGATATTTTAAATGTTGAAAGATAAAAATGATTTATAAATCAGCGTTTATCAACTTTTTGCCAGACATGTTGACAAACTCATCAAGCAGTCATTCTTTGATATAGGCTAAATTATGTAAATACACTCTGTCACATCATTACAGAAAATCCATCGTTCCAGCTAAAAATTTAATATTTAGAATTTTTACAATTCACGTTGTTCTGTCCGGCGTTTTAGAAAACTGCTTGAAACTTCTGGAAATTTCTAACTTCCGTCGCAAACAATAATAATAATATACGGTGACGGATCTACTCGAAATGCATAATGTGATATAAGAAGGATCTTATAAAAGTATACAGTCCAGATTATTTATCATCATCGAGGTGATTTGTCTGACTCTATTTTGGTACACGTCAAATTGAGAAGAATGAGCGAGTTCTGTACACAGCCTACCGAATATGTCGTAGACTATGAAGCGAGATAGAAGTCTTTGCCAAATATTTTATGTAACTCTATACATGCGTTAAATTAAATCGTTAAAATTTCTGAACATGATACTAGCTGCTAGCTGTGAAGCTCATATAATATAGGGAGTTATATTTGTGTTTATAAAATAAGAAACAGGACTACGAAACCATCTGCTCCCTTGAAAATTAATAAGCACAGAGAAACCCACTGGTCACTCAGATCCCACATTCATCAGTTTTTCAGGCAGATAGTGGTGGATCTTTGGCTAACCGAGGAATTCACATGACAGGGAACGGGTTTAACTGGTTGTCAAAAATGATTTAGCCTATGATCGAGAGTATGCATTTTCATTGCAATGAATTCAGAACCTGCTCCTCATTATGTCGGTTACAAAAACAAAAGCGACGACCATGCTCAGGACTAAGGGAGCCGCCATTATTTACGGCCTGGGGGTCGGAGGAATTTATTCGGAAACTTTGAAATTTCGTGTAACCTCCCCCCCCCGGTCAACCCTGATGCATTTTATTTGCCGCCTTCTCTAACAGAAATTATGACTGGCTTCCCCACTTAGAAAAGTTAAATATCAAGACATGTATTTGTAAAATCTACAAAAATAAAGCAATGATAAAGACCTTTCATATCCTGGTGTACTGATGTACCCTGTTAGATTATAATCGGTTATCTCATGAGGGTTGAAAAAGCTTTAGGTGAAACCAACGTACAAAATGAAATTCAAAGTCACAAGAAAATGTAGATATAAATGCTTAGGCCTACGCTATAACCAGTATCCAACCATATAGTGTTGTTTACTTTGGATGGGTATCATGACAGGGTTTTCACCAAGATATCTGACAGGGCGCGCAGAATCTGAAAGTTCGTGGGGAGAACACGCGGCAGGCTGAGGGGGAAGTGTCAAGAGCAGGTTGTACCCTCTCTTGCGTAGGAATATTTGATAAATTTATGTGTACAATGGTGCAGTCTGGTGCAATATGGTAGGTGTTTTCAATTTGTATTTTTACTAAGTAAAACTGTTAGAACAATTCAAGGGGGAAGGCGCTAGAGGTGGGTGTCCCCCTCTCTCATTGAACATTTTGAGAAACTGATGTGTGAAATGGTGCACTCTGAGATGTGTTTCAATTCATTTTGCACCGAAAATTGAATAACCCCCTTCTTTCTCTCCACATTTTGACAAACCGCTCGCACGGGTCCGTTACTTCACAGTGCAGCGGCCCGGACAAGAGACCTTGGGCAAGCGAAGCTCGAAGATGCTTTTCTACCTGTATAGGTCGAGTGCAAAGGTCTCCAAGTTCAAAGGTCGACAGCTGTTCAGCAGTGTCGATGCATTGTGCGGCTGGTGAGCGATACATGTATTTGCGGCTGGAGGGTCCGGTTCTTCCTTCTGACGCTTGCGCCCATAGGTGGCACGTTATCATCAGTATTAGATACTAGCCAAAAGCCTTCGCCATGGCGACTCTAGCTGGTTCTCTCGCGGCATTGATTGAAGAAAACCAGTTTATCGCGGCAGTTGTTGTAATCATCGCGTTGATTGCAATCGCAAATGTATTCAGGACGCTTCTCAACCCACATATTGACAATTTTCCCCGAAAATACCCTTCCGATGCAACAAAGGTAAGTTGGACGTAGATAAGTTTATAGATCTTTGACTGTGGGGTTGAAAGAATCTAGCTCGGGAAGACAAAGCAAAATCATTTTTACTAATGTGTTTCCAACTAAGATCCGTGTATATACGTATTCCGTAAGGTACAATACAATAAAGCCTGTTAGGTTCAGAGACAGGTCCATCATCTGCCATTTACCGACAAAGTAGACTGCTCGAAACCTTAAAATGCAAATACAGTAAAACTGTACTGTGTTTCATTTAATGGCAATTTCAAGCCATACTTGTTCATTGAAGTCGACGGAAAACGGTTCTGAAAATATTTTTGGCTCCGTAACAGTGTGTGACTCAATGACCACTCTTCTCTCTTGGCAATTAATGTGCACTTCTGGTGCTGCCATTGACCGACATGTCGGAATATTGTCAAAGTTAATATTGATGTCCATTCGATATAGCTATGGAAAACTGGAAACGTTGTTAACGTTGCAATTCCGGTTTAGCTATTTTGCGGGTTAATGGTCCATCGAGTTAGCTAAAGTTTGCTGAGATGACCCGAGTTATCTCTTGGTTCAGAGTCCAATGTCCCGGTGTCCTCTAAACCAGTTCTGTGTCACAGGCGTTATGTGGACCGGGTAGTTTGTAAAAGTGTAGTTTATTTATGCTGTGAGTTTATTCTACGTTCCGACGTTATGATACGTAGCCTTTACGTATCATAACGTCGGAACGTAGCATTATTAACTCACAGCATAAACTACACTTTTACAAACTACCCGGTCCACATAACGCCTGTGTTCTGTGCATGAGGATGAGTCTCAACGTACGAGATTTGTATCAATCAATGTGGAAGGTTTAATTTAGGGTCGCTAAATATTAATTTTCCGATTTATATTAAGTTTTGACTTCCGTTTTCATCAACCGTAAATTGTTGACTTCCCAAGTCACGGCAGAAGGATTGTTAAACCGGGTATTATTTATTACATATAAAGAAATTAAATTTTGTATATACCGGTACTCATTTGCCAATGCCAGTTGAGATTTTATAAATTATCTTTAGGTAGCGTCGGAGGTCCATCCGTAAGTTCGATTCACAGTTGTTGTGTTTCAGTCTGTCCAGAAAAAAAAGGTGGATATAAAAAAAGGGTGGGGATTTGGCCGGACGGTTTTGACTGTGATGTCTTCTCTAGATGACTGGGTGCCGTACATTGTGAGTTCGAATCCGATCAAAAATTTACTGAATGTGCTGACAAGCCCCTCGTGAAATGGAGCTACCCCGTAGGACTGCACCTTTATTTTTTGGGGGTGGCCGAGGATGTGAGGGGGTTGTCATCTACAACCTATACTGCGCTGGCTTGCGCTTGCCGATAAAAAGCCATGTATGATGTCGAAACGAAGTCAGTTGATTATGATTTCTTATTTAGAATAAAGCCTAAGGGTTTTTTATTTGAATACGTTTAGAGTGATTTAGAAAAAAATCCAAACGTATGTAGAATAATTCCAAACGCAGCAGATCTTGAGTCAATATGACTGAAATTTAACAGCGCTTTCAATATGTTTAGTCAAGCAGCACCCCTGATTGATGCATCCTGTTTCTGTAGATGAATTGATTCGTGACGAGATAGGATCAGTAGCTCCATGGCACGACACTTTAATTTACAAGGCCCAAGGCCCAAGGGCGGTATCATAGCAGATTCCATGTGCAAATAAAGTACTTTACGTAAAGGGAGGGTGATCATCTCAAGGCATCGGCCCAAACTTTTGTCTGTCCCCACTACATTCTACCTGAAAGGTATACTGTCACCTGTTTCAATTTTGCCACAATTACCATGGAAAGAGAAAATCTAACCAATCACAGATTTTAAGTGGGTGGCCACTTTTTAAAAACAGCGCCATCACATGGGCATTTTGAATACCAAGGAACGCCCCTTTGACCATATAAGGGCATATGTAGATAACAGGTGACTGTATACCTTTAAAGTTTGGGTGAAAGTTTACGTCTTTCAACTTCGAGGCGTGTATTATCTCTCATTTCTGTTGCGTGTAGCTCACTGTCATTTAAACGGAGACAGTCGTCTGAACTGCGGGTGTGCGACTTTCTTGTTTACAAACAATGTATATTTCATGCATGATATCTAGATGCATCATGCAAACATAGCTTCAACATTTAAAACATTTACAAACATGTGTTAACTTTCATCAATCGCCAACATACCCTAGAAACTGCATCGGTTGTAGGGGTCCTTGGCAACCATTGAGCAGAGTTTCGATGACAGCCTCCCTTTAAATTTTTTGAGCAAACCGTGAAAGAAAGAAAAGAGAGGCTTGGCTGGTCTAGATAGTGTACTATAGGAGTGAAAACAAAACCCTTTCCCATTTTTTTGCCTAAGTGAAGTCATTTGTCATCTTTATCGTCTGGTTGTTTCTGGCATACCCGGTTCATGGATTTCATAAGAACATGTTCAACCTCACAAGAGACTTGTTATCAGGAAAATGCTGTTCAAAAATTCACAAACACAGTGACATAAGGCGTATTTCATCTTTAGAGACTTATTAAGAATCCTATTGCAAATATGAATATTATGAAATATTCATATTATCAATAAAATCATATCTGAATGCCATGAGGGTTTTCTTCTCGTCCACAGTATCATAATCAGAAAATCGCTTACTGACACAACAGAGTTCCTAGCGCTTTAAATAAAATTCTTTGCGTGCCGTCCATTTGCGAGTAGGTTTTCAAACAAAATTAAGAAAACAAACAATGTTAACACTATTACAAATGAAAATATTCGTCCAGAGGAAACGAAATTAAAAATGAGCTTATGTTAATATTGTGTTTGTTTTTTTCCCCGGATGGCTGGTAGGTTTTTCATAAATCCAAGGACGGCAAACAAGGAATTTTCTTTAAATGGCCTTACCCAGCCACCCATGGTGTGTCCAATAGAGTAGACACCCTTCAACACACAATATGCAATGTAACAAATATATTGCAAAAACTGAAAAATTGCTGATTTCAGCAAATTTAGCTGTCATGAATTCTCTCTCCCCACATCCCTTGTAAAAACTGCCTCATATATGTTAGTAGAAAAATTGACCAGGGCCAATGGTATGTGAAATCTCCAGGAAGTTGAAGGGTTCTGCCCCCCCCCCCCAAAAAAAAAAAGATACGTTTTTTTGACCTGCATGCCTAGCTCCAAATAAACATAACTCAAATTATGCATGAACGAGACAATTTAGTTTGCAATGTAAAGGAATAACTTGATGTTATTCCAGAGGAAATGATTTTTATCATTGAGTAGCATTTCATACTTCCTTGAATCTGTTACAAAAATATTTGCATATTTTTCTAATTGCATAATCACTTTGTAGTTTATGAGTCATAAGTTAGGGAGTGAAATTTACATCGGCTTTTTTACCTAAGGGTTGTTAATGACAGAGTACAAGAAATTTACATGTCAAAGGGCCTTTCTTAAATATGGCAAACACTCGTAACCTGCCATGTAGCTTTGATGAATTTCATCATTAATCGCTATTAATATTAGTTGCTGTGGGGTGCACAGCTGAGCTAATGTGTTAACAGCAAGCATGTAATTCCCTTTCTTTAGACATTTCATCGTCTCTGTTGTTTACATCTGAAAGTCCTGTAGAAAAAGAGGGGCATTGGGTTGTCCATGATATTAAATAAGCGTCTTTTCTCATTTGCAAATATGTTACTAGGAAGTGGTGAAATATTGTCTTTTTGATTGGGTAAATTGCCCTGTGGCTTACTAGTCTGTTCTGAATTACCGTGGTTTGACGTCTTTGCCAGAGGGTGTTACTAGTACCATAAAATTCTACGTCTATTATTGAAATATTACTTTGGTTATTTTATGTGAAAGCAGCAAGCAGTAACTCTTAATAGTGATAATGGGGAGATAGATGGACAGATAGACAATAAATAAATAAATAAATGAATAAATAAATATATAAAATTTATTACTAATAAATGTATAATGGTTAATTTTTAAAAATGAGTGCAATATTAAACTTGATTGATAAATTGAAAATAGGTAAATAAATAGATAAATAAATAAATAAATAAATAAATGAATGAATAATCTACCACTAATAATGCTTAACGATTAATTTGATAGCGAAAATGTTTAATGAATAGATAGCCAAAACAAATGAGTCAATTTATAGTGAACAATTTCAAACTAAGAAGTGAACTTGGAAAATAGCTATTGAATTAATCTGGAAATGAAAAAAATATGTAAGTAATAAATCAAGAAACAAATAAATTTATAAATAAAGACACAAATATAGAAATACCTGAATACATATAGTTTTGTTTTTAAAATGTTTCTATACCAAAAGAATCTTAGTATTATTTTTTCTATGAGAATATCAGGTCAATACATGATCTCCTCCACTTTTGATAGTTGATATTACTGATAAATGAACACAACTTATGCATGGTGTTGAATATTGATACACTTCAGTTTGATCCTTGTAAATTTTGATTTTTCTCAAAATTTCTTTTTTCTTTGATTTTGTCACATGATGATGCACAGGAGAAAAAGGACTTCTACCATGTAGGCGTGGTTGGAGCCGGTCCAGGGGGTGCCACTACTGCTTTCTACCTGGCCAAGGCAGGCTGGAACTGTCTGCTGCTGGAGAAGAAGAAGTTCCCCCGTGACAAATACTGTGGAGACGCTGTCTGCAAGACAGCCATTGAAATTTTAATGGATATGGGAGTCTATGATCAGCTCATCAAAGAAAAGAAAGCACATGTTGTGAGTATCCTCTGCTGTTCACAGGGAGTAGCCCAAATGTTGTGCTGTACACAGGGACTAGCTCAAATGGTGCAATCTTTCCCTAACCTTGTCACACTGTTTGTACAGTGTATTATATTGTTGTCAACCTTACACTTGGATTTTTATCACTAACTAATCCACAGAAATTTATCCAACTAATTGCATCCACAGATAAGACAATCAACAGGTGTTTGTTGACAGCAGAGCTTAATGTAGTTGATACGCTACCAATGAAAGCCAAGCGCCAGGTTAACCCTTTGAGCGCCAAAGTAAACTTTTGTAGCCTTTATAAAATGTACCCCAGTCAAATTTTTTCAGATTTTTGCCAAAAGTTTGATGAAAACCTGTTGCCAATGAAATGTAATGTCCGTTTGGTCCAAAATAATCAAAAAAATTACAGAAAAATTCATAAAAAATGTTAAAATGTTGCACTAAAATTTTGATGGGAAAACTTACAGCAGTCAAAGGGTTAATACAGGATGAATATGCAGTTCAGAAATGGAAAATAACTGAATTTGGATATAAGAAAAGGAAAAATGGGTGACGTAGCGCGGATACAGATTGGTACATTTTAGCAACTCCTTTCATTGGTCAAAACAGGTCACATGGCTTCATTTACAAGCCTGTAAATACATTCTACACACATAAAAACCATTATGGTAACAGTTTATTAAAATCATGAATTACTTTGTAAATAGAGTAGCAATCGGATTCCTGGACAGGTTTTCATAATGATGTATTATTTACTTTGTTTTTCAAATCTGTGTTTTAAAATTGTGCCAATTTTGGTGAACATTTCTATATGCCTATCTTTAAGCATGGAATGCCAGATATTTACAGTATTGTGTATGATTCCAAGCCAAAAACTACAGTTGATTGTTCCTCAGGCAAAATTTTGTCACATCTTCGTAGTGATGATAGAGTGTCTCAAAAGAATTGCTCTGCACATTATGACTGACTGTCCTCCAATTTACACCTAGGTAGGTTTTCATAGGCAGCCAACATTCCTAAACTATGTTGACATTAGTATCACATTCTGTGTAACATGTTTTGCGAGATTAAATAATTTTATGTGCCGTGGGGAAATCGACCAGAAATACCCTAAGGTTTTACTATATAAAAACAGTATTATCGATATAATCAAACGTCATTGCTGCCATCACTTGTGTATTCGCAACCGTTTATTCAAAATAACTGTTCTCAGGGAGTCATATCGCTTGCAATTGTATTACACATAAAAATTTTCTGAAACTCTATTATTGCGTTTCCCTCAAATTTAGTTTTTAAAAGGGTTGGAAGGAAATTCTGAAATAGAATTACAGTGATATTGCTGTGAACTAGACAACAGAAGTGTCGCATTACCAAGCAACTGGTTCGCTTTAACAAAAGAAAAGACAGTGCAGCACTCAGAGATACAGAGATCTCTGGTTACACAGTCTGATCAAAAGTTTGATGGACTGAATTTGTGTTGAGACTGACTCCATGCCAAAACAAATTACTACTTACCCATTGTTATGTAGGCAGAAGTACATGTCAAAATAAGATGTACCATAGACAGATATACACTTCCACTGCACTGTCTAAATGGATGTTCACGCTTTATATGCATACACACATACATACATACAGGCTACACACAAACAAATTTAACAGCTGCTATGCAGTTGTCTGTGTCAAATATTTACATGCATACAAATAAACCTTACATCCCATATTTTACAATGTTCAGGTCCAACTCTACCACAGAATGAGTAGAATTGGACCATGGCGGTGAAATTAAGGGATAACTCATGCAAATACACACTACAGCAAAGTGCATGCTTCCTTATTTTGGAGAGATGAGTCCACTGCATTGACAAGTGGGGTTAATTATTAATTATAATAATAATATATATTTCTTCCATGTTAAAAGACATCTCTAGGCACCTTATACACTGCAGTTATACAAATAGAGTAGAGGAATATGGTTAAAAATCACTCAAGTAACACTCTATAAAAAGTTCAATTTTAAATCATAGACCCTCAAGAGTTTTTCTCGAGGGGATATGTTTAAATGAAACTTATAAAACATTGAAATTAACAGCATATCAGAATTTAGTTGACAGCCCTTTCCACAACGGTGAAGCACACAGAGAAAATGAATCACCCTAAAACATGGTATATTAAGCGCTAGGCCGGTGTAAATTGATTGCTGCACCCTCAACACTCGACCAAAGAGTGCGCCCTAGATTATGAGTGTGTAGGAGCTCCTTTATGTATCCTGGTGCCAAGTTGTTCAAAGCCTTGTATGTCAAGCACAAAATTTATAGTCTGTTCACTAGAAATAGGTATAGCAAGTGAAATCTACATAGTACTGGTTGAATAAAATCTGTTTTCTTCAATTTTGAAATGAGACATGCAGCTAAATTATGCGCATGTTGAATTTTTATAATAAGGTAATTAGCATTGTAAGACACAACACTCCACCCCATGCGGATTCACACTAATTTTCTAAAATTAATGTCTGTCTCTTCGACTGGGGAGGTCTTTTGCTTTAATTGACAAAGGCAACAATCATGTGCTTTAATAAACGTCAGCAATTGTCCTTAAGGGAACCGTCATTATTTACGGCCTGGGGGGTCGGAGGAATTGCTTTAGAAACTCCAAAATTTCGAGTAACCCCCCCCCCTGCCAACCATGACATGTTTGAGTAACCCCCCTCTCTGCTACAGAAATTTTGAGTGACCCCCCACCCAAAAAAAAAGAAAAAATTGGGAAAGTTAAATATCTATACAGTAAAATGGATTGCTGCTGCGACAGACCCTGTACAGACCCTGATTAAACCCTGTGGTCAGGTCTGTGTTGGAAAGAGGTTCCATTGTTGTGACAGGGGCTGATGTACAGGTCTGTATCCAGTGCTCTGATGACATGCATTGTTCTCCGTAGGATTTTTTTACAAGAGGGCGAAGATGTGGTGCGAAATTTCGCGGTCGCAGGGGGAGGTCAGGATGGGGGTGTCTCCCCTCCTGCCTTTGGAGCTTTTGAAATATAGAGATTAAAATGGTGTTATTTGGTGGCACTTGGGGAGTATTTTTTTCAGATTTTTTTTGTATAAAAAACTCAAAGGAACAGAAATCTGAGACAGTATTCCAAAACTTATATTCCAGTTCACTGATTTCAATGAAGATTACATTTTTTGAAAATGAAAAAATACCGACAGACATACATAAATTTATTCACATTTATTATTTATTATTATTTTCCTGCAATAAAAGATTGGTTTGTTGTCAAGGCATTCCACTGGCTTTAAACTTTATAGAATCAGAATTAGCTTGCTTTACACATTTTCCCCTATTGGTAACCTACATAACCTAACCTGTATACAATGTATAATATAGAAAGCAGATGTTTCTCATGAATGATCAGGTAAATATATCAATCTTTAATCAGGAAATACTGAAAAATGTGCACAGTACTAGCCTCTAACATAAGGCTTGCCAGGTCAAATAGCTGATCATTCTCATCTGAAGATCATAATAACGTGAAAAACACACACACACACACACACACACACACACACACACACACACAGTCATATAAATATATATATATTATATATATATGTGTGTGTGTGTGTGTGTGTGTGTGTGTGTGTTTACATATACCGGGTATGAACATACATATCTCAAGCATACATATTGCTGTTCTTTACTATTATTGTTGTATTGATTCATAACTTCACTGAATGCTTCAGTACATATCAACAAAATTGAGTAGCCCCCCCTTCTTGTTCTCCACTTTTGAGCAACCCCCCCCCTTGTAGCTTTCGATTTTTTGAGTGACCCCCCCCCCTCAGATTCCTGCGACCCCCCCAAGCCATAAATAATGACGGCTCCCTAAGTAGCTCTTGTAATGATCATCAGATACAGAGTTGTCACTTACTAACATGACTATGGCTCTAAAACTGGCCATACAGTGGGAGATTTCATAATCTCTTTTCTGCCATGAAAAGAGAGGGTTTTTAGTTTCTGTAAGGAAAAGACATACAGTACATCACACTGTTGCTAATACACAAAAATTGTGTTCTATGGTCAAAATTACACATTGTATTTGTATCTGTATTTCTTTACCTCAAAATATCAATTTGAAAGTCAAGTGTGATCCTAGTTGCTAGGAGACAAGATGCATCTCATCTGAATCTTCTTTCTGAGGTGTCAGTGCAGAGCATCATGATGAAGTTTAGTCATCAGTGATTTTCTAGTTTTATCATCATTTTGAGCATTTTTCTCCCAGTGTAAAAATGGCATTGAGTCCACTGCATCAGAGTATTGGCAAAACTTTCCAAATTTTATTGCCGAGGCAAGATTACCCAAAGAGAAAAGAACATTACCGGATTTTCTTTTTCTGCACATTTTGCAAAATGTCGGCCGGGATTATGCTCTTTGCTTCTCAGCTTGAAAAGGAATTCCTGGAATTGTCTTTGAAATGACTTTAGGCATGCGATTTTCGTGTAATACATGAAATAGAATCGCTACTTCAGGGGATGAAACGAGAGAAGCTGTACCAACTCTGATAAATAGAAAAGAAGATTCCCTGTCATTAATCTTAAAAAAACCCTTAGCTAATATCTTCATTCCTGGCTGAGCATTGAAGATTCACCCATTATCTATATATGATGATTCATCTAATTTTTTTATGGATTTATCATTTTTTTACGATAAAGATTTATCCAGATATATGTGAATGCTCATGAAAAAGTGACTCTTATTGTCTTCCATTCTTTTGATAATATGATATCTTGCTAGGCCTGGTAATGTTTGTATTGTCCACTTTTGTTTTGAAAGCTGCTTTGTCTCCAGTGTTCAATGATCCTCTTTGGAGACTTCCTAAAGTGTGGGGCTTACATCTTTCATTTTTGATCCCCGAGTGCCTCCATCACTGGTCTAGAAACACAGTTGGTTTCTTTCTGACATGGCAAGCGGGCAATGTGCATTTTATTTACATTTTATTTTTACCGGGTGAATAACAACATTTTCATGTTTCATGCTGCAGGCATAGAATATCGCAAAACTGGAGGACATTTTACTTGACTTTATCACGTACATTAACAAAGAAAAGGGGTGACCAAATTTTTCCATCGTAAACAACAAATAAAAGATGTGATATCAAATGGGGAGATGAGTGTTCAAAGGTTTGTCCATTTTAAAGCTGATATTTATGACTTAGCACATAGAAGAATACATTTTTAAAACTATGAATCACCAATTCATCCAAGTTTTTCATTCATTTCTCGTGAGAAAATAGGGGTGACAAATTCAGAGACTAATCAATATCAAGCCCTCTGTCCGTGCAGTTGGGGTAATTCATACCTCAAACAATAAGTGTTTCAAGATTGGCCGGGGACTGTGGTAATACCCCTTTAAATAGCAGACATATTTACACTTCTTCAGTGTACTTGGGAGTTAATTTATGAAAAGTAGTATACTTCTATCAATAATGGAAAAAAATTGACTCCTCAGGGGACTGAATAAGTGTAGCAGAGTCGTTTGCTCCCTGACATTACAAATTAAGTTGTTTCCAAGACTTGTCAGACTAAAGACATTGTAAATTAAGGCTTGACCAGTATAGACTGAACAAAATTTAGCTTCTCTGATACTGTTAGCTGCTTGTTAGTGTGCTTCCTAGAAAAAGTTAGGCACCACTGACTGAAAAAAACTTTATTTAAATTTTTTGATATTGGCAATTATATGCTGGTACATAGCTTACACAAGAAATATCTGAAAATTCTTAAATTGACTACAAAGGTTCTGAAATATTGTTAGGTTTGGGGCACGTTATTCTAATCTGAATGCTTCTTTGTAATAATGTGTTAATTATCATGCAGATGGATAATTTGGCCCTCATGCTGAGACTGGAAGCTCTCTTGCTGAGAGGCCCTTCAAGAACAAGAAGTGCCCTTGAGCAAGAGAAATTTCAGCGTAGACCCTCCAAAGCAGGGATATTTTTGGTGATTTGACTTTTGGAGCAGCCAGTAAAATTAAAATTTCTTGTTACCTGGCTACAGTTTTCAAGCCCTCCAGTATTGAAGATAACAGCAAAAATGCATCTAATTACTTTCTTGTATTTTTGCAGGTTCCAGGGCTACATTTACATTTTTATCAAACCTGTTTCATAAATATACATGTTTTAGGGCTACACATGTTTTTTCCCCAACCTGTTTTATGGTTATACAGATTACAGGGCGAATCAAAGTTCTCACATTTAAAGAATGTATCTGAAATGTATGGCATTATTTCTTTTAACATGGCTTATCTGTGATTTGTAGTCAGATAGCGGTGGACTCTGCAGTCCTGGTGGCCTGAGTTATGTCGGCCGCAGTAAAGAAATGTTGGGAGAAATTCCAGCTGCTATCGCCTGCAAGAGAATTCATCTGGATAACGCCATAGCAATGGCAGCAAAAAGGTACATTAAGATACGTACTGTTGAGGCACAGCAGAGTTGTATACTTGCTCCTTGCTGATCTTTAATATTTGAATTTTTCTCGGTGCTTCTTTAACTTTAATCTGTTTTTATATATTAGACATTTGAAAGGTAACTGCAGTTAAAAGGTAACTTTCATCAAACAGCACATGATTTTAGAATTTTTATAAATTGTGAAAGCAAGTGCTTACTGTATGTCAGTTGATTCTGATCCGTTCTTGCTTCTGGTCGATTGATTTCTTTTCATGTTGAAATATCACATTAAAGAAAATAAATTTCAGTGCCAAATCTTGTACAGAGTTGGCCCCCCAAAATTTGTTACTTAGGTTTTATAATGATATTACCAGTAATGCGCCTGTTCCCCGAAAACTAACAGAATAGGAGCTGATCTGCAGGAAAATTGCAGTGTATCCAAAGCAGTTTTCGACAAGAACGAAGGACTGTGGACCATTCACTCGGAAGATAGTGACCGCACCTTCAAATGTCGTGTCTTGGTTTGTGCTGATGGCGCTCCATCCAAACTTGGCCTGAGTCTAGGGCTTGTGAAGACGCCACCTGGTGGCACTTGTAGCAGATCGTACGTTGAGCCTGGAACCCACAAATTCAAAGCTGATGGTGTTATCTTCTATAACAAGGGACTTTTGCCAGGTAAGTTGTGATCCGGCCATTCTGTAGAGATAACTGATTGTATGGTAGCTATGAAGGTTTTCAACACACAGAAACAGCAAGGATAGATTTTACCAAACACTAAAGCTTTTTTGTCAGAATATGTAAGCCACACTTTTACCAAATACTGAGATTTTCACCAACAGTAAAAACTTGTATCAAGCAGCTCCACCCTGATTTTATTGTTCAGAACTGCAAGAAACTTTAATGCTATTTTCTCCTTCTGTCCCCCAAATGAAACTTTGGCAACTCTTACACATATAGTAGTTATATTCAATATTCATGTATGTTCGCCAAACAACGCATTACCGGAAATCAGCTTGCCTGCCAAAATTTTATACTGCAATGTGATGTAAAACTTTAAAAAAAATGGATTCTTTAAAAAAAAATCCATAACGATCGACAAGTGCCTGCTTTAGCTAAACAACATATTTGAATTCGGTTGGTTAACTCAGTCATGGATATTTCTAAGTTGCCTGAGTACATAATTTATAGTCTGAAGAATTTCCTAACACCAGGGAAAACTCCTGCCTGATGGTTGCGTATCAAATATGCGTTAATGGCACACTGATTGTGATCAAGATTGACTGCCTTCGCTTGGTAGACTTCCTTTTCTCATTTCGCAGAAGCGAAATCTCAAGAGATTTCTTGCCGAGACTTTTTAGCGGAAACGTGTTCTACTCCAAAGAACATCGGCATTGACTCAGCATATATGACTCATCATCTCCTCTGAATTTTTAACGCAAATCTATTGTTATTTTGAACATTTCTAACACCATCATTGAATAAACACACAGCATCGACCCAAACGTCTGCAAGTGATGTTTGAATATTTAAAATTTCCACCATGATAAATGGCGCATATTTTACCCTGTTCCAGACTCCCATGACGGACGATTCTGCAACAGTAGAATTTACGATTTCATATTTCATTGTTATCTGGCATACTGACTGAGTGTACCTATCAATTTTTCATGAGACACTGGCTTGCAGGCACAAGATTAATGCTTTGTTTGCGACTGTAACTTCTACCTTCTTAAATAAATCAGAAGAAAGGAAAGAGAGAAAATCTGTCACAATCCAATCACAAACTTTCAAACCAGAATGAGTTAGGAATTTGGTTTTACCTGAGAGATTATAATCACTGATTTAGTTTATTTGGGTAGAGCCTCTGGATTTGCCATTTAAAACAGAATTGAACTCTGGGGACCATTCTATTGTATACCAAATAACAAGTGTATCTTTCAGATCAGTAAAGTAAACAAACAGACAAATAAACAAACAAACAAATAAATAATGAGATAGATAATAAAAACCAACAAAATTAAATATAAATCAACCAACAACCAAGCAAACATAAATAAAAAAATAAATAAATTTATTAAGTAAGTGTAGTACCGTATTTACTGTTTTTCTACAAATAATCTTGTGCATATCATATAGTGTTTTTCACCCCACTCCCCTGTGGATGGTTTTTTATCAGGAGAATGACTCTGAGACAAATATTGTTGTCATAATGCCACTGGAAGTAACCGGTTATTTATGAGTAATTTTGATTTTAATGGAAGGGCATTGTGCCGGGATGCAAAGCAACTATCAACGGATGTCAGATTTGATAGTGAATTATGAAATATGACATCATCATCGTAAATTATGAATATGAAATATATCACCATTGTGAATTATGAATTATGATATAATCATAACGGATTATGAAATATGATATCATGGCAAATTATGATCATCGTACACTTCAATGGCTAGATATGAGATCTTGTCTTCCTCTTCGTGTAGGCTATGCCGCTCTCTTCCGTCACCCAGGAGACGAACTCAACTACTGTGTTTACATCATCCCCGGCAATCCCAAGGTGACCAATGATGACCTAGCTCACTGGCACGAGTACCTTAAAAAAGAGGATCCCAATATCAGCAGAGCCCTGGGCAAGGATTTCAAAATTGAAAGAATGAAAGCAGGTGAGAAGAGAGGGTTCTTGGCTGGAGGGGCTGACACACAGAGGCTGTTACATTTTATGCAGCCAATGAGGGAGAGACAATGTGGCCATCCAGATCATTCCTTATGTTTCTCCATCACTTTCAAGTTGTGTTCATGCCGAAATGGAAAATGGTGTTTTTATCCACTGCCCTCATACAAAAATAATTTTATGAATATGGTAATATTTTACTTCTGCAATAATTGGTTTTAGAATTAATTTCAAGTAAGTTTTAGCCAAGAATGTCATAGCAAAGTCTGATAAAATTTGTCTTTTTCAGTCGGTGGCTGCTGCATTTTGTGGAAGAGCTATAAAACCGCCGTACAGAGTTGTTATACTGGTGTATATAGCTGCATATAATCCCTACTATGTTTTGTAATGATTTTATTGTCAGTTCTATTCATTTGACTCTTTTTCTGCAGTCATGACAATTGATAGAGATTTTGCTGTAAATTTTGAAGGACATATAGCTATCTGAACAAACTCTTGAACTCTGTTTTCATGAATGTAAATATTTTCTAAAGTGAATGAAGTGCTGACCATAATTGAATGTTTTTCTACGTGTACGTCACTTTTATGAAAAAAACCCCCAAATTTATAAGTGAGTATTGATTTCATTACGGTATGTATCACAACTGGCTCACGAGTTCAACAACCAGACTAAAAGTGATCTTTAAATTCCATCAATGAAATACTGGGTATTTAGATTTGGTTCAAATGTAAACAATATGTTGTACATGTTTTCTGTGTATAATTTAGAATGTTCCAGGTAAGTTAACATGCAGCTGAGGTAGCTTATATAAATGCATAATTTGTGACAATGGCTATGGCTTTGACCTTATAATGAATATTGGTATAACGTTGAACATGATATTGATTAACAAGGATAACCTAGCTTTTTGCAAAACACCTGGTAGAAAATTCGAAAATTGTCATCATTGTCTCTGCACACATACTGTATTCCTCTGACAACACACGGTATAAACAGTTTTTCTCATGGCAAGCACAGTACACGATGTTATCATAAAGAAGTTTTGGGCTCTTGAAACCATCATGCTTCAACGACCTTAGAATTGGGCATTGGCAATCAGATGGGCATTGTAAATATTTTATTACCCCCCAAATCTGTTAAGGCAGACCTCACTTCAAGCTATTTTTAGATTCAATGTTTTTTATCACTTTCTTGCTAGAGGATGCATCCTGGTTTTTTGATGCAGGTGACCTTACCTTCTGCAAAATTATCATTCAGGCGTACCTAGATGCACAATGTATGGCTCCTGGGTGGATGAATGTTAAAGTTGTTTGTAGGGGAGAGAGAACTAATGAGCTCAACTTTGCATGATGTTGTTACCTAGCAACAGTGAAGTTGCCTTTTACTATGCATTATAGTGTGAAGGACGCATCCACAATACTATTCCCCACCAAGAAAGGCTGCATGACCATTTCATTGAAAAATGGTCACAAAAAATGAAGAGGACAGACAATTTTCTTACAAATTGTAAATGCTTGATTGGACAATCATCATTTGTTGATGACAATTATAATCATATTAAAAATGCTCCATCTTTCTCAATGTTTACAGCAAGCTTGAGATTCGGGGGAGAGCCAGTTACCTACGGTGACCACGTTATTTTGGTGGGTGATGCAGCAGGTATGATCGACCCAATGACAGGTGAGCAGAGTCTGTGTGTGTGTATTTGTGTGGGTGGGAGGGGGGTGTCTCGGGATTATGTCTGTACCTTGTGACAAATTTTGACCAATGACGGTTGATGAATATTTAATGCATGAGTTGATTTGTAGAGTTCTGTGAGAATAACTGAGAATTATGTGACCTTCGATGGAAAAATTCACCAACATTTCCAAACATTGTTAATGGTTCTTCAACATGTACAAAGTTTCACAACACTGACAATTAATTTATAACAAAACTGATTGAGGTTAATGTACTACAGGAATGTAAAGTTGATATATGGACATATTTTAAACTGATATTAAATGACAAATCATACCAACTTTTATCGAATAATAATGGGGAGAGAGACACAAACACTCAGAAAGAGACAGAAAAAACAGGAAAAAACCAAAATTATGAAAGATCAGCATTTACTCTCTGGGACTGATCTGTCTTCTTAGAGGTGCTCACAAATACCAGTCTTAATTTCATGAATAGTTTATAATATGAATAGTCTATAATGAAGAGATGTCGTTAAGATACTTTTTGTTCATTTCTCCGAGGCGAGGGCATTCACCATGCCATGGATGGTGGGCGTATTGCCGCCAGGTTTCTCTCATCAGCCTTGGTCCATGGTAACTACGACAGCCAAGTGATGCAGATCTACCATAAAAGATGGATGAAGGAGTTTGGATCGGATTTTTACTGGTAAATGATGAGCCATGCTTTCGCTGGCTTTGGGTTATTAGATGCGATTTGCGTGGTGTCTGTGTATTTTCATCACATGTGGCGTAACGTGACCCCCCGACACGATCATCACGTTCAAAACAATCTTGCTGATTGATCATGCAGACCATGAAAAATTGATCATCTCATCTTGGCGAAATGCTTAAATTCTCACTTCAGGGCAAACCAATTTGTGTCATGGAAACTAAGACTTATCTTTCAAAAAATGATCGGTTTTTTCCATCATTGAAGAAACCACGCTGAATGGCCATGTCAAGAGATTCAATCATGCAGGAACCACGCATTAGATTCTGAATTTTCAACAAGTCGTCTCATATATTCATATTGTTTTGACCTTCAGTTGGTGCTGCGCCCTCTCTGATAATTATCAAAATCTTTTGCAACATTCTTTTTTCATTATTGATGACATTCCTATGGGGTAACCTTTTACAGGTCATGTCACATTTGCAATCTGCTGTATCGCTTTCCAATACTCCTCGATGCCGCAACTGCAGCCGTTGCCAGGAAAGGTGGGTTTGACATAGTATTTTGTATCCATTTTCTCCCATCCCTTTTTTATGCGAGTACTGGAATACTATATAAGCAGGTGAAATTTCCAGAAGATTAAAGAAATCAACTTCCTGACGGGTGTTATATCAGACATCATGCAAATTTTGATCCCCAGTAAATTTCAATCAAGGGCAGGGCTTTGACCTTTGGTTGTCATGGTAACAACCAGCTGGCTACCTCTGTCGTGGGTGTGCCTCGATAACGAAGAAGAGAAACCTAATTCTTTGAGAATAAATACCATCATGTACGTCAATTAATTGAGGGTGTCATCCACTTAAATCTGTTTTCAGAAATTGAAATTCCAAATAATACAATCATTTTCCATATTTGTTATTTTTGCAGAAATTTCAAATTTTGATATTTTCTACACAATCACAAAGTGTCCTTCAATTTTTTTGCATTTGTACATCATTTGCTTGTCCCTAGAATCAAAACTGCACATTGGCCTTGAACTCTGTTCATCATAATTTTTTCCTTCAAGTCTTCAAGTTTTCCTTGTTACTAATCAAGATTATAATTTCTTAATTTGTAATCAGTGAAAGAATTTCAACATCTGAATATAGTATGTACACTAACATTGATCTGACTGTATAGTGACTATGGTTTCAACTGTAAGAGGAAATGCTGGTAACACTGTTCATATTTCTTATTTTAAAGATTTTCAGGGCATTTTTGCTATTATTACATAAAATTATCATGTATACTAGCATTGCTATACCACGACATTTGATAAATAGTTTTATTGATATTATGTTGTGTCAAAAAATGAATTTAAAGACTGACAGTTGAATTTTTCGTTCCAAGGTGACAAGTTCTTGGCTAGATGGGCAGACATCATGACAGGACGAGTTCCCAAGGTGCACCTGTTGAAGCCCGAGTTCGTCATAGTGATAACCTTTGAACTTTTTAAGTTGATTGGGAAAAGACTTCTGGGAATGAAGATCAAGCAAGATTAAAGAATTACTTCAAAAGTTGTAATTTGTTGTGAAATCTTGCGTTCATGGGGCAGCATTTTCAGATTTGCTGAGGATGTTATTGTTCAAACTTTTCTGCCACACTTTCAATTTTTACATATTTTTATCATTAATTTTTTTCAATTAGGGATGTTGTTGAACAGAATTTTTTAAAGCTCTGCCTGGCAGACAAGTGATTCAGAGTTTGTAAATTTTGATACAAATATTGATGTAAAGTTGTCCCATACAACGTTCAAAGCAACAGTGTTCCCTGTGCAAAAAAAACCTTGAAAAGATTGGCTTCTGTCAATTGTATGCAGATGTTAGAATATGTCTCCCAAGTAATGGATATGTGCCTTTGTGTTTAATTATGGATCAGGGAACCTGCATTGAATTCCCTCAGCTTTCCCTTAATCTCTCACTTTCCTGGAAAAATGCCTGGAATCACATTACAGAAATAGCATTTGAATGTACTGCATGGGGAATCAAAGTGGGCAACGCATTTTTATCGATGGGAATGCCTCAGGCAGTTTAATAAATACTCCCAACCATAGACAGATTTTGAAATATTTTTCAGTATACTTAGAATTACATTCGTTTATCTCATTTTCTTATCGCTGATACTTTTAGAAACATATAATTTTGTCAGCAAAACGGTAACCATCAAATTTCAGAACTGTAAACAGAAATGATTGTTATTCTGGGCACATTGAAGCTAGCCAATATGGCGTGAGATTTGTCTACAACAGTGCCGATCTTTGATTTTCATCTTCAGAAAAAAACAAAAAAAACCAACAATGCAGTCACAGCTTTTGTGCAAATTCTTTTTCCAACTTTTATGTAAAACATTAGCAAAAAGAATTTAAGACCAAATTTTCAAAGGTCTTTTGAAATAATTGGAACAAAGAAAAACGTTGTTAAAATCAAAAGCATTGAATTTTTTAATACTTTGTCGCTACATTTCTTGCTGGACAAGAAATAAAAACGTTAGTGTCTTCAACTTTCAATCTTAAATCTGTGCAATGGTAGCTGCATACATCTCTCTGCGATACCATCATCTTGTTCAATGAGTGTAGCTGTTACATTAAACAGAGCAAGCCTGATGCCAATCTCCATGAAACTCTCTTTTGTCATTGAGGTAAATCTCTAAAGTTTCAAGTCTGTTCTTTTCATTTACTGGCAGGACCATACTTGCTTCAGTGACCGTGAATTGAAGTGACTGTGATAACAATTCCATTCTGTTTGATTTCTGAAGTCTTACTGTGCAACTAACATCCAATCAATCATGGTGACGGGACACAGTGAATTATCTGTACTTTATAAAGCTATTTATCTACAGCACCTCTGTATGCTTTACAGAGATTCTTTGTGTCATTTTATATTAAATACCCAATTTTAGGACTGTGGAATTGGAAATTTGTAAGATCATTTATAATAAATAGCTTTTTTAATGACAAGTCAGATTTCCATTGTGTTTACTCAGTAACGATACAAAATATTTTACATGTATGTATTAAACCATTGAAGTGAACGTCTAGACTTTATAATTGAAATGTTTTCAAAACATGATGAAAATTAGAGCCTTTGTAAAGATTTATGCTCCTTCTAAAGAAATTTTTTGAATTATTTTTCAATACTCTGGAGCTTCATATGATGAACTACGCCACTTATGCAAATTTATAAAATACACCAGAGTCAGGCGCCCTCAGTGGCAGGACCAACTTCGTCTGTTCATCATAATTTGAGTAAATTTAAAAGTTTGGATGTCATGTCATCTCTTCATCAATATTTGGATATCTTTCACGTACCTATCTTCACACTGTATGAATGAAATCACGATATTCTCCTTTCAGCGGTGGCATTCATTAAGCCTATTTACACCCCTTAATCATATCACTGTGTGTTTCCATGGTGTTATTCTAACCTCTACGACATGACCTGCCGTTTCCCATATGGATTATGGAGTGTTTGCTTCAGTGTTGTTGCTGGCTTATAAAATACACATTCTGATTGGCCATTCACAAGCACAAGATTGGAACAAGATTTCAGTCTTGCAACTGAAAGGCCAAGGCCGGATTATGTACATAGAAATTTCACTGAAGATTACGGTCAAGCTAATCCCCTTCAAGGTTTTTGAGGATAAAAGCATCTTTGATTTGAAGCAGATGACAGCATTATATCCCTGCGTCTTTCATAAATAAGTAGCCATCCTATCAACCACCTGCAGATAATTTACAATAAACACACCTGTTGTCCCTAGATTTGAGAGACAAACCTACTCATGAGTAATTTAAATTCACAGTAACAAATTTACACACAGCTAGGTATGAAAAACTCTCTGTGGTACAGGATCATGGAAAATTAGAAACAGAAACAAGAGTTTCACTTGCACTCCCTAATCCTTCATCGTTACTGATAGACTTAATTGCACTTTTTGGAGGCAGTTGGATGGGATCAATAACTCTTAGGCCAAGAAAAATAATAGGTTTGTTTCTCATCCAAGACATATTTCAAAAATGTTGCGGTGACGCGGTTTTTTTTTAACTCTTTGATTTTTTTATTCTTCAATCAACAAGAACGCCGCAAAAACATGAAAACAAAATAGGAATGCACACAGAGATAAATGCACAGTAGTGTTGCTTTAGTATTTTTGTATAGCAACAGTTCTGTGGTTTGACTTTTAGTGCAGCAATGCAGAGTTTTGACAGCTTAATATAACAGTGACATATGTGTACAGTTCTGAATGGAATGTTAGTGTCAGTTATTTTGTTTACGGTTGTTTTATATAGCACTGTGTTATGTGCTATCGTTGCGTATTTTTGCATTTTTGTTTTTATTTCATGAGCAGAAAAAAAGGTTGATGCAGTGGGTGTGAATTGATGCGCGCGCCGATGAGAAACAAACTTTTTATTTTTCTTGGCCTTATCACCCTTCTTTGTGATAACACCCTGCAGCACTGATCATAACAGCAAGAAAATCAAATATTGGGCAACACTGATTCTGGTGCTGTGTGTCATGGAAGTCTTCACGTGGTTATACTTTGAGTGATCCTGCAGCTATGTACACAATGTGTACACTGTTACCAAAAGAAAGTGTATACATATCGCCATGGTGATCATTCACATGCACACTATGTATGACAGTCTACCCAGGTGAGGTACAACACTTAGTACACATTGCCGGGGGGACGGAGGATGGCGAGGGGAGGTGCTAGATGCCATGATGGCTGCTGAGGGATAATTCTTGATCAATCATTATGATAAGGAGAACACATCATTTTTCATCATGACACTCAATTATAAAATCTACATGACTTTTGCACTTTGCATTGCTATGTTCATATCCATTCAATTTTGGAACGGCACTTAAATAATTTCTGACTTTCTACTGGAATGTCACTATTTGGACGTTTGATAAATTTACACTAGGATTTGCATTCACTTATTTGCCAAAGGAACGATAGAATCTATAATTATCCAACATCATCACATCATTGATTAATATATTCCATCTGTCGGTGGAAATTGCAAAGTTTAATCCCAAGAACAATAGTGATGCTTTTAACATTTTGAACGTATATTACTCAAAACCAAACGTGTGGGACTTCACAACTTTTTTCCATTTCTTTACTGCTTATCAGCAAATGGGGACAAACACTAAACCACAACAAACACATAACATCATGTAAATTACTTGCTTGTTTTATTAATTTAAAAGAGCTAGATAAAACACTTGTTATAACAGCATCATTATTTCCTTCACAATGAAATATTCTTCCGCGTGATAAAATAGCTCCCATGGCAATAATATAACGTCAGCAGGGGGAAAAAAAAAATTCCTCATGCTGGTCCGAAAATCGACCAACAGGCCAAATATATACATTTTTCTGTATTGTTACAATGTAAAATACTGATTTATCATTGGAAGCAATGAAGGGTTGTTAGGATTTATAAAAGAAGAAAACAAATTGATTAAAAATATTACAGTATGTACATAATTTGTTTTCTTTCAACATCACACACTCTGAAATACGAGCCATCCCTGTAGCTACAAAAATATACAACCATGTGTTGGTTTTGCATGGAGTCTGATTTTCTTTTGTACTTAAAAAAAAAAATCCATCTGTTATGATGTTAATTGATTGCTTGATCATTTGATATAAAATTCATTTTTCTGTTTAATTCTTTTTTAGCTGTAAAAAATAATCCATTTCCATCAGTACTCCTGATGAAGAATGCCAAGACATGGTTATTAAATTTGGGTAACAGATAAATTAACAAACATAGATACAGGAATTTTTGAACACTTCCCCGGTCATACACAGACATCGGCCATTCTTTCACAACACCGTGTTTACAAATTAATAATATGGAACACAACGTCAAAATCAAAATATTACTTGACACAAATTAAAACACAAAAAAAAACACATTGAATTTAATAAATATTTGTGCCCCTTGCTTTTCTGTGGGGAGCCCCTTCTCAAAGAGCGTAATCGAATACTGCCATCACAGGCATGAGTAAGTGCACTTTTGTTTTTCTCAAACTGCCACCTTTTTGGACACAGCTTGATTCTGTAAGCATTGCATATTTGTTCTCATATGGCACAAACCAGATTAAAAAAAAACTTCTCAATAAATACATCTTTACAAACATGTAAACTTACTATTTACAATGTGAAGCACTGCCTGCAATACTACAAATACTGGTAATCACAGAGTTACAGGCTGAGACTGGGATAAATTTGGTCAATGATTGTGAAGCAGTTCACAATAAATTAGTGCATGACTGTAATTTTAGCAAATTTCTCTCTAAGTAATAACTGCATACCGGTGTTGTACAACAGGCAAAATATACAACATCCGAGAAATTGTTAGATTTATGGAAATGATACCGGACAGATCACCCGAGAGGAGAGACATCCCTTTTGATAACATATTTGAAGTTCATTCAATCAATGCAATTTATTCCCTCTTGGGTAATCTGTGACACTTTATGTTTATCTGCACAGTAAAGGTTTTGTATGTTATAAATATATAATTATGGATATATTACTAGAAAAAAAAAACGCAACCTGTGGTACATTTTATCAGAAGTGAAACGGACAGAAAATCTTTCCAGGGCACTTGGTGAAAACAAAAACAACTTCTGTTTATATTTTGCTTATAAATGTATTCTGTATGATTTTGAATGTACAGAGTTTTTCCTGTCATAAATTCATTTTCTACCAATTTGATCCATATACTTAGGCAGAAACACTTTTCCCCCAAAAAAGTGTAAACACCGCACTGTAGATCCCTTCCTATTAAACAAAACCACAGAGCGATGTATTCAATTGATATATAAATATACATTTACATATATAAATATTCATTTTCCATGTTACATACTTTGTAAGGCAGATTACTTAGAGTAAATGTTACTGCAATGTAGTAGACATGTCCACGGCCCCTAATACTTGAGTTTAGATCAGTCCGTCCATAGAAATAATGGACTACGACACTCTAGTGTGGGGGTGGACAGGCATCAGCAGCTTGATGACTGCAGGTTGATATTAGCTGGTAGAAGTTTCCTTCCTTTGTTGGTCTTGGTTGACTCTGAGTCCTTGGGTGGGATGTGATTCCTAGTGAGGTGTGGCCCACCGTTCATGTGTTTATAGTTCAACGTCCTCTTTGTATCCCCGCTGTTCATGGCAGTACGTGGTGACTTCCCAGTGTTGCCGGATTCTGATGTTTCCTGTGTTAGCTCCAAGTCGCCTGAGTCCACTATGAAAGCGGCGTCCTCAAGGAGGTCTGCTCTGATTGGCTGTCTGCTTCGTGGCGTGTGCATTGACCCCGTGCTGCTCTGCGATGAAAAAGAGTCATTGCGGCCGTGATTTGTCTGGTTGCCTCGGGGGGCAGAGGACTGGGGCCCTCTGCCGGCCGGAAAGTGGATCACACTTGGGATTGACGAAGTTGAGGAGTACAGGCTGCTGGTTGTGCTGGCCACACTGCTTGGTCGGTTCAGGTAACTGCTGTATTGGTCTACACTCTTCACTGGACTTCTCACCACAGACTCTTGTTTTGGCAAAACTTTGTAACCTGGCGGTGACACATAATTCCTTGGGCTCGGCGGCTGTTGCCTTGTCTGGGGCCTGACACTTGTTGTCGGTTGAGTCCTTACTGGCAGATTGGCAGTGGGACTAGTTTTCAGATTATCCACTTGGCTGGGTGAAGACCTCTGGTTCGGGGACGACCTTTGACTTGGTGATGACCTTATCGCACTGACATGTTGGACGTCTGTAGAGCTGGGCGATGCGCTACTGGGGCGACTTCTGTTGCTGTCTCCTGCTTGCTTTGACGCCGTGAGAGAGTCTGTACGGCGTGGTACCTCAGGTCTTGATTGCTGGCTCGGCTCTACCACAGCCTGCGTTGACTCTTTCCCTTTCCTTGCTGCTTGGTAAGCAGATTTTGAAGGCTTTGCCTTGACGGGTGGTGGCACTTTCTTCGACGAGCTGCTGCTGGTGCTGGCGGCACTCGGTGAGGGAGGTTGGTACCTGGGAGGCGGCGTCTCTGGTGGTGTCAACCCAGAGTGTGAACTCCCTCTTGGTGATTTTACACTCTTGAAGGCACTCCCATCAGCAGTCTCAGAGAGACTGCCTCTGGTTACATGAGTATCCCCAGCACGTTCACCAACATTTCCCTGCCGGAGCAGATGTTTCTTCTGTTGCTTCGTTCCCACACTCTCACTGCCGACTCTGTCCGCCTTTGGAGCTACTTCAGGTTTCACTGGCACACTTGGTTTCTGTGGTCTGTCCACACTCGTGGCAATTTCCTGGTTTTCGCACTCTTCCTCCAGCTCCTCGATCTCCGGTTCCTCGGTGATGACCCGGCTGCCCCCCGGAGACACCTGCCTCTGCATCATCTCCACCGCTTGCATGTGTGAGCTGGTGTCGCTCAGCACTTTCAAGGCGATGGCCTCGGGGCCTGACAGACTGATGGCAGCGGCAGCAGCAGGAGATGTAGATTTGGTGCTAGGTCTGACAAAAGCACTCGGCCTGCTCCCATCCAGGGCCCCGAGCTTCGCAGCTGCCTGCTGCTTCTCACTGGGGCTTGATTTTGAACGATCCTCCACTGGACTTACGGAAGGATATGATTTTTTGGTTGTCCTTATCTTTGATTTTGGTCCGTGCATCCTGCGACTGTTGGCAAAGATGTCCTCTTCTTCGTCTTCATTCTGGAACGTTGGGTTTACAGTTCCTGTGATAACCTTCCTCGATGGCGTTTGCTCCAACAAGTTTTCGTGAGATCCGTGTTGGACTATCTTGCTCACATTCAGTCCTCCGCTCTTCCCCTCCTGGGATGAGGGCCTGGCAAATATGGAGGTTATCTTGAGGTCATCCAGGGGGTGGCCGCCGCCCACACTTGATCTTCCATGGAGGGCACAGTATCCATCCCTGGAGACTCCATATGGAGTGGAATGAGCTGTCGGCATGTATGGAGACCTTTCAGGGAATGCTCCAGATGCCCGCCTTGGCTTTGTCGTATCGCCGTCTTTTCTGTCCACAGCCGGGGAACCCTTGAGGGAGTGGGTGGATATGACGGATACACCTGACAGGGATGTTGCCGACATGGAGATTCCGGACAAGGAAGCACCACCCGATTGAGAAGATGCAAGACTTTCCAGGGAAGATGATGGTTCTAGCGGCAAAGTCTTGAAAGCCTCTGACGGTTCTGTTGTAAGGTGTAAAATACCATACTGTCAGTGATGATTGCGAAACCTGCTGAAAATGATATTTGTATCAATGACGAAACAGCACAGTCATGGTGTTTGGTGACATAAAAATTTGTAAAAGAAAAACAGCATTTCACTGCATCTACTTGTTTGTGTACACCGCCAAAGTTACCTGCTCAGTTGTCTAATAGTGCCAAATACACTGAAACACTTACTAATATCTATTCTGGCACAAACAATTTTCCTTTACACCTTGCTTGACCTGGTTACATTCACTGGGCTTGGGAATACTCCACATTGCAGCTTTTATTCACATTAGATGCACATCAGTGTAAAGATGATCTATGTTACTCACCAAAGACAGCTAGCAGTGACTGCAATGCAAAGTACAGAACTCTCTTGCTGGCTTGCTTGCCACTGTGTAGCAGAACTTCATCTTTCCGCACGTCGATCACATCAAAGCCTGTTTAAAAACACATCCAGAAAAGATTGTCAGTAAATCTAATCAGTAGCCTCACCTACTGACAATAACATTTATCAGCGCTTTACAAGAAATTATGATGAAACGCTGTGATCGTACACTTCAATTGCGGTTTACTGTCCTGTATCTACAGATGATATAATATTGACATTGTAAATTTATGGTCAATAAGTGTTGGCAAAAAATAAAATCAAAGAGTACAGGAAGTCACCGTCACATCTGCACTCAGCTTTGTCAAGTTCACAGCCGGACTTTCGCCAAATTCAGGACGGCTAAAGTCAAATTGAACACTTGACAAGAAGGTTAGCGGTTCTCATCAAGAAACGATATTTGGTTTTGACATACCGAGAGCTGCCAGGAATTCATGGCATCCCGGGAAGTTCCACTGGTTGACATGGAGCGGAACCTGCAGCGGAGCGTCACGGTCCTTGTAACGGGAGATGGCTTGCTTCAGCTGAAATGGGATAAAATACGGTACATTCAGGATTAGATGAACTATTCTAGAGGTTTACAGATGTGTCTGCACAGAGTGTGAAATAAAACCACCATTGGTTGTCTTCACACACATTATGTAAACAGCTACAATACAGTGAATTACTGTGGTGCATTACCTGCCTCAATAAAAACATCTTTTGCTTGGGAGGTTTGTTGTAGAACATCTTTAACTTTTTATTTTCACTTTTACAATAGTGACTTTTTCCCCCACAAAGTTATCACGTGTATTGATTATAATTCATATATTGAGCTGGACTATCTCTATCTGATTAGCAGGCAGCTGAAACATATCATATGTATGTCTCTTACCAGTTTTATTATGCTGTGTGCTGTATCTGATGAACCAAGCAACTTTGACAGACCAAGCAACATCTCTCCTGATAAACCTACAATAAAAACAAACAAGAAAAATTGTTCAATAATCTCTTAATATAAGTTTTTCATATAGACTAGAAAATTTTGACGTTTCTGTTTCTAATGGAAAATTCCTTTCTGATTTTTTAATCACTTCATTGCTTTTAATAAGGAGGCCAGGTATCAATAGCTTACAAAAAGCATACTGTGGTAGCTGACAAAAAACAAATGCTGAAAAATATCTGAAATAGAGGGCGCTATACACAGTTGTAGGACCTCTCACACTGAGGCACCACAAGGGTACATAAATCCAGTAGTCAATGGTCTGAAACTACTCTTTTGCAACTGGTGAATTTTGAGATTCTGCTGGTTTTATGGCAAGTGAATACTAAGGGAATGGCACAATATAAATTGCAGCACGAATACCAAATCTTTCAATCTGGGACCAACTCGATCACCACACTACCAATCATATGGATCAACAAGCCCAGAAAATGTTAGTTCCCCTCATAGTGACTATGTACAGACAAAATCACACAAAATCACTCACCAAGTAGTGCCTGTAGGCTGGCACTGGCTTGCATGAGTCTCTCCCCTGGGTCTGACTGTGGGAAGAACACTGATGCTGGGATGTCTTTGCTGGTGGCTTCAAAGCGGAAACCCACAGACAGCATGAGTTCTCTCCATCCCTTCACAGGCCCTACTTTCTTCATGATACTCTGCTGTGTGGTGTACATTGGGTTCCTCTGGCCTCGGTTGATTCTCTGCAGTGACTTCTCAACCTGTTACACGAAAATAGTAGATGCAGTTAGTATACATAGGCATAACACTGATGCATGGCATTTCTTTTCTGTTTCTGAACATTTTTTTATTCAGAATTTCATGTGATATTCTCGTAGAAAAATTGTGAAAGTTTCAAATAAGATACAAATATTTGTTATACGCCATGTTCAGGATTAGTGCTCTATAAAAACAAAGGAAATTCCTTTTGCCCCCGGTGGTGGCTATATTCCATGAGAATGCACACAATCACTTTGAGAGCTAATGGAAGGTTATGATTTTCTGATCTTTGGACATTCAGATTTCCATTGTTTGGAAAAAAGCACTGAAAAGTAAAAGTCTGAACTACTGAAGCATGTCTATGCAAATTGACCATACAAGACTTGGCAAATCACCAGTACAGATATTACAGTTCATATTATGTCTTTTATTGCCACTTGTTGGTGCCTGTGTAGTGGTTCCTATAAGGTTGTAATGAGTAATAAGACTTACCAGATGAAGGAGCACTCTCATGGCTTCTCTGCATTTGGTTGGAGTTGACAGTATTTCTGCCAGGGCGTTACCAAGCATCATGGTCTTGTTGCTAAGCTTGACGTCGGCGCCCACCAGCATGAACCCGGCCCAGTTGGCTGGGTGGTTGTACTGCTTGACCGAGTGGATGCACTGCATGGCGTCGGTCATGGCGTAGCTGGTCAACTTCCCCTGTAGTAGGTTGGTGTACAGTTCGCTCATCAACACCCGCGACGTGACTTCCTTCACCGGCCACAGCGGTACGATAACGCTCTGCGCACCTGCTGTCAGGAACGCCCTGACAAGCCCTATCAGTCCGTCGGACGTGATGTGACCGAGTCGGAGGTCGTGATTGTGGGCGCTGAGCACGATCAGCTTCGCTGATAGTCTGAGATTAAGAATGTCGGCCGCTGTCAAGAGGAACTCGTTCAAGGCAGGCATGTCAGCGTTGCTCTCCAAGTCGCTCTCGTCACTATCGTTGAAATCCATGCGTTCAGGAGGTCCATGGGCATCACTGCAGAGAACAGAATCAAACAGGACAACTAATGTGAATTTCACTCATGAAGACATTGTGTAACATGTGAAAGGGCAATTTCATTAAGGTGCACTTATAAAATGCATTAATTGTTCCATGCACATCGCAGCACACATAAGGAATATCCCATAAAGCATGTAATAAGTCATGTACTAGTTTCGCTTGCTATCACATTTTTGCCAAAACAAGGGTTTACAGCAGGTCAAACATGGGTCTATTCACACTGGAATGTGACATTGCTTATTCTCTGCTGATGTGCAGCTGGCTCGGAAGGTTATATCTGATTGGTTGATTGTCACTATTCTTGTTGAACATCTACACTTACCCAGCCAAGTGGAGGCCTGCTCCTTTGCCGGTTATGGAGCTGTCGCCAGGTGACAGAATGATGGCGGACAGTTTCCAGGAGATGTGAGTGGCAAAGTGAATACACTCAGCATTGGCGATGCTCTTCAGTACTGTCTCCTTGGTAGCTGAACTACCCAGCAGTGGCTTGATGCCAAAGATCTCACCAACAATTCTGGCTTCCTGTAATAGTATGACAGAGAAAGATTTTTTTAAAAACTATTTTATATATCGTCAAATGTATGCTACAAGCTGACAGTAGGCCATTCAGTTATTATACCTCCCTTTAACTACAATGGTGGGGCCAAATTCTGATGCTTTATAACTAAAGCACACTTGGACTGTACGACAGGAATATGGGGGTGGAAGCCTTCGATTCATGGATGCATCCACACTGTACTGCATGCATGACCTTTCAAAGCAATGTTGTGGAAGACCTCAAAGAAGTAATACAGTCATTGATGAAAGGCTGATTGGAACGCTCTCTAAGTATTTCTGAAGGACATAACACTAACAAATCAGCAAAACGCTGACGAGAAATTCTCTCTCAGTTTACTTCATCTTGATTGGCCTTAGGTTGATGACATTTTGAAATTAGAGACATGTAGACAAATGCTTCTGTGTCCTGTAAAAGTTATTTGTAAGACAACTGGCAAAAGAGGTTTTGTCCTTGCAGGCAGTGAGTAAACTTGACTACTGAACCAGGTTTGATAATTTGTCATTTTCATCTCAGATAGTATATGTGGTCAGAAAAAGTTGTCTTACCTGTTCAGCATTCGCCAGACTTCCCCATCCCCACCTATCCTGGGCAGCGGCCGGAAGTTTAGGACTGCCGATGATCAGTGCCGGCAGTGTGCTAGTACTGTTGTAAGTCGCCTGCTGGTGGCTGGCCTTGACGCCTACGTTGAGCGCCCTCAATGACGGAACTACCCTCAGCTTGAACCTCTCAGAGAGGTATTCCTGTGAGGAGGAGCCCCTCAGGACGGCAAATGGTACCAAGTACAGGTCACCTGACAATGGCAATAGACACACATTATTGTACATAAACTGAGCACTGGAAATGATTGGCAAGTTACTCAAAAATTCTATACACAGGTATATAGATGAAAGTTCTATCGTGTGGAACCCTGTTCAGTAGAGTGAATTTATTTGCTAAATCAAAAATTCATGGCTTCAGTCTGCTTGAGCTCAGCTTTCAGTCTGGATATGAAAATTCCCAAACGCAATATTCAACTCAGGATACACATCATGTCTATGTTATTGTTAAGCTCTGTATTGTCCTAATGAGAATGATCAGTTTACAGCTCAGAAATCAGATATTGTCTTTTGACGATTAATTGGTACAAAGCTGTTACTGTACTTACACTTACAACACCCAATACATATCTCTGAATGTATAGATAGGAGAGAGTTTATAAATGGATTCAACATACCTTGTAAGACAAGCACTAATTCCATCGGTGGTGTAGTGGGTCCATTTTGTTTTGGCAACATGTCTTCCATGGGTGCAATCAGCAGGTCATACAGTGTCTTCATCGGTGCTTTTCCCGGTCCTCCTCTCCGGTTTCTCATTCCGCCTTTCCCGAAGCCCATCCCGCCGAACACGCTTCCGTTGAGACTGCCGCTGAACTGACTGAAGAGGCTGTTCAGACTGTGCTGGCTACTTGTCAGAGGGTTGTTGCGCTGGATCCCCCGGATGAAGTCGCTGTCGCTTTCCGAGCTGATCTTGCGGCCGATCTCCTCCAAGTGCTGCTGGAGCAGATCGTCCGCCTCGCTTTCCGTCTCACTGGCGACCTCCCCGCGGCCTCCCAGCGGGGGATGCATGTCCACGCCGAGGCTCTCCCGCGCATACTGAATGTACTGGTCCAGTTGTGTTGAGGTAGTGGAGTTGAGTATTGTGTTTATGGAATTGTTGCTTTCTGATGATGAGGTGCTGTCGGGGGCGCCCTCACCATCAAGTTCCAAATCAGTGAGGTGGCATTGATGAAATTTGACAATACCTACAAGGAAAACAGGCAAGCAGGTTAAAATTTCAATGTAACACAGGACAGTAGACTAAAGCTAAAATGAATTGTATTATAACTGAAGACACTAAAAAATGTCTGAATGTTAGTTTTGATACAACCAGAGACTACCAACTGATGACTGTGGGGCAAAAAGTTTGGATCAGAGTAAACATTTCCAAATGTGTTCAAGGCCAGCTCCTAATTTCCATTTGTTAGCAGTGATTTGTTATAAATCTGTTTAAAAGTCTACCTTTCCATAGACCAGGAAAGACAATCATCACTGACTTATGTCAGTTACAACAAAGTAAAACAGAGGACAGAACAGTACCATGTAATCATTGGGTTGAAATGAGAAAAAATACAGGTGTACATTTCATTGATACTTGTGAATTTCTCACATGAAGGGAGATTTCCTGCTTTTCTACAAACTGTACATGTAGGATGGTCTCGTTTAGACGGTAGCCATTTTCTTCAATTTTGAGAAAATTTCCAAACTGTCTTTCTATTAAACCTTGAGTAAATAAATGCCTGAATCGATCTTTGAAAAGGAAAATCAACAACCTTTTCGTAGGAATGCGATGCTATTTTAAACTTTTTAAATTTGACCAACAATTTCTGTGATTCTGTTTTCTAAACAGAGATTATAAAATGAATAGCACGGTTTACTTTGTATCTATAAATGGTAATGAACCTTTGTGACAGAATTTGTGGCCTGTCGATTATTGCCCAAGATTGTTCCTTTCCCAATTGTGTATGTTTTCACAGCCCAGGAAAACAAACAGCCCATTCTTTATTGGCAAACTGCAAGAAACCATTTGAGAGCTACCTGTAAGTATGGCAAACACAATGCATAGCACAACTACCCAAGGTAAATACAATTACCACGGGACAGTTTTACTGGGCTATTGTTATCCGCAGAATGCAAGTTGTTTGTGTTGATCTTTTCTCTCGCCCTCCCAATACTTGCGGTGGCATGGACAAGCAAAGGCACACAATGAGCTGAACTGGCTACCTGCAATAACTGTTTGGTCAACTAACAGTGCCACTGAAAAGGGTGTGTGGACACAAATTTGCCAAAAATTGCACCTTGTAATGACATGGAAAGAGACCACCATCATGCAGCAATACAGTAGTTACATGTACAACATTGCAAAGAACACCAAGTCCTTGAATTCTTAATGTCTGATTTTATGAGTCTCTGACATAACAGTTCGGCAAATATTTCTGTTTGTTACATTGTGTCCCTCACTCGTCCCTCTTTCACTCAAATTCACCATCTAGTCAGTCTGCGATCAAAATTGAAGTACACATTCTACCTACGGAAATTCTTTCTTGCAGAAATCTTTCCAAACAGATATTTAGAATTATAACAGTGAAATCACTTTCGATTTATATACCCACATTTTCATCAGTCTTTATTCCCCCTCATCCCCTTTTTTAAACATATTTCACAGAGTGGTCAGTCTCTGATCAAAGTGTAGTACTGACTCTACTCACACACATTTTTTTCTTGCAGAAATCTTCCCAAAGAAGTATCTGGAATTTTGATGGTGAACTCAATTTTGATTTATGTACCTACATTTTCAACAGTCTTTATTTTTATGGATACTGCTTGAAGGCTGACCTACTGCAGCATATTTGGCAAACCCATGTCGATAAAAAACACATGATGAAATCCTCTCTTAAAATGGAGTGCTCTCTTTAACTGACAGAGGTATTCTGATTCTATACACATTTTTTTCTCGCAGAAATCTTTCCGAGGAACTCTTTGGAATTATGATGGTGAAATCAATTTTGATTTATGTACCTACATTTTCAACAGTCTTTATTTTTATGGATACTGCTTGAAGGCTGACCTACTGCAGCATATTTGGCAAACCCATGTCGATAAAAAACACATGATGAAATCCTCTCTTAAAATGGAGTGCTCTCTTTAACTGGCAGAGGTATTCCGATTCTATAGACTGTGCTGACTCAAAGTGTTTGTTTTTGTTTGTGAAAGAAATTCTGCCCTTGCAGACCTATAACATATTTCCATTGACATAATGTTTTGTAAAGTCAGAGAGCTTTTTCTTTCACTTATTATAAAGTTGTTACGACAAAAAAATTGCTGAGTGTTTTTCGATAGAATGGGCCGCAGTATTTGTAACCATATGAAAATAAAAACTGCTAAAAAAATTCAAGTTCATGGTGACACTCTCGTCCTAAAATTCATACGGAGCAAACATTTTTAAAGACATGTAAGTTTAGCTTCTTTTCTTCATTATATGTCTTGAAAATTAGATATTTGGGAAGAATTTCCTCATTACAGTTGGTCAAAGAAATTGACAAAGAAAATTGGGAGTCGATTACAAACATTTTGTATTCCTACAGTAGCAATATAGAATTCATAAGAATTGATTGATTGAGATTAGATTTACAATGGCATTGTTGAACAGGTCTCCCATGGAGAATTCTTTCTCTACGTACATGTAGTACATAAATTGTTGAATCGAATGGAAAAAATCCACATCGATAAAGGATGCCCTCTTTGACCTTTCAAACAAAGCCAAACCATCCAAGCCCTAAGGAAAATTTTTTTCACTCAATTAATCACAAAGTAATACATGTCAAAATCTATTTGCTTTCAATATCTTGATAAAGGCTTTTCAGCGCTGGTAATTGTCGGATCATTGGTGGATTAAGTGGTCATGTTACAAGCCATTCAAGGATGAATTGGCAGGGGAGAGCTGAGCTTTGTAATTTTCTGATCCATCACAGCTGAATGACAATTTAACCTGACAGTCTGTATGAATACACACTGCTATTTTTTTCAGCTAACTGCTGCTGCTTGGAGCTTCCTCCTGTCTGCCTTCCTCTACGCATACAGCCGATGTGATTGGTCTTAAAGCTATAGCGGCATTCTTGATTTTGCCAGTAAGTTACAGGGGTGTTCTATCTGGCATACATAAAAATTTTGGACCAACAAGCTGAAGAAGTCCTTGAAGCTTCATGAATCAGAAAATTAGTTCTATATAGTAATTATCTTACAGATTGGTGTGAAAATTAACTAAGGTTAACAGAAATAGAGAAATGCATGGACACACAACTAAACCTGTTCATTCCTATTTACTTTTTAAACAGGTCTTCACAAACAACACTCAACAACAGAGGTGGGCTAAACCATTTTGGCAAAAGGGTAAAAAAAAAGAGAATGGCAGAACTCACCTTGTCTTGGTGTGACAAGCCACATGTACAGGTGTCCCGCTGCAATGGAGTAATACAGAACAGCTGCCGACTGCTTCTTGACGGCTTCAGCAATCTGATCCGTTGTCATGAGCATAGTATCCATGGCTTCCGTAAGATCGTCCCTCTGCTCAGTTTGTCTCTCCAACAAGAGATCCACAAAGGCTCTAGTCCTTCCGCGTTCGGCCACAGCCAAAGCCTCATTTTGCCTGCCGAGTTCTACAAGAACTCTCTGCAGGGCTTGGTAGGACGCGGTTTGTAAATCAAACAACGACAGCCGATAGTCGTTACTGAACTGTAGTTCCCGGCGGATGTTTTCAAAAAGCTCGGCTGCTTTGTACAACTGGTGTTGTGAGTCTTCCAGATTGTTGTTCGCCCAGAGAGCAAGTCCGAGGCGGTGTCTAATTTTGGCTTCGTCTTCTTTCCGACCGAGTGTGTCGGCGATTTGTAAACCTTGTTGTAAATATGTCACAGCTTGGGGGTAATTTCCTAAAGCATGGTGGATACGGCCGAGGCTGCCGTATGCCAATGTCTTTGCCACTCTGTCGTTCATTTGAGCTGCTATACTCAGATGCTGTTCCTGATACATGATTGCTTGTTCGTAGTTTCCGAGAGACTCATGCGTCACGCCGAGATTGCCATAGGCACGTCCCTGGCACGAGGGATTGTTCATTTCCTCGGCAATTGTCAAATCAATTTGATGATACTGAAGCGCCTTCTCATACTCACCCATTTGTTGGTAGACACCGCCGAGTCCACACGCAGCGTCTGCCTCAGCACCGCGGTCTTGTATTTCCTGCGCCAGTTTCAACTGGTGTTCCAGGCACGATATTGCTTGCTCAAAGTTCCCGAGCAGGCTATGTAAACATCCTAGCTCTCCATATGCTGAGCCTTTTGCAGACACATTGTCTAACTCGTGTGCCACGACAAGGCGCTTTTCAAAACACACTAGCGCCTGCTGAAGATTTCCCATGGCTCGGTGGGCATTACCTAGACCGCGATACGCACGGTCCTGATCGGTGGCGTTATTGGATTTCTGAGCAGACACCAAATACTGCTCATAGTTTTTCACAGCCTCATCAAAGTCCCCTAGTGCTTCATAGCACTCTCCCAAGTTGCCAAATGCACGTCCCCTGTCTACAACAGCGGTTGGACTAGTCACTTGCTCCAGCATTGCCAGCTGCTGCTCGAAGAAACCCAGCGCATCCTCAAAATTTCCCAAATTCATGCGGGTTATTCCGATATTTCCAAACGCCTGTGATTCGATGAGAGAGTCTTTCAACTCCCTGCTTTTCTGAAGTTGCTCCTCATAACACTTGAGGGCGCTCCGGAATTTTCCCTGTGTCGTATGCACAGATCCTTGGTGTCCGTAAGCTTTGCACACTCCTTTCAAATTGCCTAATTCCTGGTACAAATTCAATTCCTGCGTGTGATACACTAAAGCCCTGTCAAGCTTTCCGATTTTCCGGTGTGCAGATCCGAGCATTCCGTATGCGGTGGCTTCCAGATTCTTGTTCTTCACATGTTTGGCGAGTACCAGCTGCTGCTCGTAGAACTTCACGGCATCGTCAAAGTCTTTCCTTGCCATGCAAATATCTCCCAAGTTGCCCATGGCACGGAACTTCCCAGGTGTGTTTTTCAGCTGGTGGGCAATGGTCAGGAAAAATTTTTGGCAATCAAACGCTTGGCTGTAGCTCCCCAAAGTCTTGTGGGCAAGTCCCAGGTTACAATATGCCCTTCCCATGGAGATCTTGTCCTGCATCTTCCTAGCTAGAGCAAGATCCTGTTCGTAGAAATGGACAGCATCTTTGTAGTTGCCCAGGGAGTAGTGTGCATATCCCAGACAATGGTAGGCTCTCCCTTCACCCTCCACATCGCTCATGTCCTTTGATAACGAGAGGAAGAGTTCATAAAACGGGACAGCCTGGATGAAATCTCCTTGGGCACTGTAATAATTCCCAAGATTACTTAAGGCACGGGCTTCACTGGCTTTGTCCTTGAGTTCTCTTGCAATGTTGAGATGGCAGTGGTAATGCTCCAGCGCTCTGTCATGTAAACCAAGCGACTGATACGCGATAGCGAGGTTGCCGTGCGTGCACGCCTCTGACGCCCGGTCGTTGACCTCCTTCGATATTGCTAATTCCTGTTTGTGATACTGGACTGCCTGTTCATACTGTCCTAAACCACTGTAGGCGTTTCCCAGGTTGCCGTAGGCACGACCTTGACTGCCGCGCTCGGTGAGTTCAAGAGCGATGGCCAGGTGGGCTTTGTGGAGTTTTAGGGCCATGTCATATTGCCCTTGCTGCTGGTAGATTATTCCCAAGTTGGAGCAGGCACGACCCTCCATGTTTTTATCTTTTGTACTAAGTCCAATGGTCAACTGCTGTTCATGACAAAGTTTGGCCCGCTCCAGATCACCCATGCACCTGGCTGCGTGGCCAAGCCCAGCGAATGCGCGGGCTTCTATCGTCCTGTCTTGGAGACCCTTCGCGATTCGCAGCACCTCATCATGGTAGTGCATTGCTTGTTCATACTCCCTTTTGAAATGATAGGCACTTCCTAAATTGCTGAACGCTCGAGCTTCCTCGTTTTTATTCTCTAGCTCCTTGGCGACGGACAGGTGCTGCTTGTGGCACTCCAGAGCGTTGTCAAAGTCCCCCATAGCTAGGTACACCGCTCCAACATTTCCGATTTCGCGAGCTTCAAAAAGTTTATCATTGAGTTGTCTTGTGAGCACCACACACTGCTTGTGACTGGCCAGAGCGTTTGGATAGTCCCCTATAGCTGTGTATACATGGCCTTAAAAGAAAAACAGAAATACTATACTTTAGACACAGAAATGATCAAGCTGAATGATACAAGGTTCAGCAGAAATGAGATCAGTAGAAATTTACCCAAAACTGATAAAAAAGAATCAGTTTGTAGGTCAAAATCTTCAGGAAAAAGGTTCCTGTCGGAGTCCATGTTCAGCCGATGTTTCTGCCGACATTGTTTAGTCTCTACTCCGGTGTTGAGAAAAATACAGTCCTCTGACTTCACAAATGTTTTTCTTATACTTCCTTTATTTGCCTACATTAACCCAGAGACTATTGTTGTTGTCGCTCTCTGCTAGGTCCCTCAAATATTTCCCTATCTTTCAATATGGACATGCAGGTATGTGGTTGCTGACCCACTTCCATATCATTTACACACCTGTTCTACAAGCCATTTAGCATTTTCAAAAACCAGGGGGAAGAAATTGTAATCCCATGACAAGCTTTCTGTGCAAATACACCTGCATAGTTCTTTTTATGATTTCTACAGCGACTATTGCTTTAATTGAATATTATGTTCGGTGAAGGGCACATGCTTGCCATGAAATGTCAATACACCAAGCTCCCATAAAAAATCCAACCTGTCACACTTGGGTTACGTCAATCACACTGTGTGGGCAACACTATGGATAAAATGGTATTTTTCAAATTAGTGGAGAGGGCTTGCAGATTGGTCATAAGGTCTCACACTTGTCAGCAATGTTTTCTTTGACTTAATATATTTTTGAAATCTTTAAGACAATTCAGGAATTCCTGTAATATTATTGTTCTTTGCGTCAGGCCTTTACTGGTACTTGTGAAAATGAAAACTTTCTTTGAGTCCAAGGTATTTTCCTTGAGTCTGCGGAGCATCAATCTGACTCAAGGGCACACCAGCTGTCATGTAAAAGGAAAGGGATTAAAACCCCTTCCCTGCCAGACATACATATACTTATCAACATTGTAGGTACAATTGTTTTGGAAATCTCATAAGGACTTCATGTGGATTGTGAGAATGCCCATCTTTATCACCAAAAGTCAGAACACCCACATTTAATCATACTTTAGCTCACGACATTATGAGACTACCAAGTACTGATACAAACATGCACCAAGTACAGGTCAAAGGTCATATGAGAGGGTGAAAAGATGTCAGACTTTGAAATCTATGTGTGAAACGATGAAGTGTAATTATTTTTGGAATGTTACATCATACCTCTGTATGTACTACCTTATTAGTACTGGTATATTGGCCTTTGAGTATATTTGAGAACTACAGCACCACCAATAATGTTTCATTTACAATATGTTGCCCTCATACATCAAAGCTTAGATGACAAACAATAACTTAATGAAAACAGGTATTTGGAAGTCATACATCTCTAGGGACAGACACAAAAACAAAGGAAGATCTTACCTAGAGCACTGAGGGCACTGGCGGCAACTTTCCTGTCTTTCTGTTTCATTGCCAGCACAAGTTGAAACCTGTTGTGTGTGAGCGCCTCCTTGAAGCTTCCCTTGGAAAAATATGCTGAGCCTAAATTACCGTGGGCACGGCATTCTCCTTCATTGTCACCTGGAAAATAGAGTGAAAGCGGTTACTTTTTGACTTATCAAAAAATCTTACTTGACAGGGATGATTTTCTGTCTATTATGACAGATTGTGAGTTTTTGACTCGGCAAGTTCTGTCATGTCCATCCTGCAAAGTCCTTTTTCACATTTTCTTCGATTTCCGTTTCTCATAGGTTGGACATATGGTTAGTTCTGTGCCAAAAACATAAATTTTGACACACGATTATTGAAGAAAGAAATTTAATTGCCGTTTCAATCAGGGTATAAAACACCAAATCATATGAATATGGAGACAAGAATTGAGTTGCCTAGTCTCTCCCCTCTTAAAAAATGTTGAGATCACTGAGCAAAATTGAAGAGATAAATACACATTTTTAAAACTTTATTTGGTTTATGTGACTGCAAGAAATCACCATTACATGAATGTCAGTTTAACTTCAGTCCCTCGACTTACCTCACAAACATAGAAAAATGTGTTGCTCTCATCTTGTTGTTTTTTTAATTTTCATCCCTTGTAAGATACTTACAATATCCTACTATGTAAATCTTATTTTCTTTCACCAAACAACACTTCACATGCAAATAAAGTTTCTGCAATTTTTAAAACCTGGTGAATATTACAAAATGCTTACCTAAGGATTTGGCTACAGCCAGGTCCTGCTGCATGTAGCCTATTGCTTTGTCGGTATTTCCCAGACCCCAGTGAGCACTGCTCAGAGCAGAAAATACTGAACCCCTCAGTTTCAAACTGCAGGTACCTGTCAATCAGACAATAGTTTAAAATGATCGGTGTGTGGGCAAAGATTTTTGGAAGACATGTATGCAGACACTTGACTTTGGCAGCATGACTTAAAATATCACGTTTAACAAATTGCTTGACTATTTCTTGCTCTCAATTTCTGCTAAAATTGTTGAACATGATTTTGTTTCCTAGTGCTAGTAAACAGATACCATGGATTTTCACAAAAAAAGAGACTAAAAACACATTATTGTTTCTTATAACTAGGGAATGATAACAGATTCAGATTCAGGGGATTTCAACTTCTGAATCCTATTCACTACAACAGGATCCAGAATCCACACTTACCTATTTTGAGTGCTGATTCCAACACCACTAAGGATGAGGAGTGGTAACCTGCAGCTAACAGCTCTTGGCCAATCACCGCTATAACAACGAATGGACTCTTCTCCAATTTCATCTTCTCCAGTTGTCTGTAGGTGGGCTCCAGGGTCGCCTTGAGCGGGGACTTCATGGCAGCATCTACAAGTCCACCGAGGAGCTGCAGACTCTTGGGGTCCTGGGCCAGCCCTGAGGAGAAGGCAGCTAAGGCATCGGCGTGGCGTCCAAGGCATTGTAAAGCTACTCCTTGGCGATAGTAAGCCTGGATAAAACAATAAGAAAAGGCCATACATTTTTAGAAGATGTGGCACACTGAAATTCTTATCAATTTGATAGATTCTAATGATTGGCTGTTAACAATGGAAAATCCATTTTAAGCGGTGTAGCAGCCACAAAATTACTCAATGAACATACTCTATTTATCTTAAATTCTGAAATCGACAAAAATATCAAATCATTTTCAATTCTCGGAGTTTGGAAGATTGTGTCAGACCAGTAATGCACTAAGTCAGACACAACTGTTGTGAAAAAGACTGAGTTGATTATAAACCGAGAAACCGACAAAAACCCACACTTCTGAAAAGCGGACCCGACATCCAAGGGGCCTAGTATTATACTGACACCTACTTGCATGCAATTACCCATTCTCTCTATATCCTACAGCTTTCAAACAGCTCTTTGCCCAAACATGTCCGGTCGGAGCAAATCCCACTTCACACCGACAATACCAACACAAAGATTTTTTATCCGGGAGCTTTAGCTTGATGGCGTAACTGCAATCATCAAGGAGCAATTTAAAATAAAACCGGCCATAAAGAGTGGTTTGACAAGTGCTGAAGGAGAGGCCCTGATTGATGACAGTGTTGCAGCGGAGATGACCATTTGTCATATCTGGGAATCAACTGAATACAACAACCCCCCTTACTGGGAGACATGGGCTCATTTCCTGTGATAAGAGCTGATAAGCCACACAATATAGGAAGACCCACTGTTGTAAGGTCATCTGTGGGATGGCTTTACAGGGTTTCTGATAACACTCCATTTAGTGAGCAAGGTATTAGCAGTAGGGATTTTGTTTGGGGCTAAACTTTTTATAAGTTTGACCAATGACAAGACTCATATCAAACCTTGCTCGGTCCTTCACAGAGAGTTTAAATATCCTGTTTGGCCCTGTACAGTGGTTTACACAGCATTGTTGGAATGGTGAGATTTTCAAAGTAGATACAGGATTAGCAGGTGAAAGGCCTTCTATAAATGTGAGCTGGACAACAGAGTTTGAATACACGGTATATCACACACTGCAAACACATGAGGGTGAGCACTACCTTACAAAATAATACGCCCAGTTTTCCTTAGGTGCAGTTTTTGTAATGTGCGGTGATTCTTGCTGTTCAGTCAATAGAAGCCATTGGACCTATTCTACCACTATTCATGGTGTCATTTGGTTTTTATTATGCAGATGGTATCACAGAGAAAGGCGAGGATGCAGAAAAGTATATATACCTGGGTGTGAAAAGAACACAGGCACAAAATGGTCTTTTCCACACAAGGGTGTTTAGTTAGCCATTGCGGGGAGAGGATAAATGGTATATTGGTGAAATACTTGCACAGCCAACTGAGGTAACCATGTTGTGTTCACGTAAAAAAGAAAAAAGATATCTGGCACAGAAAGAGAAAGACGACCAGATACCCCTGATGATGTACACAGTCAGGAAAATCCGACCACTTCCATGGCTTGTACGATTTACCTTGAACTCACAAAGCCGAGCACATGACAAAATCGTTTAGCTAGACAAACAATTGACCCCTCTCCTCTACCTTGGGGCAGTGTTTCTTATCTTGTAATCCCCTCGTTCAGAGAAGGATTAGCAGTCTCTGTACCGCTCAGTCACATTCATGTTACCAGGTTTGAATAATGAACTTGTTTGACGTGCGACAAAAAGAAATTTCTGTTCAACGGTCTGCCGGTTGCTGTAATAACAAGGTACAAGGCTGTAATCCCGTAAGATTAATGATCAATTATTCCGCGTTTGTGATGTTGAAAATGCTTAAATAAAGGCACTAAGATATTTCTGAAAGCTTGTTGCAACACGCCGTGTTTCAGAAAAATCCACACATGCTCTCCCATTGTTTATGAGTAAGGTGGTACACAAGTTTTAGTATATTCCCTCAGAAAATTATGGAGATTTACATAACCAAAAATACATATTATAATGCAATTCACAGACAGGAGAAATTGCCGGTTAGTCAGACCTGCCATCTACAGCAAAAGTTTTCAAATTATTTTATTTGGTAATTCATAAAATTGTGCCAATGTCACTAAAATGTGTATCGTACTTTCAACAAAAATATATAATTTACTTAATTAATGAAACTAGTGACATCTACATCTGTTGATCTTGTGTTGAAGAACCTAAGTGTCTACCATTTTACAGATCACGGATACTTTTAATTGCATTGAAACAGCACAGTCTGTGAAATATGAAACATTTTCATATTGCCACATATGAAATAGTAAAAATGGAAAAAGATCATCAGTTTTTTGCTCTTGAGCTGTAGCAAACAATAAAATCCTGTCTAAGTTAAACTAAGATACACAGTTAGTTTAATTTTTGTTTGGTCAAAACCAAAACCATCATGTCCATATATTTGGACACAGTTACAGTTATTACACAGTTACGGCAGACATAAGAAGAAAGTTACACCTAGCCGTTACATCTAGGTGGTAAAATTTTATTGAGACCCAAGATTGAATGATTTTTGCATTGCTGCAGATGATTGATAGACATGTCCCTCGACAGAAACATAAAAAAAATTTACTGGTGTTGACAAGAAAACAACAAACAAAACATATGATGCTTCTCTACGAAAAGCCAAAATATGGACTGAAAAGGGACGATTAATGTACTGAGAACGGTTCACTGAATTCAAATTGCTGTTATTAGAAGAATGTTGACTGTCAAATGAGTGTTGAATACACTGGGTTGGAATTCAAAACTGATCATATCAAATTTCATCGCATTATGAAATCAACAGCCATACGATGTAACCATGGTAACCACAGACATTACCATACCAAGCACAATACCGGTACAAGAGAGTTAGCTTTGGAAAGATATCATAGGGGTGACTGAACACAGCTAAAGGCCCCTTAGATCGCTGCACAGCTTGAGTTGGAAGAATGGATGGGGCTCATTCAGCGGAAGCTGTTCTTAAAAGACAGTTACTGTTGAGATTCTTTGAATTGGATGCAATTGTTACCAGCCACCTCTCTCTGAATCATTCATTGTTTTATCTTTTTCACACAGTTGCAAGACTCAGCCTGTGTGTTTTCATAATGGCCAAGAATACCTGTTCAGTGTTCTGAGCTGCTAAATGAACCCAGAAAATGCAACATCCTTCTTGTGCTGCCGATGTTTATGTTGAGTCATTCACAAGGTTTGAAAAGCAGGGCGAAAATCCATCCTCCCACTTTGCATTTTCTGAAGTTAAATCTTTTGCAGTCTCACTAGTAACAAGCCTAGTTGTTTTTTTATGATGATGATTGTAAACACCCCTCTAGCCTACAACAGTAAACTGCCTAATGGTTGACCACAGAGTCAGTGAAACGAAACAGGCAGCAGACTTGTTTGTGGCGTACCTTGGGACAGATTTGAGAAGATATACGATGTCAGATGGGCTTAATTCTAATGAAATTCTGTGACACACAGAAATCCCTTACAATTCAACAATTCTGAAACTTGGATCCCACGACTTCAATCTCAAACATGACATTATTTTCTGATTGCAAAAATTAATCCTTTTCATATTCTATCACTGATCATTAATAATTAGAGATGTGAATGCATTTAATCAAACTGCCATACTAATCCCCTGACAGTGAAGGAAAAATCACAATGCACTCACGACGAGTTTGCCAGAGGCTAGTCCTGTTTCTCCATGAATTATTTGATAGGAAAGGCTCAGAGATTTACTTGAAAACTATACTATCAAAACTCACCACATTTCTGCCTCATTTCAATGCTAGCCCATGCACAAACACGCACACTGAAGTACATATGTAAACAAAGGGCTCACACATAAATACTTATGTGGAACATCCTGTCATTAATTGATGATCTTTCATTTAGAATGTGCTCAGTACATTCTCTGAGACCACAACCACCACCCTCTGTGAGAGCCCAACACTTCATCTCAATGACAGAGCAAATGGTTTGACCGATTGGAGCTCAGAAGTGGCACTCCTGAAAATCAGCTTTAGCAGTTCATATTCGTAGACCAGGATATAAGAGGGCCATCGATGTACACAAACAACATTCACCAGAGAACACATTTCAGAGATTACTACGACAAGCTCTTTTAGCTGACCCACCGCGACATATTACACGTAGTTATCTGCACGACAGTTTTTTTATGGGAACGAACAAATGACATAATATTCTTTTGGCATTGAACTTTCTTGATTGCCTATAACCGCATACCAATCATTTTACAGCGAACGATCGATCCTAGGTACGAAGAGGAATCTGGAGTGCTTGATGGTCTGATCAATTTGGTCATAACAATTTAATTTGGCGACACTAAAAGACCAGCGTTGAAAGCTTTGTGGGCACACGGCCAAGTACAGAACTGATTGAATCACAGTCATTAAGGAATGCACTATGATCCTTTCAATTTTAAGTTACAAAAAAAAACACTTTTATCAAGAAAGGGACCTTCGAAGGAATATCCATTGAAATCGTCTCATTAGCACAGCATGATGTAGAAAATGGATAATTATTGTAATGGAGTGATATCAGCATTCTATCAGTCTTCATGTAGCACTGATGGCTGATGTAGCATTGGCGGCTGACATTTTGCTCATCATGGTGCGTCACTATCCATCCAAAAGTGTGTGATGTGAATAGCTATGACTTTGTGCTGCAGTAAAGAGTGCATACATCTGCTTGAATGTCCCATCCACATTTTCATCTACCTGTGATTTCAAATTTCATATTTTGTGTCAACATTCAGGTAATATGAAGGATGTGGATTGAGGTATGGGAAAACATTTTGAAAACTAACGGCCTTAACTTCTCCCTTCCACAGGAGGGTACTTGTGTTCATGCAGAACTATTTCCCGCTCTCAAATTTATTATTCTCCAATAAATATATAGATTTGTACATTTCTGGGCATAAGAAAAGAAAAACTGAATTGTAAATGCTATGTTCTGTTGGTGACGATATACCTATATGATAATGTCTGGATGAATTTGGGTGTACATTTTATACCGATAGTCAATCTTCTAGTAATGAATGCAATGCATTATCTCGCTGTGAGGCAATAACCAACATTTTTACCACCTTCCTTCTGGTAGAGATTCCATTGTACTATAGAAAACAATAGGCTTGCTCCAAAACTTGGTGGTGAGAGAACCAAACACTTAACACCACATTTGCAATTCAGACTTCTAATTTTACAGCAACATGTACGTGTTATTTTCAAACTCACGGTAATGGCCAGACACAGTGTAATGCAAATGTGTAATGGTATGTGCCAAGACCGTGTAAAAGAACCAAGTCCTGTCTGTTGTTTCCCTGACTGGACACTTTCCCATTGCCATCTAGGATTACACAGTATTACAATGGATCCACTGGCAAAAGTGCTGCTATGAAGAGACCACCTGACCAATTCCCTGGGCTGTAACATCTCACAGGCTGACGGCACAGCTGACTGACAGCCGACCAACCTTGTGGAAAAGTTCTGGTGAAATATGTACGGTTTTCGGCAAAGTCTGGTCAACCTTCAACATTGGCATTCGAGCATTAAAGCACAGCCTGATCTTGGGTTCCATACGGCACACTTCCCTGCTTTCGACCTAATGGAGCTCATATTGCATGCCTTGATGCTATTATGGGGTTAATTCAAAGAATGTGAACCAGAATTGGGTGAATTATTGGCAATGCAATATGGCTGAAATTACAAGCAGAACTCTGTGTGCGTCTATGCATGTTTACGTTACAAATTTCAAATATGCACCCCTGACGTCTAGGCTTTGTACAGACACATCATCGACTGAATGAAATGCATGCAACTTGGGGGCCATTCAACACTAATTGCACATACTAATCTGCCTGTTATTATGTTTGTCACGCAAAACCCGGCATTTTACTCATGCCTGTCCATTAAATCACTGCTAATTAGCTAACACGCCTTGTACGGCAGGAACCTCAGTTTCACATAAACACATTAAACTTTTTCCATTATCTCTAAAAGGCAGATCTTTTTAATCCCTGTCAACAGATTTGCGCTATGTCAGAAATTATGAGATTATTGCAGTCATTTACTGAAACTGTTTGGGGGAAGAAAGGATATAATCTGATAAATACGAATGGCCTTTACCCCCTTGAAACTAAGTTTTGGTTTAACCTGATCGATTATGGTGGCGAGGTTGGACCTGGGTTCATGGAAGTAGGTGTGAAGGGGTTTACTAAGTGCTCTTTGGTATCATAATACAAGGTGCAGTTGATTCTTGGGCTGGATGTCTGCTACTGAGAAAGAAATGACGGCTTCAAAGGGAACTATATGTAAGGGACGTTTACAAGCCACACTTGACTTCAATTTGGCTTCATTTCCACAGACAGCTGCACAACAAAAATGTCACTGGCTGGCACCAGGCTAGTGTAATAGCACTATGCAATACCTGAGTTCAGGTGTACTGGTGTGCAATCCCAAACAATCCACTAGTCTTTGTTCAAAGCATCAATTAGGGAGAGACTGGAACTGTTTTATGAGATCTGACAATGCAGTCGGGACTCATCTCAAAGCCCCTTTTCAATTTTCAACTCTGTACTATCTGTTCTGTGCGGCCAGAATGAAAGCCCTCGGAGACAACGACTGACAATCAGTGTGCTTCAACTCTTGGCTGTAGTTGGACAATGTACAAAGCAACCGAATGATTTTATTGAACCACACAAAGAATTGTTTATCATTCACTGCTGAGACAGGTAGCACCTACCTGTGTTCTGTGCCTTTTTAATAAAACACAAGAAGTTTACAGGTACGCGTAGTCAAGCAAAGCCCACTGACACCAATGTGTGAATATGTACATTTATATAGCAATGTTATGAGGTTACGATGGAATGCAGAGGCAGAGAAAATCTACAATTCATAGCATGATGCTGTGTGTAATAAAAAAGTACACACACTATTTTTCCTTGACATGAAGTATTCAAAAAGTGGCTTAAAATCATTTTGCACAATATAAAAATGGCCTAATTCACCATCATTGCTAAATATATTTTGAAAAGAACTTCAATTTTTTATGATTTTGTCCTCTTTACCAGATATTAAGCATAAGGCTACTTTCATTTATCAAAGTTACAATCCATCACACAAATTAGGTGAATCACTGGTATTACATCCACACATGAGAACTGTATAGATACTGACAAACAATCTACCAGAAATTTCAGAATAATGTTAATATTGTGATAAAAAGTTTTCATCTGATCAAGCCAGAATTTCTGTTGGTACAGCCAATACAGCAACAGAAAATATGAGAAACCAGCAAGAACACAGATTACATGAGGTCCTTGCATAAGAAGATAATATGAACAGCTTTCTCAGACTTTGACACGTCTTCAACCTGTCTACAAATTGTCCAACCCACAAATCAAAGGATTCTCTCACCTCTAACCCCTTAACCTACATTCCTATTATTGAAAATCCACCAGTCTCGCAGACAAGAGCTCTTTAACAGTCAAACTATTCCTTAGAACAACACAGACTAGGTAACCACGCGCAAGAAAATGTAATTAGACGAATTGAAGATGAACTCGACATTGAGACAGTTCAGTCAATCAAATTATGTCTTTTAGAGTATTTTTTCCCAATTGTTCTTTTTTTGTTCCATTCTCAAACAGGTAAGAGGCTGACACAGGTATGCATTACACGCCAGTGTCTAAAATAGGAAGATTTACAGCCATGGTGATTCACCTTGTGAACTGAGCACACATAAAAAAGACAGATTCCCCTGCCACAGGGAGCATTACAACTGACGTCAGAGGGCAGGGACCATGGCTTCTTGTGACGCAGGAGAACATTAACATTCTTTTTGACCGAAACACTTTTCAATCCTTTTGCCTATATTATGCAAAGGAACAATGCTTGCAATTTTTGATGATATTTTGACTACATTTTTCTCACATCCCTGGAAGTATATTGAAATACTCAGTATTAGCCTCACCAAAACAATGCACTATGTTATTATGTACAGAATGCAAAGTTATTGTTGACAAGTGAATGCTAGTCCCCCATTTAACATTCAGCCACCAACAATAACATAGGGGAATTGAACATATACATGGCTGTTTCGACAGCTCGAACACTCTAGGCTTTTGGACTGCATTATGAAAAGAAGGACAAGAAACTGCATTTTACAGACAAAACAGAAAAATCTCTAGAATTCTTCAAGAGCGACACCTAAATAGAGCTTAACAAGCCAGTCAGTGTACCAACTCAAATAGACAAGACAGAGTTAAATCAGAGAAAAACTTAAAAAGACAAAAGAGCATTTCTTTGCAAAAAATGACCAAGACTTTGAAAAAGAATTCTTCATTTCTTGTTACAGCTAGCTTTTATAGTACCCGTGCGCAGAGTAAATAAATAACAACAAAGCCACAAACGATAAACAAACATCTTTCTCTGGGGAGGACAGTGGGTGGGGGAGGGGAAAAGAGGGTGATAAGCTGTTCAAATGTTGGAGCTAAAAGGAATTTCTCATCTGAAAGGTTCAATGAGAAATTGTAAGAGCACACACAGTTACATGCATCACGGGCAAAGAGAAAAAGCAACGGGACACTTCACTTGTTCCTTGCAAACAAAAGCAGACAAAGTTCAAACATAAACAGGCAAGATAGTTGGAATTGTTGCCGGTAACTCCACGTTTTCCATGAATGAAACAGTGAACAATGCACATTCTGACAAAAAAAACAACAACTGCTGCATACTTTTCTGGTGACTGATGTTAAAAAAAAACATGCTACAAGTCATTTTGTCAGACCTTACAGGACAACCAACCAGTGGTTGGTTGCCAATTTGAAAACTATAAGTCTTGTTGCCACAACACAATGGATAAGAAATCAATTGTATTTGGAAGGTTAACTGAATATGAAAGATGCTGCCAAAGGTCTAAATGTCCCAAATGGCTGTTGGAACCTGTGTCAGTTTCAGAACTTGAAATACACATGATCAGTGTACATTTCAACCAACATTAGCAATTCATTTTCTTCCTCCACATAACAAAATTGATGACTTTACTCTAAATACATATTCCTTTTCCCAGGAGAATTTCAATAATGTCAAAAATCCTGGACACAGGAGCGAGGACACTGAACTATTGTCTCGCTCCTTGATGGCTCATAATTTTCTCCATTCACTTGATGATTATTTTTCCCACACAGAGCATGTAACACAAATCAGCTTTAATCAGTATAATTGATTATGGCTCATCTTTTTCCCATGCTCACAGCATCCGAGAGGTAAAGTACAGGGGGCAATTAGCATCAGAAGAGATCAAAAACAATAAAGCGACTGATATTCTGAACACAAAACAATCATAGTTTTTACCACCTGAGCTGGATGAAGTACATCCATGATAAATATCAAGGTATGCAAATAAAAAGCCGGAAAAATATGTGTTGACTTACTGATTCCACAACACTGAACACGAACCATGTACCAACACAAAGTCTCCAGTTTTATGACATAATTTTTTGAAATAGCTCTGTCACAGAGGTCAAACAACAACAATACTTGTCCTACTGTACCGCTACATTACTCATTCGGCCTCTGAAATGCCTGTGAATTATATCCTTGTGCATTTAACTACTGACGTTACATCTGCCTCTGTGACCAGCGGCCCTGAAATTCAACACTGGTGCTATTTCTTGGTCTGAACCGAACAGCCTAAAGATATGCGTTAATTTTTCATGAACGCGGGTAGTGGCAGCCATATTTTCTGCGCTGCTGAAAAAGGCTCGCATGTTTGTAATCTTGATGATAATGAATTGAGCAGATTACGGGCAAAGTGTGAGAACAACGAAATTCCTGTAAAATATTGGGATTTTCCGAATGTCTTATTTGACATGACAAACACTTCATTTTATTTATTATTAGGGAAATAAAACATGACTGTTTACCTTTTTTCTCGGTTGCCATTTCATCATACTGGTTCACAGGGACTGTGATGATAGAAAAATCTTATGTGTGATCACATCCTTGCCAAAGACTGCAAGCAAAGGAGGAGGCACTTCTTCCAAAATGTACCACTTATCCGTGATTTGTCAGGAATATTGTCACATCACGCACACAACACTTAACACGACACAAGGCACTGACTCGGGCCTGTTCAAATCAATGCCTCGGAGCGACTGATTGCATAATGATGAACACCTCCAATCAAGGACGGGTCACTATGTTCCACCGTCCACTTCAGATTCATTATTGTCGCAAGAAAGTCAGGGGAAGGTAATGTCCAAGCTAAGTGCCTACAGCATTGTTGATTTTACTCCGAGCATTCAAAATTTGGCAACTCGGTGTGATGACGTAGATGACAATAAACAAATGAACAGAAAGAAAGACGGTGATAATTACTCCATTGGAAGATCTTAAAGACCCTGTAACTGATGTCGTCAAATTGGAAGAAAGTACGTCAACACAAGTCAACTGTGGAGTGCACATAGATCACAGCATGAGATAAAATTAGATGAGAGTACTAGCAGTCGGTCCAATACATCACAAAATCTTCAGAAGTCACACACCTGGAGCCATAAAAACATCAGCTGTACAGTCAAGCACACCTTTTGATCTCCTTATGCAAGAAGCACAATGATCGTTACAAGACTGAAGTATCTCCCAGTACGTGCGGTTCCTTGACAAACTCTATGCTGAATATATCCGTCAGTGATCCGTTCTTCTTAACATTCACTGGAAATTTTGTTCTGTATCAAAGCGGATCCATGGGCTGACTCAATCAGAAAATACTGGCAAGTGTTCTTTCCATTTAAGAAAAAAAGGGGCATCTATCGGACACAGTGCACACGTTCCAATTCGGTGCTGCTTCAGCTAATGGCTTCACATAGTATAGCACGGTCCGATTATTATTCAGCTATTCACCTCAATGTACACATGTATCACGGCACTGTCTTTTGTCGGGCCTGACAGTCCCTTACAGCTTTCACAGCCAAGCACTAATCAAAGAGACTATTGGTTACAGATACACGTAGGGGTCGGGATATCGCCAATCAAAAGAAACAACAGAGAGAAAGTTTGGCCGGCTTTGCCTTGCCGCTACCTGCTTGCTGTCTCTCCCTCCGTCCCCTCTGGCCAGAACATACCATTATCTCAAGCGGGGATCTCAAGCTGACAGATTGTGGTGAGTGCATATTACCTGTGCATTGGACTCTGTCCAAGACACTGCTAATAACCTGATAATATGTTGTACCCTTGCTTATCCGCTGTACAAAATCTGCATCCAATAGAAAGCCAGTCGATAATTCACAGACTTCAGTCCCTGCCATTGGTAGCAGGGCAATTTCATTTTACTCAACTGTATATTACAGCTTGTAAAGCGGAGATGATTTCGTAAATTTATCAATTAAGAATTAATTACCACAGGGGTAACAGCCCCTCTTCAAATTTGACAGCCCTTTTTGAACACGCATGACATGATTTTTATTTCCACCGCTGGAGTCTTCACCTTTTCACCTCTTGGTCAATGCATTTGTGAAGGTCCAACAACAATGCACAGAGTATACCATTGGCTTTGTCAACTGTACCAGTACTGTATCTTGATGCAGTTTCTGTCCATATTTCCCCTTTTTTTGGTTGCACATTTTAAATAGATGTTTGGGACCAGAGAGTGCTAAAATGCAAGTCAAAATTCAGGGACTGACAACCGTGCAATATTCCATATAAACCTGTAAGCTTACAATCCCCCTTTTCCCGAAATGGTACAATCCCGAGTGCTGCGCAATAACAGGCATGATGTATTGCCCCAGGGTCTTTCAGGTAGGAAAGAATAGCGAGAGATGGTATTGCAGAAAAATCAATGAAAGTGGAATATTTTCTGCGTAACAGCTTTTTGAACAAATCAATTTGTCATGGCAGGCTTGATGATGGGAAATAAATAGCTCAGAGCAATTAATTTTTTTCTCAGTTTTCTTAACAGTATATCTATCAATATGATAACCTCCGCCGCACTGAAAGAAGACACCACACACAGTCATCCCTTCTGGCTTTTTTTGTGCAGAATCCCGATGATGAGAACAGATCTGTGAAGATTACACTTCATCAAAAGAAAAACCCGAGACCATGATATGTTTGAAAGGTATTCGCTACTGGGTAATGTACCATGCCTCACCACAGGGATGAAATAATCATTGGACAAAAATTACTATGGGTAACATGAACTGCGAACACAAGTTCACTTGAATATAATCTGAAGTCTAAATGTTTGATGACAGCAGAATGAACACTTGTGAAAATTTTAAGACTAAAGATAACCTTGCCTATTTCTTTGAAACAAAAGACTTATACTGTTCTTATCAATTTTTGGCATCTTGTCCAAACCTTCAGATCTCATCATCTTTTCTTTTAAGAATCCCTTTGCTGTCAAACATCAAGAGTTTTCCACTGAAAAGTCACATTGATACAATCTGTACAAAAATCCTAGTAGAGAGCTTTGCAAAGACTATCGCGATCGGTTCCAACATGTTATATCAATCTCCGAGTTGGAGTGTTTATATTGTGGTATTTGTACTGGGGCTTGATTACATGGTAGTGAATATTTCAAACATGCCGGCAGTAGTTCAAATACGGTGTTGTGATTGATAATTTGGCTTCAGTTGGCATACAGCAAATAAAACTTTGAAATGCGGGTTCATGAACACAAAACCACTGCTTAGCCTGATTGACTAATGCCCTTGTTTGTCAAGTTCCACAGCATGTGACAGAATAGGAACATATTAACAGCATATGTCTAGAAATATGGAATTTCACTCTCTGTGAAAATAATTTCAGTTTCTCTATTTATAGGTGATGATATCAAGCACAATGTAAAAAAATGCACATTCTGTTATAATCCATTGGTGTATTTATTTATGTTCAAATTACTAAATATCCTTGAATACTTCCAGAATATTACAAGCAACTAACTTCAGGATCTTTACAAAATGGCAACTGATTTAATTTGTTCAGTGTTGAATTATGTTGAATGTCAATCTTTGCAATAAAAGTGTGAAATTTTGCAACATCTTCCGTATCAATGATATTTTCACTAAGTTTTATGTTCATGAGCTCTGATCCTGATATTACAGTACAGCAGCCTATATAAACAGCTGCAATTCTGTAAAATGTGATGGGGAAAATCGATAGAGGGCGCTCTTCAAACATACTCAACAGCATGTTGTAGTTAGTTAGCATCCACTTGTACACGTTGCTGAATGTGTCAAACACACCTGACAACAGTCAGCTGGTACAGGTTAACAAACAAATAACACTCCAGAAGCCATGAAAAATCTTGTAAGTTTAGTTTTACGATAAAGAGTTCCATTAAAACTATCAGAAACTATAATTTGACAATCAAACAGGTGGTTTTTGGTCTGACTATTAAAATCAGATATTTCTCTCAATTAACAATAACAGTATATAAACCTACCAAGCTTATAAATAATCTTCATTAGGAAATAGGGAGGCATGAGTAAACTGGTTCTTGATGACAAGAAATGTAAATATCAGAACTAAGTCAGTCATCTTACAGATTTTATCTGTAAAAAGGCTGTAATTTGCTTGACAATATAAAAATAGCTTGTCATGCATATTTCATCTGCATCTATCACCTCAGGACACAAGCAGTTCAACATCTAAATATTTAATTAAAGATTCAGTATTGACATTGGCAATCTAAGGTCAAGTTCATCTTTGCAGATTAATGCATATGTTTCAATGATTCATTTCAGCTGAGCACTTGACAGCTAAATATTTCATAAAGGTCGTTTAACAATTTATTAGTGTTCCACTTGCTCTTGTTGTTGAGACGTGATCTGTTATCAGGATCTTGAACTTCAGAATCTGCATGTACATACATTGACATACACAGTTATTTACATGCTATCTGTGGTTTGTCAACATGAGACAAACATGACCATCTTTAACCTTAAATTTTGTATCAGTAATGGCCATAGTGTGCTTGTAAATTGTACATAATCGAATTATGAGTCAATTCACAACAAGTAATCTGGTCAGAATGATTGCCATTTACTGTTTTGACAATCTTGACAGGTCTGGTAAATATCATATTTTTGCTACCATGCATGATAGGGTGGTAACACTGTTTGCCATATAAACACTGGATGTAACCTTGCTGGACTTATGTGACACCCAGGGCCATATTTGTAGTTCTGAATCTCAACTATGCTTTGTAGGAATCAAAGTGCTGTGTCCATGCCAGTACTAAAAGCTGTGCTTTCGTTGCAGCCTAGTTTCAATGGATATCTTGGATCTGTATGTACAGAAATGGGGTGGTCCAATAATGAGGTTTACATGTAGGTTGTTTGTGTGCTTGCAGTAGGTGAACACAAGATGATACGGCCAGGCTTTCCTAAACCTGACAAACATTTTGAAGATGACCAATAAAGTATAGAGATTGCAAAGTGTGTCAGGATGAGCCAGTCATGGGGCTAACACAGTTAGCCTCAATTACTGTGACATTCATCGAATGAAGGCCAATGATCACTACACGCTATGGACAACTGACATTCTGAATATAAGACATATGATATCCACAATCCAATTACTTTAGTTTGTTCTGTAAACCTAATTTGAGGGTTTCATTTTATTAGATCATTGTTCAGCCCTTTGTACAGAAAAAATTAATTCCCAACATTGCATGAACGATGCATTCACTTTCAAATTTAATATTTAACTTCTTGAAATATGAGAACTGAAAGAGTGGTAGTATTTCAATTTTAAAGTTCAACTTGCATTGTTTTTGTCATGTCTGATTATAATTTCTAAATATTTATTCTCCATATTGATATTAATCCTCAATATATTGAATGCTTATTCTGGCATAGTACAAATATATTAAAGGTATTAAAGGTAATACAAAACCAAATGTACGTTATACCTGGATATGATGGTCATTTTCAGTTCTGGTACCTGTACAAATTTTTACAAAAACATGATGAACTGTAAAATTTTGCAACAACCATAGTAACTTTGTTATGAAATTTCTTAAAAAACCCAGTGAACTCATCATAATGAAGCAGTCTGTCTCTGATACAATTCCCTTTTTGGAATTTTGGTGGGGGGGGGGGGGGGGGGGGGAGGTAGTTTGTAACGAATAATCTATCCCCAAAGTGAGAATTTCCAGAGGGATCTCTCTCCTCATTATTTTATGGGACTGATACCAGGGAACAATAAGTCTGGCTCAACACATTCCGTGTAAATGAGTCACTCTGGACACAGGTATACCACATAAACATATATAATGACTACATAATGTTAATTTCCTAGTTTCATTTCACTGTTTTTACACTTGGTCAGACATCTACACTGTGCCACACCAGGCATGTTGCACATCATGGCGTGGGCTGATTTGTAATTTCATCAGAAACCTTACAACTGGGCAACCATATGGTGTACCACTTCAAAGCCTGCCGCTGCCGATGATTTACTGAGTATTTGGGGCAGAAGTTCTGCTGTGATGTGCCGCCTGGGAAATTGCTATTTCATCTTGCACATCACTACATGAAATTAATTTCACATTTGATCAAGCACTGCAAGACCCTTTAAAACAAGCAACCATCCGACATTTTGTATTTCACATGTACAACGGAACCATTCTATACTCACTGGCAACAATAAAACAGGTGACTATTACTATTTGAAAACAAAATGCAAACATACTGTACCACGGACATACTAAGGTTCCAAAGTCTCACTGTTCAACATTTCATTTTTTAATTACAATGCAGTCTCATACTTTTCATGTATTCTCAATCATTTTTTGTTTTTTTCATGACATGCCTTTTCTTGTTCTACTCCGAAAATCATGCCATGATACCACCTAGATTCTACTTGCCAACAAATCCTGTATCTAAACAGTCTCCTATGGTAACTGTTGACAACTGAATTTTTGTCCAGACCTGAGACTAGAAATTAGAATTATGGACTATAACAAAGCATTTTGTACACAATGCATAGTACTGGTGAGACTTGCACTTGGTACATCAATAAACTTTCCAGAGAAGACGTATTTGTGTTCTAGAACAAAACAATTATAAATATATCAGTAAAAGTTACAGATATTGCCTCTTCAACCAAGGTGTCAAATCTAACATACAGAACATGAACTTGGAATGGAAACAGACCAGTCTGAATCTGTAGCCATCACAGATCAGGGTATAGAAATACAGACTTCGATCGTCATCCCTCCGGGCTAATCCCAGTCATATTTGCACTGAATAAATATGCTGACTCAGCAAAATTTGGACTTAGTGGAGCAGCAAGAGTTCTGCCAAGACTGATAGTCCTGTCATGAAGGTATCTGCATAACAATACCAGGACCAATTTTCAATGTCCTCTGTGTTTGAGATACACAATATTCTGACTTGCCGACGCACAACACGTACTCTGAAAATTTGCTGATTCATCAGCCGGGGTGCCACATTTCCGAAAAACTGCCTGAGGACACACTGTACCCGGATCCCTATCTCTGTCAGGAAGACAATGTCTGTACTTTCCATTCACTTATGTATCTATGGCCTGAACAGCCGTTTTGCAGGAGCCAGAACTATGACCTACCGGAATGGGCGAAATTCAGTGATAATTTTTCAATACAACCAGTATTTACTCCTGTCTGTACTTTCCTAGTATGGCATTCCAACTCGGCAAGTCTGTGTGATGAGTTGACATACACTCTGGTTAATTACACCTAATATTCAATGCAGTTCACAGTTCAGCAAAGAGAGGAATTGACATAAAAATCACCAACAACAGCAGCAGCTTGCCCATACTGACAGATCACCCTTTCTCTCTATACCTTGTTTAAACCCTATTACTTGAAGTATGAGGGCTAGACCAAATTACCGGTATGTCGGGATGACTAGCCTGAATATCCCTTGTGAGAAGGCACACACTGCTGTGAATCCGGACAACAACGTGGTCATCTTTGTCACGGAAAGTTCAAGGGTTCTTTGTGCTATTTCCCAGGAACAGCCAGTGGCTAGGCCGCCTGAGACAAGAACCATGTCTTTCTGAACTGAAATTTTCTCTCTATTCATCACAGACAGGTCTCAATGGAGTGATGACAAAAATGCCTTCAGGGCTGATGGCACTAAAGATAACAGTACCAAAAGACTGACTCTACTGCAGAGACAGAGCACATGCCAATTACCTAGGTTCCTTAAAAAAAAACTTACGCTATGCTGGTTGTTCATTGTGGTCAGTGAAGAGGAAACGACAGAAAGCTTGACCATCTTGTTTCTACTTGTTTGGTATGAAACTGACATGAATCTGGAATATACTACGTCTACACAGTCACCATAAGTTTGTGTCTCATCTTGAAAACTACAGTTGCACTAATATTTCTAGACCAGTATATGGCCTCAGCTGTCTGTCAGTAAATTTAGATGAACCAACAGTATACCCTGCGCAAGAGTACATACCTAACTTCTTTGTATAAATTGTAATACATCATCAATAATTGTGGAACTTAATTTTTGCAGGTGTTATAGCTGAAATATAATGCTCCTTGCATGACCAAGCCAGCCAAGGAAACCGAAATGCGTCATTCTATTTATTGCGTATTTCAACTCTTTTGAGACAATTTTTATAGGAATTTCTGGACATTTCTTTTCAGTCTTGCATAACTACAGGCACTTTGTAACATTCTGCTTGCGTTGATAGCATGTGTATAGGTGAGAGCTAGAATTTGAATGAGCAAACAAACAACCATGGTACACACAAAGCCATGAGCAGGAACTCACTCAGAAATACATGTATTCCCATGCACGCATGGATCCTTGTATTTGTTTGTACCACTAGAGGAACATTATTTCGTCAGCATCCATCGTACAGAACACTGCAGTAGTCACAGTGTGTGGCATTTTTATTCTGAAGTAGATCCATTTGGCTTTGACAGCACAGTGGTTAGCTTAGACTCTCCACAGTCGCTGTGCCTTGTTTTGTGCGCGCCCACGATGGGCCTGCATTCGAAGACTACACTGTGCAGCTATGAGCACGCGCTGCCAGACACAGCGACTGTCAGTTTTTGCAAGGGTATGAATATTCATAAGGGTAGTGACCTCAAAAGAAACACCTATCTAACTGGGCGGAGAGAATATATACTAGTAGCCGGTAGACCTATATACGTGGTATGTTTTTATTTTTCATTTTTCATTTTATTTGGCTATGCTACTTGTCATTTTTGTTTTGATTAACGGATGTGTGGAGTTCTATAAAGTACCCGGATCAGGCAGAAATCCGACCGGTCGCTTGCAAGAACGTCCAGACCCTGGGATTCGCGTCGCGTCTCTGAAGGGCGCGCGTGTTCCAACAGGGGAGAACGCGAATCACAGGGTCTCTGCCAGACAGTGGTTAGCTGTGTCACTGAGAAATGCTAGGCTCAGAGTTGAGTTGATATTTTCTTTTTTAAACACTAACAATGCACGCGTCTAATAACATTTACAGGTCTTCTTGCTAGGGTGAAGTGAGTACAATGGTTTAATTTAATTAGGATAATGAAAATTGACAATAGTTAGAAAGACAAAAGGCCCATGCATTAGCATCAACTGAGACTTTTCATGTTTAGCGTTGATTTCAAATTCCAGTTTGACAATCACCAAGAATGTGACTATGAAATTTTGTGTCCGAGAAAGTTTTCGTGGGGGCTGTCTAGTGCATAAATTTCACTAGTGAGCACAAATAGTGTTTTGAAATGATGTCAACAAATACAACAAGGTGATGGCTATAATCTAGGAGATCCTTTGGGGTTTGCCGACAGACAAAATGAATGTGTAAATTCTACACTAATGCGGAATGGACTTATTTTCAGTGTTATGCAAATCAGAGAGGAATAAGCGGCACAAACGTTCACATGAGAGTACAACTGTACTGAGCAAGAAGGCTTTTTATATAAGAATAGGAAATCATAGCAATAATCCGACCCAGGGACTCGACTTTGCACACCGTTCTCTCAAACTTTTTTGTACTCTCCTCTGTTATCAAGAGGTCTTATTCACTACAAGCCAGTGTGTGATGTGACAGTTCCCTTGTTCTTCACATCAAATTTTCAATAACTCTCTGGATGGTCACCGCTCGTCATAAAAGAACCCCTTTATACCAGGAGACAATAGCATACTGAAAAGATGTCCGACCAAAGTACCATAATTGACCTAGCTCTTAGCAGAAACTAGGTAAAAGGTCTCTAACAAGCCGATCCTCACTAATTATCCCCATTTGTTGTGTAACTTTTCTGTTGTATGGATAAAAATCCTTGGATTAAATAAAATCACACAAAAAATTAAAAGCCATCACTTAACTGGACCAAAAGGAGAATTCCTTTACTAAAAGCCTCTTATCCAGATTTCTTTTCACCGGAGATGAGTTCAGAATGGTATCCATAAACATCCCCACCAGCCAACACTTGACTCTCAATGCAAAGAATAGGTGTACAGATCTTAAGATATCACGCAGATTTGATTAAGAATAGGGGGGCTGAGACCCTCGGTATGTGAAATGTGACAACAAAAAAATCAAGAGGGTCAGACACCTGTGTTGGAGACGACGGGGAAATCTTCACGTATTCCACTGCCAGAGATAGGTCACTGAAAAACTGATATAGCATTTATCGACACCAACCTTGAAGTTAATAACCGAGAAATTTGTTTCTTTCATTACTCTGGAAATTGACGTGCTTTGTGAAAGTGCACCATTCTGGTTGTTTGTTTGACTCCCTGGTCCCGATTCCTGGCTTTTGAGTAATCAACGCAGATCAATACTGGGCTTCTTTGTTTCAAGAGAGAGCTGTTTCTAAATCCAAGCACTCTAAATTGTAACCGATCAATATAACAGCCGCTGAGTGCATTAGGGTCCTTTTAATTATTGTCGCAGCATTAAAATTTAGCAACACAGTGAATTTTTCAAATTTCCAGAAATATGCGGTGGGGGGTCACTGACTTGCTGGCATGATGGTGACAGAAGTAGCTGATAGAGGGCTCCCTTCACTCTATACCAAGAACACGTTTCCGTTCTCTCAGCATTCCAAAAATGTTGAAAGTCACAGCACAAAATGACATGCAAGTACTGTGGGATAGAAATGTTCTTGTACATCAACTTCTGAATAGTGAATCCTGTATGAAACTAGTATTATAAACACATACAGATCAACACATTAATAGCAGAAACAACAGCAAATTTTTTCCAACTGCAAATGATATGAACTCATAATGCTCTCAAATTTGTGTTGGATAAGTGAAGGTAAAGCGAAATGTTTGTTTTAATTTGGCACTAATACTGCAGGAATTTCGTCATAGAGGGGGCGTGCTTTTATGGCATTACTAGCGTGTTTACCAATCTATTATACAAGATGTGTCTATTTGGATACCAATTTATATACAAAATAGATCAAATATGGCTGCAGATTGCATCCAAAACTGAAAAGTCAAATGGGAAGATACTCAGCAAGAAAGGAATGGACTTTCAAGGTTGGAGTGATTTTTTCCTATATCCATACAAAAGCATGTATTCACACTCACTTAATACCTCCCCCTCCAAAAAAAACCCAGAGAAAGGCCACTACTACATACTTCATACACACCGCCTCACAGAAGGGGTTCAGTTTTATTCCAATGTCAGCCTACAGGGAAGTAGCATTCTTTTCTTTGAGCGGGTGCCTTAAATGTTCCGATTACTCCGATTACTCCGATTACTCCAGCAGGTTTTTCAAATTCCCAAGGTCGAGTGGACCCTTCCTGAATTTCTCAACCACTTGATCACTAAGATCATGACAAAGTTTTATTCTTATTCACTTTTTCAGAAGGAACCGTCCGACGCTGACCAGGACGTTCACTTCAATGGCTTCTTATATTTTTTTGAAAAAGTTATTGTGAGGAGTGACGCAGGTGATACCGACCACATTTGTTTGGTTTTTGAATTATCTGGTCCGCAATGCCAATAGCCTACAGAAAAGGACATCCTGCAAATGTTCAGTTCGAGGTGAGAGATTTGAAGAGCCATTGTAAGCCACCTTTCCCTCGTTTCGGATTTTTCCCACCGCAGTTTCACAAATATAAGACACTTCACTCACTCTGTTAATTCCAAATTAGTACCTTTCTCGGACATTTTTGTAGCGGGTCAGTTCAAAACACCCTGGCAACTGCTCATCTGAGTGAAATTGCTCATGAAAGCGTCCACAGCTGAAACACTGCATTTTTTTCCCCTTTTGAAACAGAAATGGGAGAACACATTAAATGAACACAAATGAAGCAGTTTGCAGGTTAACTGCACAATAAACAAGTGTGTGTCAACCTCAGCCTTGTATACGAATGACTCTAATGACTCGGACACCTTGAATACATTCTGGCCTTTGAAGAGAAAGACATTCCTAATTTCTCTTCACACTACCCTGTTTATTTTACGATGACCAAAGGCTTTGTTTTTTTTCATCAAGTCAAATTTTCAGCTACAAACATTGTTTTAGCCTTGCAAAATACAAACCCAGCAACGGCGACTCTTTGCAAGTTCGTGCGTCTGACAAAACGTCAAAAACTAGAGAAGTGACTCAGGTATACATACATAACAATAAAAATCACTTAAATATTGACCCCCTGTAAAAGGCGTGTTCTTTTCTTAATTAACCAAGCCAGTGATTTTTTATTATTTCTTTTATTCTGGCGTGAAATTCAATCGAGTTTGCTGGCGTTGAAGTCGTTTGATAAATCCCAGGAGTTGTTTGTCTCGCTGGTGACACAACACCGAAGGCCGCCATTTTGACACCTGAGCGGACAACAAGAAAATAGCCAATTCCGTGGAAGGAAACACATGATAATCTCATCACACGGAGTTTCAAGCTCTCACATTGGACTCTCTGATGTCGGTGAAAAAAGGTTTAATTCACACTGCTGGTACACTATAGAATACTTGAGCTGTCTGGTTATCCTCACATTGAAATGACATAAATATTGTTGAGAGAAGTGGTAACTGTTTTCTACGGTTTCCATTTCTATTTTTTTTATATAGGCTGAGTACAAACGATAACATTTTGGGGTAAAGGTGATTGAATTTGCTATAATGTTGTCTTATGACAAGTGATGGCCAAGGCAATTTTCACGTATAGTTATAAGTGTCTGATTATAAGCAATGCATACTGACAAACACTGTGCTAACATGGTTTTTGAAGAGACTATCAAAGCTGCTAAAACTTCTTCACAAGTTAGGCTGGCATTTTCAAGGAGGGAAGAGTTTAACCAACTTTCACTTTGTGCCAACCATTTGGTTTCGGAAATCAAAAGCAAAGATCAGGAGAGACACTGGGTATGGTGGTGGGTTATGTCAAGGGGTGACTGTGCGGACAAGAGTCTGTTCAATGTCAGCATTAAGTGTTGCTATTTTACATATCCGATGAGTTATGGATCCAACCAGAGAACAGTCTGTATTCCCAGTCTGTCAGGATAGTAACAGCTACATCACAAACCAACACTGTCTGTGTACAGAGGTCAGCTTTTCAATTCCATGGAAAGTAGGTCATGTCATATGTGTTTCTGGATAAAAAGTCCTTCTAAGCTTCTATGATAATTTTTTTTCACATTCAAGTCTTCAAGAGTTAAAATGGCTCCTAGCAAAATAATTTATTCATGAAGTTTTGAGTGATAATAGACAGAGGCAACTTTGCGAAAATAAGTTTTGCTTTCAAATTACGATTTCAGATGTATTCGTTAAAGTCAAAGTCAAAATTTCTGTGTTGATATGTTTGGCACTATAAAACAGAAAAGAGTGTTTATTGATAAAGAGTTTCAAGCACTTTTCTTGCTCCTAAAAATACAAAGTTTACATCGAGTTTTACTTATGCAAATGCCAATGACCTATGACCTACCTGGGATGACAAGTCAACATATCAACATTGCTCAGCTATTCAAACCATGGACATAAACTTTTTTTTTTACGTGCATGCTTACACATTGGTATTTTGTGAGATTAACTTTTTCTCTCATTTGCCTACTTCACACCACAACATTTTGCATAACAATAGCTCACGGTGCATGGTAAACAGATATGCAGGTAGGCGACAGAATTCTCCAGACAAAATTCCAATTACTTAGGGGATTGTCAAGTAGGTGTAATTTCACATATGGTACCCGCTTAAAATTAAAATATTTCAACAAAATCGTGGGAAGTGTTGCAAAAAAGACATTTCAAAAACGCAGAAACATATTCTCTGTTTGCTTTGAATAGCTTGCTGTTTGTTCAATGGAGATTTGATTCGTAACTGGATTTGCAGGAGCGTTATTGTGCGAAGATATCTCTTCCACTGGTGTCTGGACAAATGCCAGCGGTAGATGAGCATTTTCAAAACATGGCTGCCAAGTGACATCATATGTAGACATGAGAATGTCTAACACAAATTCACACTTATTCTCTGAATTTTAAACTTGAAACACCAGTACAGAGTTAGGGTTGTAACATTCTTTGGTGAGGAAAGGGACAAAATCTAGATATCTGCACTGTCCCACCATCCTCATTTTCTTCATGACAGATTTTTTTCTACTGGAAATTTTTCTGAAAATGAGAATATATCTTCCTGTTGCATTACATGCCAAGTTGTCAAACTTACTGCAGTTATAATGTGGCATTTATATTAGACAGAGCTAATGCTCCTCGTAAACTGGATAAAACAGCTCATATTTTATCTTCCATGAATGATGACCAGGAACTTGTTTGCTGTATTATTTACCGCACAGCATCTTGAACCAGTTTTCAAACCTAACTGCTAACACATGCACTGGCAATGAAACACCAGATATGACAGCACTCTCATGTTAGATGAATAAAGTGAGGCAAGATAACTTCCTTCTTAGTCTCCTCATTTCAAAACGAAGAATTAGGCATGAGTTTTACAACAAATGAGATCTCCGGCGTTGTTGATAATTGGAAAATTTCGTAATTTCCACCTGCGAAATTGAGAAACTGTAGTATCGAACTTAATCCCTTTGCATCAAGAGAGAGGCTTGGATAAAAGACACAAAAACTTCGCAAAGAGAGCATATTCATACACAATTAAGCATTCATCTTTCTGAAAGTTGTTCACGCTTTGAGTGCTGAAATCAATTTTTGCCGCTTTAATAAAATATTATCCAGCCAATTTCTTTTTCAGATTCAGACAATTTTTACCAGATTTTTTCCCAAAAATCTGATCAAAAATTTAAGTAAATGAAAATTGATGTCTGTTTAGTCCAAAATTACCAAAAAATTAGAGAAAAATTCATGGAAATTGGTAAACTTTTGCGCAAATATTATGGTGGGAAAACTACAGCACTCAGAAGGTTGACCAGTACCACTGACACAAGTACGAACATGACGTTCTAGAGGCATACCAGCATTATCTTAAGATCCAAATAAGGTGTTGCAATTCAGAGTAAAGTACTGACACCAAACATTTCCTAAAAACGGATGTGTTAGAAATAACTTTCTATTGCTCTTCCTTGTTCCTCATCAACATACAAGAGTTACGCTGTCCGTTTTTTTTTTAACCCCGAAATTATATCGAGGAAACAAAGGTTTCAGTATGATATTCTCTGTTTATGGGTTTTGGGTGATATCGGCGCAATCAAGCGTACTCTCTCTAAATGCCAAATAGTTTTCACCAATCACAATTCAACCGTGGCACTCTCTTCTCTTTCAAAGTCCAGCTGGAGCGGAACTTTTGATGGGAGGCTGAAAACACTGACCGCATCAAACAGTTCTCTTGTTCTCGGTGATCGCTTTATTATTCAAGGTAAAACGCTGCATGATCGACAGGCAGAAAACGGATGAACGAATCAACAATCTCACATTTCCAAACCAGTGACGAAAGCCCAGGGGGGGGTTGTGGGGGGATGGGGGCGACAGTCATGGCCTCTTGACAATCACTCGCTCGTGCTCCCTAACTGATTTTAGGGGTCAAGCTACACTACCAACTTTTCATTCCACACAATCCTGAAGAAACATCATGGCCAACAATCTGGGTGTTTTGGACTCTGAGTCTGACATAATAAGAAAGCTGGTGTAACGTTATCCTGTGGTACAACCTGTTACAAGTAACTGTCTAGTGGGGCTAAAGACTGTCAGATTCTTACTAATACTGCTAAAACTACTGTTGATTTTGATATCCTTGCTAACGAGCAGAAGTTTGATTTACAAATTGTATCAATGTATGATTTCATCTATCATTTATCAGTATTCAATTTAAAATGCCTTTGACAAACTAAATTTACTTTGTCAAACTTCCCATCAAACGAACTCAATTTTAAAATTCACCACAAATCTCAGCTAAAATTTGAACAGGATCTTTGGTAACGTGAACTGAATTGTATATGATCAAAGTGAGTGTCACAGGTAGCACTTTCTCTGAACCCAATTCTTTTCCAATAAATATTGCTTTGTCCCAGGGCTCAACTTTGCAAAGAGTATATTAAACTTAGTCAAACTTAGTCAAGGGACATTATGTACAACCAAAAGCTATGCTGACATACTAGTTATGTTGATAACACAAGATGAACACTTTCAATGGGTGCCCAAGTTGCCTGTGTTGAAAAATCTACTCAACAAAATATTCCTGTCGTGGTCTGAATTTTGCTGCAGCACACGAATATTACCTAGCTCCAACTTTGACATGGAAAAACAAGGTAGTTGTTTTGAAATTTGGTGGTGAAAGTGTACTACACAAAGTATGTACAATTGTCATGCCAAGGTAAAGATGGCGGAATGCAATGCATGTTTTTTTACCTTTTTGTGGGGAATTGCAATCGATGAAGTCACAGGAGAATACGCTTTCTTGATCCCCAACAACGTAGAACGACTGCTCCCATCTGAACAAATGTTGGAAAAGTTACAGTTCACTTTCAGGTTCTTGGAGTGTCTTCTAGCTTTGGGATTTTTCTTCGCTTGAACTCTCGGTGGCGGAGGTGCGGAGGAAATCATGGCGTGGGTTGTTTTTTAGACATATGTAATGTGTATGCAGCAGCGACACTGCTTTCCTCGCTGTCCGTGACAATGACTCAATGACATCAAGACAAATTTCCTGGCAAGGCTCCCAACATAAAAAACACAGCCGTTTGTTTGCGAATCGAGGGTTTCCGAAAGCACACTCGCTTTCTCTGCTAATGATCTGTGCAAACAGTTTGCTCACAGTGTTTGGGAGACTAACATGACAAGACGGAATGCCGGGACTGTTCTCAAAACGTCAAGTCTAATAACACACACACAGGTCCATTTTCAAAGGAGTGTACACACAGGCATTCAAAGGACGCCTGGGTCATAAACATAGCAAATCCGGATGCCTTGAAAGCCACATGTTCTTGGCAAATACAACTCCAGAAATTAGGATTGTTTAATGAATTTTTGCAAGGATCTCCAATGTCACACTAGAAATTGGTCTAGTCCAAGGCAAGGGCAAAAAAAAAGGGGGTCAGCTTTGTTGAGCAAAATCTGACAGCCTACACGAAATGTTCACCTATGGAATATGGTTCATCAGTTTTTCATACTCAGTAATGACCACAGAAGCATCTACTCATGCTGTTTGAGCATGGGGATCAAATCACATTCAGGTCCTTGTTACCGGTTCTCCTCATGAATGGGCTGTTATCTTTCACTGGATTTCAACTTTTTCTCTGTTGCCATGGAGAAGTTTGCAATCCAGTTGCCTGTTGGTTACTTTGCCGACTTCGATAACAGAGTCTATCCTCGCTGAGTGTATGGTTTGAGAATAACAAAAAAAGGTGAGCTAATAAAGGTGCCGCCTGGTCTTCGAGTACTGAAGATACTTGACTTGTACTTGACATCTACGGCATACAATGATTGGCTCTCTGCGTAAAAATTCAAACCAACCTATTGCCGAACACCTAGGAACAGAGGATTGGTATTTGCAAAAATACTCCACTTACAAGCTGCATGATGTAAAGAAGATCCCAAGTCCTTGAATATCACCCAGTGAAGACTTCTGTAATCTCGACAAGCCACCGATATTTGTTACATGAACATTGAGCGAGAGATTGATATTTGTTACATGAACATTGACTGAGAATCTCTCATGTCTCCGCCTGAGCTGATTGGCATCTGCTGCACATGCCTTGGTGGTCCCTAACTTCTGCGACTGGCCTACACCAAAGTGTTACAGCCAAGGTGCTCTGGCTAGTTTAGGGTGTTACAGGGGGAAGCTTTCACACACTCATTGATACCTACTCAACTATGCAAATTGCGTCCAGTCAGACAATGACTTATGCGTGACTTCGTTCCCACATGGGCGACTCTTGTCTCCTGCCGGTACTCTAATTCCAGTAATTACGGCCCAGGCAAGACACTGAGTAAAATAAGATCTTTTCACAAAATCCCGGATTTAATCCATTCAACCAGCGACCTTTCTTCCAGCACAATAACTTTCCCCAGCTTATATGGAATCGGGCAGAGCAGACCACAATTGAGCAATCACTGGTTGTATAAGAATTTCAAGCGATCCTTTGGTCAAAATTTATCGAGTGTGCCTTGAGGAGATGCATTGTGACAGTTCTCATCTCTGACATTGAAACTCTTTCACTGCGGACCACAATTAAACCGTCTCGCCCAATCCACACTTCTGAAGGGAGGACATTCCCGATTTATTTCCAAGTGAGAGAACTTCAAAGTGAAGCTAGCTCTTGTATAGCGTATCCTATGCGTCCACGAAACAAAGCTTAACAACGGATGAACAAACTGCTTAATTAATCCAAAGAAGCAATTGCTGTACAGTAAATCGTGTTCTTTTGCTCATATCAAACTAGGTGCAATACAACCTAATTGATGTTTTTACTACACTGGACAAGTCAAGTGCTTTGCGCATCCTTTGAAAGCTTAGCTACCATCATTGTGTTGATGATCATTCTGTGACTGTGATGAGAAATCTGGAGTTTGCTTTTTTTATCACTGTCAGAAAGCTAAAATATCACTCATTTTTTGTACAAAGAAAGGTGGGACATTCCTTACTCATTGTTCTCATTCTACCAGACTGTCATGGTAACTGATATGCAAATTTCAATCATATGCAAATTTTGATCGCACCACCACAGAAACTAAGAAGAGGCAGAATGGAGACAACATGATCATTTCAGTGTTGATGGTTTATCAAATTCAGTACCACCAGTGTTTTTTGCTAATGACTGGATATATACAAGGCGAAAGCTTTGGGAACTCTGGTAACTTTTCTGATGTACCTGCTTGTATTTGCCAGCGAGAGCCACTCTAACAGTAATAGGACTGTGGAACCACAATCTTTCTGATGTATAGCCCTTCACAAAAAAGCTGTATGCACTGACATGTTTTTCCTCAGATGGCTATGTAGAGTATTATAAATGATGAAAAGGCAGTTTGGCAGCCCCTGAACAATCTGTCACTGTTGTTAAAATAAGCTTGCATTACCGAGTGGAAATACAATGTAGACAGCTACTTCTCAAAAGCATATTATCAACATTAATGAATTTTAAATCATATCCAAAACAGTCTGAAACATCAGAAAAACATTTTTGTACAATCAAGCTTTTACATTTCAATAGACAGATAAAAAAAAGTTTTTTACTTTATTTTGAATGGTTTTACCACAGTTCAGTAAAGCGACGACTCACACTATCTGAGGACAATCAATCCTCAAGTTCAATCACACAATTTATAATCACTATGATCACTAATGTGTTGCTGGAATAGAAAAGTAATTTGCCTTTTTTCCAGTCTATCATTGAATACTGCGTCTGATGCATCCGATTGAAAACATCACTATATCCCCATTCACTGTGGTACACGGTACACACCTAGCCACCAAAGACAAACCAATTGTTCCTTCTCCTGTATGGACGGACGCCTGTTTCTTGATCATTTCATTCCTACGTCCCCTTGCATTCAGGCCCAATTACGACGCTGTAAACAGCTGTATTAAACCATACATAGGCGGAGATGGGCTAAACCACAGGTGTGATCTTTTTCATTTCCCTTCTTTCTCTCTGTCGCAGTCCCTTTCTTTTTCACTCTGACCTTTATTTCTCTTGGCAATACTGTACGTGCAGTTCTCTACACTTTTTTCCAAACGGTAAACCCACCATTCACGAAGAATAATGCTCAGATTCAATTGCTGCACAACTTCTGAAGACTTTTCACACCAGAGCCCTACAATATGTCAACAGGCCATACACAGAAATTCCTATCACTAAAAGGGCTGATTTTTATTCCTCTATTGTTTACGTGATGTGTGAAGGACCCAAGCAAGTTAGCCTTCAGCCGTGAGCCTTTCTTTTCCATCCATGGACATCCCTAACAAGTCTAATATATACTTGTGATTCAATGCATAATGGGTAGAGTTCTGTCACCACACCTGTTTTGTTTTTATTTAACTTCATATGACTTCAGAGCTTTCAAAACTTGGCAAAGCCGCAAGAAACAAATTCTGCCTCTGCTGCAGCTCGAAAAAAGTATGTCATGTGAGTATGTAAAAATCTTCGGAACACAGACATTTCAACACCTCATCCAGTCACAGATATTCCCACCTACTTGTGGAATCGTCACCCGGTCCCTAACGGACGCTGCTTTTTTCATCTACACATACATTTGTTTCTAAAATGTTGCAGTCTGGTGTGAGAGATTGCATTGGTTGCAGACCGTTGGAGATGGAATTTTAAAAACTGTAATCCAATGTACCAGATCAAGTAGGTTTATGTAAAAAACAACAACATGCACTGAACAACAGAAAAAAAGTGACACTGAAATCTAGAATTATACAAAGTTGGCTTCAAATCCATGATAAAGTTCATTCAATTTCCTGAATTTTTTGACTTATTCAATTTTTCAACCCATGCAATTATAGTTAGCAATGCTTGAAAAGTTGTAGCAAAAATATTTATTGGGTTTTGTTTTTTTGACAAATTACACTGGCGTAAACATACAAGTCTTGTATTCCACCACAGGTAACTTGATCAACATCCAGCTTGCACAATGCAGTCGCAAATGTAAACAGAACCAATTCACGGCGGGCCCGGAGATTGAATACGGTTCCTGGCCACGGACAAAGAGAAAGCAACTCTCTCGATACACATGCGTGGGACCAAACAGTGCAAGCCAGTTTGGGGATGTCTGTCAACACAAAGCGGCTGGAATCTGAGAGAGGGAGGAAAAAATACAGAATTCGAAGCAGACCTGCCAAGAAGACTCAGAAAAGCACACCTGTTTGGAAATAATGACAAAAGGTTAAAAAGATCTGAAAGGGTCCAGATTTTTTTTGGTCTGGGTTGCAATTCCTTTATGATACGTGAGTGTTTACTCTATGAATTGACTCCAACACACTTTGATGTGCTGATGATACTAGAAAAACTTGGGTATGCAGCTACAATGGGAGGCGAGATGGCGTTCATTGTGGGGCAGTAGCTTTGTCTTCATCGCTACCCTATAGACGGCAGAGAGAACTTGTGGCATTCATGGATGTTGCATCTTCTATCACAATGCTACGATGGCAGTAATTGGACAGTTTTTTTATCATCTAATTTGCTTTTTACGGCTGGCTGCACGAAAAACTTGAAACGGTAACTTGGGAGACCTCTTGACATGACAGTCTATGTAAAAGACGCACAAAGCCTGTGTGACGGCCACTGTCCACTGAATACTGGTAGGGAAGGGACTTTTCAAAAGCGTTACAGAACTAATTGACACTCGTTTTCTTCAACTGGGGAAATGTTAAAGTTAAAGTTCTGGTCTTATTGTGCTTCACAAAATAAAAGCGAAAATGTCTGGTTATCTTCAATCACAGTGTAACAGGAATTTGACAACTATAGATATGTGCGACAGATGCTGTCGTCGTGTGAGTTCCAGCTGCCCAGCAGCACCGTCCCACGATTAAAAACAAATTTCTGAGTTTAAAATAAAACCCTGACCATCGACAACTTATGGAAAAGGCATTCCACGTCTACTTGTGAGTGGGTGGTAATGTTACAAAGGTGTTAGGCAAAGCCAAGTGGAACTCATAAATGTCATTTTAGCCACTGAAGTAAATCTGATTGCTGGCTCCAAGACACGCCACCCTTCATTCAGGGTTGGATGACTCACTGAAGTCAAATGGTCTCTCATTTGTAAGGCTCTCATTTGCTCGTAGAGGTCCATTGGAGAGAGTTGGTGGCCCCACATTAGCAAATTCCGTATTCACATTCACTGAAATTACACAAAAATGTTAATGTAATGTCTGTGTCTGCTACTTTCCACATGTGTTGTACAGACCATATGATTGTAGAGAAAATAATTTGCCATATATCGTTTGACTCTGGTGCCCAAACAAAGTCTACATTTTGTGTGTGTTTTCTCCAACCGATTGGCAGGACCTCTACAATGGAACTTATAGAGAGCATAGCTGGCTTTACTGACATAATGTTTGCACTTGCCAAAGTTCTGTTACATTCTTGTATTTACACCCGAAAAGATTGAACAATTACATTTATCCAGTGACTTGCCCGATTTAATACAATAAGATATGTGTACTCAAGAGGTGTATACCAGTATGTTTTTGATTATTTCAACATTACATCATATCCATATGTGGTGTATGTGTAAGCAATGACACTAAAGAATTCACTTGATGTCAATATGATACTGTTCTAATGTTGTGTCCCACGCCGCAGTGCAGTGTCACATCTATCCTCTGAGGACATGTGCAGTGCACCTGCACAGAATCAGCAACGAGCATAGGTAAATATGGTAGTCTGTAGTCTGTTGAAGTGGTACAAACTTTACACCGGAGACATCACTAGTGATGGCCAGTGTCCTACACAGAATGGTATCCATAACCTAACCTTCCAGTGAAGCACCTTGTGACTTTTGGCTCAAAAAACCTCCCCCAAAATCCATTAAAGGAGGGCTAAATCTCAACATGACATCATTGGGGTCAGAGTTCAAAGGGTAATGATGAGATGTCAGTGTCTTAATCAGCAAGGTATCTCTGAGGCAGCAGCAATTTACAACTTAACGATGCCTTGTTTATATCAAACATTGAAAACACTTGTTCCAAAAGCTGCAAATTCCCTTCCTGACATCAGGATTTGACCTTTTATGAGGTCATCACAGACAAGACTCAAAATCCTGTGACCTGAATTATGTAAAGTTGGAACCGAGATCAAGAGTTTGGGCATACGACACCCACTTTAAAAAGAATACACAGTACAAACCCCTTTGAAGTCCTAACTGTAGATGAGTTTGCAATGCGTAATTATTGTGTTTGTTGACAGCAACATTTTTCAAAAGACACCTACTGTAATTTTCCTCAAGAGTATGTGATGATGTGTTAGACTTTGGCTTTTTATTCGGCTTTTTTGAAAAAAGTACACTTTCGCAATGAACAGGAATCACTTTGCATGATTCAAGACAACTGTACAACGTATTTGTTGACAGAGCCCTGGTAGTGTTTAATCAACTTCAGAAAAAGAAAGAAAAAAACACATTATGTACCATGATACCACAGCTCACTGCAAACTCGCTCTGACAGGTAAATGGACGTGTGGTGTGTAGCTGCCAAAGCCGGCATTTCAAACTTCGTCCGAGCAGTCAGTTCGAAAATGACAGTGTAACAATTCACGGTTGCAGGAGATCGTTTGACGTGGTTGACCCTGCCACCCCTGCGCTACGGTTTAACCCTATTGTTTCCACTGAAACGGGCAAGATCAATGCATGAGAAAATGGGGTGAAAAGGTTACTTCAGCGGCGGAATTTCAGATGGGAACTGTGAAAGATTGGAGCTGGAATTTCCATTAATGATTCCTGAGTTTTGAGAGGAAGATAAGAGAAGGTAAACAATGAGCCTGAAACGACTTGAGATTTTTTCCCGATTTGCCTGCACTGTGTCTGGTAATGTCATCAGTGCTTGAGGATGCGTGGAGGTGACCCTTGACAAGCAATAACTGAACATGCTAAGCAAACAAACACGCTACCAACAGATTGGCTCGGGAAGGGGAGGGTCACGCAAGTGTGAAAAATCACGTCTGTCGCTGAAATAGCCATTTTGGCTCCCTTTTGTCGAGGATTTCAGTGTTACCCTGGCATTAGGGCAGGGTAATTACAAATCGATTGAACTTCCCTGGCTTGTCACGCAGACAGAATGTCGTCGAGGGGTAGGTACGCTGTCCTGCAGTCGAGCTGTCCACTCGAAGAAAAAGAGAGAAGTAGAAGAAAAGGGCAGCTGGTTGAACAATGCTGAGAAAAAAGGGTCCGGCTGCCACTTTGGAAATGATTACAGTGGAATAGAAAAGACTCCACTATACTAGGGTGATGATAGATATGGCATCAACAACACGATACACAGTGATGTTCTACCTGCCCCTGATCGATCGTAGACTGCTGTGTACTTTGAACTTCAGACTGACGGCCGGGTTTTGAGTCGGTCCTCCCTTGGTTTCAGAAAACCTGTTGAGTTGCTCAGCAAAGACAATGGAAAGTATGCGAATTGCCGGGCCAATCTCCCATGCGAGGGCTTGTATTACACCATCAAGAGAACCACACTCAAACAGAGCAAACATATGAATGCCTCTCAATGGCGAATACACTTCAATGAATAATTACAGCAGCTTACACATAAAAACAAATTAGAAATGAATGCAATCCTGCCACAGAGACACTGCCCTCTATTGTGTAGTGACACATTTTCTTTTGTTTTAACCTCAATCACTTCATCTTGTAATGATGCACCTTTTTTACATGCATGTCCTTTTGTACCTGACGCAATTGGTAGCATACAATTGAATCACTCTCCCGGCACAGTTTCTCTGGAGATAGTCCAGCAGCAGCATTCACATAAATCGAGCTGGGCCGACATGTGGCGGTGACAAGGGCTAAAACAAACACCGTAAAAGCACTTTTGTAAAATTGCTGTTCTGGAGAGAGAACAAATAAGTGGATAAAAGGAAAATACCATAAGGCCAGAATGATAGATCACAGGCATTATCAACACGAGTGACAGCTTTACCCTCCATGACATAAAGAAAACCTCATTGACGTTAAACCCCCTGATACGGACGGAATGTTGCTTGTGTTAACCCCAAGTTCAGGTGTTCAACAGAGTGAGCAATATTCCAGTTCTGGTGATAAGATCCTCAGCAACGAACTTTTCTACAGCCTGGTTATTCATATAGCAACGTCAAGCTGCCTTTGTTACCACCGTCCGACTATTTCTTACCAGCTGGTTTACAATGGTCAAAATCAAACACAGGAGCACCGACATGATAAATACAGCTCTGGGTGGCTTGGCTGAGTTTTCCAGACTTACTCGTTCGCGCACCTGTTCCTGAATGAGCTGTGCCTCATGAAGCTATATCCAAGTGTCCTGTCGTCCCGTGTTTTTGTAATGGGCAGGGCATCTTTACATGGATCAGAGCAACTCTGATTGTAGTATTTCTGCTGTCATGTAACACAGTTGCTTTGGCTTTGCTGGGAAATACTGAATCAACGATTGAGGTGAAATGTAGCAGGTTTACAATCTGTTCATAACATTATAGCACTTTTAGAGTGTTATGAGCAAATTGGCGACTGCATGCAAAGTATCAAGATCACTGTCATTAAAACATCAACATTTGACAAGAGCTAACTTGGCTGTGTTGTATGCTTTTGAATATGCCTTGCCAAACCTAAAACTATCTGCACACAAAAATATTACTGACACTAAGCATGTCCTGTGATGAACTGAGTTCGAAAAAAAAAATTTTTAACAAGAAGCTTTTGTTGCCTGTTGTAATAAATGGGTCTCTGTAGAGTGTATTATTGAAAACAGTCCAAGCACAAATTCCATCCAATTGACAGCGCACAAACACCAAGTGTAAGCCGACTATGAAATAGAACAATTACTTTGTAATTGCTGTTGACCATGTGGGGTTGGAAAACGCCGACAAACTTTGATTCCGACATGTTGTTTACCCAGGCTAATCTTTGTGTCCACCTGTGGGATTACGGGAAAATTACCCCAAATCTTGAGTAAAGGTTAAAAACCACCAAACACTCCTGAGCATAAAAATGATAGCAACAGAGATACTAAGCACTGTGTCTATAGAAATGGCTTTGAAAATGCTGTTGTTTGGCAAGAGGGGGATAAAATAGGATACAAGTTAAAACCATTAGAATCACCATGTTCAACATACCTCACATTTATTAGGGGTTGAATTGGCAAGACTGACAGCTTAAATGCTCTGCTCAGGAATTAATTATTAAAAATCATGGATTAGCAAACTTGCTGTAATATGTTCACTGATACAGCAATAGCAGCCAGGGGACAGGTGATTTGCATACATTACACAAAACACATTTGCTGCAACAAGTGACAGCTACTGCTGGCTACTAGTCATAGAAAGATAGACCAAATTCACTACAGGGATGAGTTTCTTTGCTCTATGACTTCTAATATATTTACTGAAAACCACACTCACGGTGTACATCATCAAAATACTGTTCATAAGTGTATGACAAATCTATCTTGTTTGCCTATCTTGTAAAACATACAGTGCGTGCACTGGTCTATATGACATACAATACAATAAAAATCCAATTCAGTTTCTGATGTAATGCATTGAGTTTGTGGGGCGAGGGGGCGACACAAAGAAGAAATTTACAAATAAATGAATGTGGCTGTTAAAATGGGATTCCGAACATTGCAATTCTGATATAGATTGAGATTGTCTCATTGATGGATGTTTATTAAATCCCAAACAGATCAGGCATTTTCCTGCTCTTTTGAGTACAATGATTATAATGAAAAAATTGATATGCAAGTATATTTTGCTTCTTTCTAATCCTATGTTGAATGAAAAGTACACTAGCCTTTCACACATTGAAGTACAAAATGCAACTTTTTTACTGACAAGTAAATTCTAGTCCATACCAAAATTCACTTTTCAAGAATATTATTGAACATGCAATACACACCTAGAGGCTATGTTGACAGGTTGAATACAAAGCATTAGGCAGTACAGACCTGTACAAGACTAAAATAAAATGCATTTTACAAACAGACTTGACAAAGAAAATGGAAAACACACTAAGAGTTGCAGCTGACGAAGCTTTCAATTTTTTTTATTTGTTATTTGATACTTTCAATTTTTTTTATTTGTTATTTGATACCAATCATGCCCATATAATTCTATATTACAACATAGCCGAAAGGCTAACAACCACTTATCCGCACTAACTCAAAAAACTGATTCCACTAAATGGATCCTATATGTAGTCCCAGAAGTGCAGAAATGTGCACTCGGTAGAATGCCAAGGCTCTACCCTATTCACATCGATGGCGTTCTCTGCCACATATTACGATAATGCACTCCCTTCCTCTTCTACTCGGCACACAATTTTTTCTCATGATGCTATTACTATTATTATTACAAACAGACGATTCGGAAACTTGGGAGCTGTCAGCCTGTTTTATGTCTGTGGGGGCCTCCCAGTAGGACTGTGCAAACATTGACACTGTCCTGTTGATTCTGAAGACCCATGTCCTACTGTGTGAGCCAGCAGTGCCTGGGTAATGTACACCCCATATAACCATGGGATGTTATGATAAGCCAGGCCATATCCCATGACCCATCAAGACAAACATTCAATGCCACTCCACTTGTCTCTTCCCACTCCACATTCCAGAACTCTCTCTCTCTCTTTTTTTTTTTTCATTTCTCATCTTCCTGGCCAGACTGCCAGACAGCGATGACAATGGAATGTGCGTCACAGCTGGAAATACTTGACACTGCTGGTCCTTCCATTTTGCTTTCACTGTCTCTGAGGGTACAGACAGCAATATTCTCTCGAGGTTCAGACATAGGATCACAACTTTCTCTCAGAGAGGTGTTCATTTTTGTTAGATCTCACCCTTTTCAGTCAATTACCTATGACATCATGATTATTCTGCATACAAAACTTTGTGTACAAATCCTCAAATATTCTCATTTTCAAAAATGTGATTTCACATGAACTCCTAAAAAAAGTTTACATCTGAATATGAAAAAAAAATGTGCGTAGTTACTGTATCAGGAAAAGATTGAAGTGCTATGACTGGTTTTTATCAATACCCAGAAAAAGAACAATTCGTACTGCAAAGTTAGGTTTGACAACCCACCCACTCAAGAATTTCTTTGGTTATCACAGACTGTTCAGTTAAAAAGACTAAAAAACAATCCCGCCACTTCTGGATATTGGAATACTTGTGAAATTTGCAATCCCTCGGCATTCTCCAAAAAAAAAAATCAATGGGCACCATATGTTTGCCGACAAGACGACCTCTATTGACCTCGTGAAGTGTCAGTTACAGGGCGGGTACTGTCTGACCAATCTGAGATGCTGACAATAGCATCAACAATACTGCCTTCTCTGCAGGACTCTTTTGAAACCATCTGATTTCTGGTCTTCCATTTGAAAACTCGGGCTTTCAGATTTTTCACACCCCTTTCATGGTTTCTAATTACATTTTGACAGCGGGAATCAGGCGTCAATTGCAAGCAAGATGAGTGTCATCATGCTGGTGTCAGAGATGCCAAGATGCCCTGGATACCGCTTTTCCTCCCCGCCCCCACCTCCACTTTTCATTCCAGTAACTTTCTTTATTCATAGATTGAAAAGCATTTTTATTTACGACAGCTATGCAACTGTCTGCGCAGATGTATTCACATTGAGAAAGGCAAGAAAGAAAGCAAAAAGACCACACACTCAACAGTTTGGCCTATCTCTAGGCGGTACATACATTTATATCAATCACACATATACAGTCTGCTGAAATGATACTGTTTAGGTACAGGTAACCTGAAACAGTATCTCTCTCCACACAAGGACAAACTTGAAATACTAGAATGAAAGCAAGACATTACCCCTAGAGAATTGTGGCCTCTGTGCCATAATATCCTAAATTCCCAACGGAATAAAATCTGATACTGAATGACTCTCTATGTTCATCTTTTAGGCTCCCCCCCCCAAATACATATGTTTCTGGTAACCCACCCTTACCTTCAGAAAACCCACTAACCTTACACATTTTTTCCGCATTTTCAACAGATTTGGTGTAAAATCTCTAAAGTCTACCATATTTCACAGGTCTCAGCCAAAAGAACGACAAATAAAGGCAATTTCCGCAGACTTTACTTACCCTAACTTTCGAGCATATTACCCTACACACACAATTCTTTTTATTCGGCCTTATGGTAAACAGTCTCTGATCCATGTCTTTTTAAACAATCACTAACTCTAACACAATACCCTGCACCATTTTGATTTTCTTGTTTTCCTACTTCATGCCTTTGATGGTATCTGTTTCTCTCCTTTACCTATTAGTTATAATAATCTGGTTAAGATGCTTCATTTAAAAGGCTTATCAGCTAGTCTGAAATCTAGGTAGCCAGTCATTTTTCAGCTCTGCAGATCCAATCTGGTAGACAAGTGAAATTCTAGATGCCCAACAGCTAAGATGAACAAATAGCAACGCTACCAAGAATCTGATCTTCACACTCCGGCTTATCCCTCACCGGCTTCATTCACACCTACCACAATACCTGTGACACCCTGAAAGCCATTCATCTGCCAATAAGTGCTCTGAGTGGCCATTTTTCCTGGTGCTATTTATATGTTCTGGATGGGTCAAGGCAGGCACACTCTCATATATCACCCGGGAATCCAGAATCTACAATCGATGGAGTTGTGTAACACCCATCTCCCTCAGCTGGGTGAAGAAACCTGACACCCAGTGCCTAAACTACACATCAAAAGAATATATGCCTATTGTTATAATGAATAAAAAGGAAGTGGGTCAAAGGTTGTGGCCTGTGACCTGTAGTGTCTATTGTTACTGTGAAATTTGATCACAAAGTACGAAATGCTGTAGGCTCAGGCCGCTCATATGAAAGAAAGGATTAGTTCTGACGATTTGATTATTTCATCAGTGTACACAACCACGACACCTTGAAATACCATGTTGTAGTTTCCTTTGTTTTTTAACAATTTTAATTTCACGGGGGATGGGGTGGGAGTGTGAAAAAGCCAGGATCACTTTTCCGTTTGTAGAAAAATAATTTTCATGACATACAAGCTACATGCTTGATTTGATCACTATGTTTTGTAAATATCTTTCTGAAGAAAATATATCTTCCTATTCTGCACATCATACAAGCTATGGACAGGCAGGTACACGGAAACCCAGCTATATCTGGGTGACTCTTTGGTCAATTTGCAGCGTTGATTTGTCCCCTATAGGAGGGGACGGCCAACCAAATAATTCACATCCATGAGAACCACAGTGTATAAACAGAGGTACGCAATGGCACGGTTACGTTGGAATGCTCAACACTCGCCGTGAAAGATGTGCCAGACACAACTCTTATCGGCATGACGACCACTGCCTCACGGAGGAAGGCAGAGAGACACTTAGCAAAGTTTGCAAGCATCTGTACTTTACCTTGTCATAAGATGGAATAAATACATTATTTCCTCCAGTATGTCAGAAACCAGACCACATCTCCAGAGTAACCATCACTTAAGAATATTTTTACACAAAGGATACACACGTTTCAGTGTGCTGTTTTTTTGTCGAAAAAGGTTAAAGGGTGCGAATAAAAAATATCAATGACTGCACTTTGCTGGCTCTGTAGGGTCGTCTGTTATCTTTAGACTTGCATACCACCATTACAGCCTCATTTAACCCAATAATGGTCAGATCAACATAATATAAATCTTTCATCCTCAAAAGCTACAGGGGGAAAACGCATTCCATCTGGTGGTGTGTAAAAAGACAGCTCCCTACCTTGGCCCATTTTGGATTCAGCTCCTTTGCCTTCACTGCATCCTGCAGCGCCTTTTCGAACTGCTCCATCTTGACGTACGCGGCCGACCGATTGCTGTACAGCACATGGTTCGTGGGGTCTAGCGTAATGGCTTCCGTGTAGAGGCGTATGGCCCGCTGGAAGTCGCCGTTCTGGCAGGCTTCGTTGCTCTGCTTGACTTTGTCCAGGAAGAGCGCCTTCTTGTCTTCGTTTGTGACCGCCGGATCTCCTTCCGTTGTGGTGCTGGAGTGCCGGCTACCAGTCTCGCTACTGGTATCTTGGCCGTCTCTCATGGCCTGTGAAAGAAAGAATAAATTGTTCACAGTTTGGAGTGAGACATATCTTGTGCCATTCAAAAAATATAAGCTCTTTTTGGTATTTACATATAAAACCAAATATGAGCTAACAAAAATGCATTTGTGCTTTCGCTTTTCTTCCTAGAGAAGCAGAAATGGCTGACATAGATATTTACAGATTGCAATGGTATACTTCAAACCCTGAAATGTTTTGGTTGGCATGATGAGAAGTAGCGCCACTGGTATGACATCCTACTGCTGCAAGTATGTTTGGTTGTATCAAAATCCTTAGTTTCAATTTCCCTCCTCAACAATATATAAGTCACTTGAGAGTGATGAACTTAGCAGAGGCACTGTAAGGTAGAAGCAATGTACGTGTTCCTGTTTATCACATGGCTATGCCATGTGACTGTGGGGTGTCTAAATTTTGATTCTTTGGCTACCAAAAACCTAATGATACAAGTTTTCGAGTCAGAGCTTTGAATAGTGCGGCAACAAAGAAGCCTGAGAACGCGCCAGACAAGGGCATTGATCTTATCAGTTTCCGGAGGTTTCCTGAGCAGCTTTCCGTTGCATGTTCCGTGCATATCAGAATCCATGGAAGTGAAGTACACCTCAAGCTCTGTACTGATGCATTACTCTGCTTTGGCTACTGTACATGTAAATTGTGACACTGTCGATGTAATAGTTAAATCTGTCCAATGTTTATCTGGTTGGGTAAAAGTACTGCAGCTTCACACGTACATATACTTTTACGTACTAATAATCCACATGGTATATAATAACACACAAACACGCTACAGTACCAAGTATGAATCAGAGCTCTCTACTCCTTTTATCTCTTGATAATCTGAATGGAAAACTCTGATATTATTATGCAAAATACACATTTACGATGCTAATATATAAATATGCTATGATTGGCAATAAAGCCGATTGTAAATTGAAACAACTTTAATTAAATTAGTTCAACGGATTTATTACCTGTAACAATATAATTTGTTCATCAGATGATGGCACAGCATTGTTGGACATCGATAATATCAGTACCTGACTCTCTGCCGTTTTAATCATTTAATTAAAATGCAGGATAGAACACTGAAAAAATGTACAATTGGGAATATTGTGTGTGTACGTCAACAATAAACACTTTGCTCCACTGAAATTAATGTTGACTTACACTTGTACCAGTACATGTTGGGAAAATGGAAGTAAGAAAATATTTCATAAAACAGACAATTTGAAATGACAGTATGTAAACAAACAAGGGATGCTTCAAGTCAAGTTCAAGTAGGCCTATTTCCTGATCTGTTTGGTTTACCAACAAAACGACAGATAAACACGTGTGAAGAGTGGTACGTTCAGACTGACGACTTTGCGTCGGCCCAGGTCCCGACCAGGGCGGGGCCGACGTAAAAAACCAATGTGGACACGCTGAGTCGGCCCTGGGCCGACTCAGTTTGGTCCCGGTTAGAAGGGGGGGTTCAGGGCCGACTCAGGGCCGACGCAAAATTTGGTCCGACACAAATCGCCAGTGTGGACACGTTACGTCGGCCCTGGTCCCAGTTGACCAGGCCTCCGCTATGGATCGAAGTTGAACTAGTCACACTATTTGCACAAAACAAACGACGTTTGAAACTAAAGTTTACACCTATCGAAAGTTTTCAATCCAGTCTTTACATTTTATATCATCCCATGTACGCTGAACTTCCCACCAACCTTTGTTCCGCAAACGAGACCATGTCATTCGATTCCACAGTGCACGTAATAGACTAGAGAGGCATGTCAAAAATGCCGCGCACTGGTTATTTCTCCACCGCAGTCTTATATATACCATATGCTCATCCAATAAATGGTGAAGATCTCTCCGATGATTAAAAGGGTGAGTGGTAGTCATATTTGCCCTTCTTGTGCGTAAAAACACAGGAAAAATCATGAACAGTAGAAACAGGGTGCCATATTCAAATGCGCCATTTTGAACTTTGACAGGTCAGAGGTCACAAAGGAAGGTAAAGTTACGTCGGCCCTAATTCTGGTACCGGTAAGTGTGGACACGGACAAATTTAATCCCAAAAGGACAATTATTTTGCGTCGGCCCAAATTTCAGTTGGGTTGCCAATGTGAACAGATAGAGATGAGAGTCAGATAAAAATGTTAGACAACCAGCAAAATATTTGTTTGAGTCGGAGAATTCATTGGATATTGTCCTACATGTTACTGTACATATTTCCCTCTGCACAATTTGCATGGGTGAACTGTATGGCACTGGCTACAGTATTGCCACTTGAAAACTCTCCTTTCAATAAAACACCACAATTATCTCGGTGCCAAAACATTTATTTCACACCTTGACAAAAGCCGCGTCTGGCTATGTGAAATCATCAAAATGAATTTCAAACGTCAAAAATTTTCAAGGTACAAGAAGCTACATCAATAAATATATTGATATTTCACGTCATCACAAATACATGTATGTCCATGTACTTCGAAAAATTTCAAATTTCAAATTTCACCTTGCACAATAATTTGCATATAAATGAAATATTGATAATGATTTAAATGTAATTACTAAGCCTCATCCAAGGGTGTCATAAACAGCCACTTCTTGGTTATAATTTTAATTAAAAAAGTGCTATTATAAAATAGTAGCGTTTCTCCATATGTAAATGTTGTGCAATAACCCATCAATGATATAGGCTATAGCAACTTTTCAATTTGCTCTTACTCTACAAATGAATACCAGCGATGTAGAAAATTTTGGTTACAGGAGGCAAATATTAAAGTATAGGCGGTTACAAGTAGTGTATGTGCACATTAAGTTTGTGCAAAATGTCCTGATTTTTCACTATAACTACATTTTCATAGCTGGCAAATTTTAGCCACCAGCCCGTTGTTTTTGCCAGTTGCTGGCTATTTTCTACATCCCTGAATACATTGAGTTTTTTTTATTTTTTATGGAAATCCTGTGAGTTTTAAACCGTTGATTGGAGAGACTGGTATAGTGATCATTCAATTATGACACTTTTCAAAACTCCCTTGACAAATTATAGGGGTGCCAACATGTCAACCGAGGGGAATCCCCTCATCCCCCTGTCTAGATGAAACACTGCTCCACAGACAAGATATCATTTCCAATCCAAGTGGTCCAATGATTTGTACACTTTTCAATGTTTTGTCAGAAAAAATTTGTCGAACAGAATGTAAACAGACTAAGTGCAACTGCGGGGAGGCCAGACTATACCTTGTTTGTGAAGAAACCAAGAAGACCTAGATTTGTGTTTCAGCATTGTTCAGTTTTTAACCCTTCCACAGCCATGGTTTGGCCCAAACCCATTGTTATCGATGGTGTCTGTGGACCTATTTACAGGGAATTGGGGTGTACAGGTTAAATTTCAGTATTAGGCAGTGGTGCATTGTATGTTTAGTCGTTAAAAACGTTGATAGGTGAATCTCTTCCCCTTTTTTGACTCAGTTCCTCACTTGGCGTCTTTTTGAGTGACTTCTTGAGCTGTCTGTCCCTCTTGTTAACGAAAGCTGATTTATCTGTTAAAGCCATAATCTGCGCATGACAGGAGATCAGCCATGCGTGGAGTCAGTCTGTTCCCCCTATTGAAACAATGGTGACCTCCCCCCACCGTCCATTCTCCACTGAGGTGCTGGGATACCGTCTGCAAAATGGTAGCAGTGTTTTTGAAACTAGAATAGTTGAGAAGTTGTACATTTGTGATGAAACTGTAGATCCAAGTGAAACAAAGCACAATTATCTCAGTGCTGCTAAACTCCTCCTTGACAAAAGTCACATGGAAGTGAAATACGAAAATCTTGTTTTTGAGGTTTGGAATGAGCCAATGGGGACATGGGAACCATATAGGTCAGTAAACTCTACATGTAATGGTGGTGGCGCGTCAGAGTTATTTCAGTTGCTAGGTACAACCCCAGCTTGTGGAAATTACCTTGGGAAAATATTTCTGTATCTATTTTTACTGTGATCGGATGTCATGTCAGAGTTCTCAAAGCTCACGTAAAATGAACGATGTGAAGCTAAACTACCTTAGACCGAGAAGCACATGCATGCCAAACTAGAACACATTGAATTACTACTGGAAACTGCTGTCATATACATAAATGCCGCAGAAAGATTCCTGATTGAAGGCAGTATGGATCTCGCTGTCCCTAAATGAGCTATTCAACTAATTCCATTGAACAGCGGGCTAATCATGAGAACTTGAACAAACCAACTGATACATTGGAGGAAATTGGCCCTCTTTTAATCTGTGGACATAACTGTTTACCTAGATCAGTTGTAATTAGATTTAACCTAAATAGCCCAATTTTCCTATCATTTGACCTGCTAGGCAAATAATCTGTGGGGGCTTCTGGGGGGATCAGTTGTCAGATGATTACCCCTTGTAAAAACTTACCCATTGTGAAAACTAAAAAGCCCATAGCCTGTCCTCTGTTCGAAAACAACAAAAGATAGTCGGCATCGAGTTTCCAATTTTAGCCAAAATTATGAGCTATCCAATTCAGGAAGGGTTTCGAATTTCACTGGGTGACTCTTTGCGAGCTGTTTGGTGCCCAGTGTTCAAAAAAATGCATTATTGAGAAGGGGGGTCTCACTGTCAGTAGTGAAATAGACAGGCAGATACACACACAAATATCCTGACACACAGACAGACAGAAAACCCATAGGGAAAGCATGCAAATCGGCACTGTCAGTAAAAGGTAATGTCACACACACGGTTACGTAAGTACCACTGACTTGAAGGTAAACACTTTTGGCGCATTTCATAAAACAACTCAATTTCCTGGTGATGCATATTGGATAATGACACTGTGTACAAAACCGTGAACTCATCAGCCCTTTGTAATTTGCAACTTCCTGTCCATCAAAAGAGTGTATTTTTCTAACAGGTTAACTAATTGGTTATGTGGTATGCATTACGTTGATACTATAAATTCTTGGCATGTACCTAGATGAGATTTGAAAGTCTGCTAGGCGGTGCATACGACAAACACATATCACCTAATTCTCTCATTTGAATCACTTATTCCAGCGTAAATTACGTCACAGGTGATAAACGATGTCGACTTCCAATTTAACGGTTGTGTTTTCCGTATCGAGGGATTGCTGACGTGATCCTTGGTACCAAACCACCTGACCTCATGACCCCACAAATCCCTGAATAATACTGAAATTCCTATTGTTTCCTATTGTCCAATGGGGTCAGACTATTGGGCAATTAAAAGTACAGTTAAACGTTATTTCCCCCTTTTTTGACAATTGACGTTTTTGAAGAGATTGACAACTGTGTAGAAAAGTACGCTGATGAATTTAATTCTCACTGCATACTAAATTTGGGCGGTGGGCTGGCTAACATCACAAGCAGCAAACCAATACATTGTACATAAGTTGTTTTACCCATTTCACCACCATGGTTTGGCCATATCCTACTGTTTTCAATGGCAAAGTGGGATACTTGAAGTGGTAAATAGGGGCGAAGAGAACAGTACTTCCAACCACAACTACATGGTCAGCTGAAACAGCCTGAAAATTGGTCACAGTAACTTTGAATTCTGACCCAATGAACTAACAATAACTACCAAGATTCACAGATTATCAAGGGCTACTGGCAACTCCTGCGATGTATGCTGTAGAAATCATAAACAGAGGCCAAAAGCTGCCGTTACCAGGGTTGGCTTGGATGGAAAAAATGCCATCTCATAATGCTGTCGTCAACATGACTTTACGACACACACAGCCGACTACCCCATTCTGAGAGCGACTGGCTGCACAATGAACTGGGTGCAGTGGACACAATTGTTTTCACTGAGTGGCGCCAGACAGCTTCCCCAGCTGAACTGACATCATGCTCTGTCGCATTTTACGGCTAACCTCTACACTTCAAATTGCTTTCCCGCTCCTTATTTTTGAAACTGTTGAACTCCAATCACTTGATATCTTCTTTCTTGTGCCTGTCGTATATTTTACTTCAAGAGAGTCTGAATCCACAAGTCCGTCAACGTCCACTCTACACACTTTCACCACTGACCGACTCAATAAAAAGCTTTTGTACACAGTGCCGTTTTTCTCTTTTCTTTATTCTCTGGACTTGATTTCAGCTTGACTGTGGATCTAATGTGGCATGAAGAACGTGAAAATCAACGTCGCCAGCCTTCTATTCTTGTCTGTGGTTACTTTTGCTGTGTGTAAAGTTGTACACGTTCTTGACTAACAAGAAGATCAGACATCCATAGTGTTCACTCAAAGTGCCATCGACAATGATCTCCCAATGAGGGTGGCATAAGCCTAATAAGGTCACTTCCCAGACAAAACCCAGCAGACTACCAATACAAAACCAGCATAGAAAATAATTATCTTTTTATTAAGTCTGGCCTTTGTCCTGTACTGTTAAAGCTGGCAATGAAATCTTGAACTGGAATTTATCCATGCTATGCCTTTTGCTCAGCAAAAAGATTGTTGGCTGAGTGTATAAAAAAGCAAACATGTATGTGACATAATCGGGAGGCTGTATGGAGATTACATATGCAGCCTGCAAGATTCCATCTCCACACAAACGTCATTTCTCTACGCACAATCTACTAATATTTGAACACTGTTGAATTCTCACGGCTAAAAATGACAAGGAAACGAATTCTCATGGGGTACACATCAATACTACTTACATACTACTTCCTACGTCGCTGTTCAATCAATATAAAGCTCTGGGGAGAGGGCTGATATTTTAATGAGCAGAGGGAAATACCAAATATCTATGAAAATGACCATGTGATCAAACACCATTCAAGAAATGACATCGGTAGCAAGGAGGTAGAGATGCCATATAATGCAGGCATTGGAAAATTGCCTACACTCCATTCACATGGCAGCGTGACTCAACATTTCTTTCAGTACCCAATGTAACATTCTTTCTATGCTCTGATACAGCTCCACTGAAGCAAACACGATCAACTCTTACGGTATTTGAATCCCCGCCGACCAGAACCCCCGCCCCATTTCCGCTGTGAGCTGCCGCTCACACAGACCTATTTGGAAAATGAAGCCCAGGAGTGTCCACGTCATGAAGGCACTGTGGACTGTGCTTTCTCAGACAGAAATGTCTGGACCAGAACTGCGGTTTCTGAAAGGTGCATATTCATGATATTGTATCGACAAGAGACTGGATGGTGCCACACATAGGTGTGAATGATGCATTTTAATAGGGTACTTATCACACAGGTTAAACTTTTGACAGTAATGTCCTAAATACGGTGCCAATCTTCTGACCTCGTTGAACTATGTACAAAACCACGTCATTTTTTCATCTTTTCTCACAAGTACAAAGAATTTGAAAAATTTGATTACTGACGAATGAAGGCATAAACTTCACCAAAAATTGAAAATTGATGTGACGTGGTTCTAAATCAAGCTTTGCATGTGTGATGAACAGAGATCTATATGTACATGTAAAACACAAGCACATATCCATTCAATGAGCTTCAAGCTGAGGTATGCACTGAAAATCATTTATTTTTACAATGAGTCTCCTCTACAACCAGAAGAAGTAGTACTGCTACACTATAAATATTGGTATAGTGTAACATTTTTAGTGAGATACACAGAATAAATTCAAAAATAAACATGATGCAAAATGACCACTAAAAAGGGTCTTCTTTAGATTAGGTCAATTATAGAGATATGTGTGCTCTGAATTAATGAGTGGTCTATCAATATCACAATCAGTATAACCTAACATGTAGCATAAACTTTACGTGACGGTGAAGTGCTGAGAGTGAACCACTTTAAATTTCTCCATTAGGGTTGTTGCGATATTACGGTCAATGAGCAAACTAAACTGTCCATGAATAAGCATATACAGTTACCTTTTGACAAGGACTACTATTGTTGAAGAGTGTTTTTTTTTTGTTTCGCACCGATACCCTATATTGATCCCAGTTTGACCATAATCTTGCAGTTGCCTGGTATCAAGGCAAATTCTGATCCCATTAAGGGCTTACCTGTGAACGATAGTTCTTAAAATGATGTGATACGGGCGTATTCTGGCACTGTGGGAAGATAAATCTTGCAAGGTTATGCGTGGTATCTCTCTCAAAGGAAGACAACTACTGAACCCTTTGTGTTGGTGCCTATTGTGCTCTCCCAATTACACTGGAAATATTCAACACATTGTTTAAAACTTCAATAAGTTATGGAAGGGCATGATTTCAAATTTCGCAATCAATAGTGCAGGAAGTTCACTCATTCCTATCCTATGCGGGGACTGAGGATGAAAAGTTGAAAATATTCCGAGCAACTTTTCAAAAAAAAATCTGTCCCTTGTACATGCCATACAGAGCTCCTTTTTATAACACAGGTGAGAAAATTCTCCACCTTGTTGCACAAACTGCATTGCTCTGTCATTCGATAGGGTTTACTCTGCCTTTGCATCTGAATACACAATTGACCAATAGCTGGCTAAATGCTATGTTGACGATGGGGCATAATGCTGTGCGCCCGAGGCGAAATTTCTTGGACATCCCACCACACACAATCTCTTTCAAAGGGTGCGTGAGCAGAGGAGTTCAAACGACGGCGTCCTCAACGACACTCCTAAATCTAAAACCCATTGCGCATGATTACTTGTGGGTGCTCCCCTGCCCCGAAAATGATCCCTATTTTATTTGAACGTAACTGTTTCTACCATCCTTTCATCTGATAGGCTGATAAGCCGAGTGAAGATCGGCTGGAGTCTATTATTTGAGATTTAGGATTAGGCTTTCGTGTTTTGAACAAACAAACAAAGGACAAAAACATTCAAATTGGTTTTTACAGATCCTGAGCTGCCAGAGTACGACAAAAGTATGCAAATTTACATGCTGTAGAAGACCACAGCATATGTGTTGTTACGTGTGTTTAGACTGAGTACCTATAATTCTCCGAAAAAATTTGACTCTACAGTAGACTGAAAAATTACTTTTATGTCATGCCAAAGTGAGACCTCAGACAATACGGCTGCTGACGGACAATGACGCACCACAGCAAACATTTTCAGTGTTGACACAAAAAAACCAACAACAGGTTTTGCCATCACGAGTCCACTGCCAGGCCCTTGGGAAATTGTCTCAAACTGTTCGCGTCGAAACAATACAGGTCATAGATGCCTGCAGAGGCAGAAACAACCTGATCAACCACCGTGGTTAGCTTTGAGTTCCATCTTCCTCTGGTCACGCCTCAGCAGACAGAAATAAAAAAGCCCGGGTTGTTACAGACAAGTGAAGACAAGACACCCCAGGAATTATGCAACCAGCACAAGCAAAGAAAATGAATCCACACAATTCGGAGACAAAACTTGGATGGACTGCTTTTGCGTCATTTGAGAGGTGATGTTTACTTTGCCCTGAATGGGAAAAGTCTCTGCTATGCTAGAGCCCACTAACACAACAACAGCTACCTGTAATCCCCCATGTCTACTGCCCCTCCCCTTAGCCTGTACAATTACCCTCTACCCTCCTCCTTCAAAGCAGAACTGAAGAGCTCCTGCAACCATTCACGGTCCACAACTGAACATGGGGAGCACTTTCTCTTAAGTTGACAAACCTATTTTTTCTTCTTCTTTTTTCAATACATACTTGGTGGACTTCCCGTGAGATGAAAGCAGTGATAACTTTGATGGCAAGAATAGAAGTTTTGTGTGCTTGACAGCCACAGGGAGACTGATTCAATACCTTTTATTGAGGTGCAAATGGTTTTCACACTTTTATAAAAAAACACTCCAAGGTTTCTGTTTGCCCAGTAGTAGCTGTTTGGCAAACAAGAGTCGCCCATTCTGATTGGTCCCAGGGGGTTAGCTCACACACTGTTTCATAGAATCCTCCCTCCACTAACGTCGCAGGTGACAAATTGTTGGTAGCCATGGGGGAATTTGTAGGCCAGTCAAAGGAACTTGCAGGTGAACAGACAGGAGAGCTATGACTTTTCATCAAGTCGATCGATCAATCATGAATTTAAGGTAATTTTGGGGGAGGAAGCAAGGGGAGGGAGAGGGAGGGGCAGGGACAGAAACAGAATGAGAGCAAGTTTGTGAACAGAAAAAAAGAAACAGAGATAGGAAAGACAGGTAATGAGCCACAATATTCAATTTTAGTAAACGACTGGGCAGTGCTGCTGGTAATGATTTGGAAAATGGCATTTTTTCCTTACAAAGGGCATATGAAATTTCTGTCATGGGACAGAATCTGTGTCCGCGAAATGATAATACATGCACACTAGAGACAGTACGCCTTCTTAGCCATATTTTCCCATCATTGACTGCACAAAGTTTTCTTTGGAAAGCGTACATTAACAGAATATCATACACACTATAATATAAAATATATTACAGGGTAATAGCAGGGTTGATGAAGAGAAACTGCCCGTAAATTGTGTCAGTTGGCTCGAAGACCTACGAGCTACATCAGGTGACACATTGATAAAGGAATTGGAGCCAATTAAAATGTGTGAACATTACAACCAACTGCAGAATTCTCTACTTCATGTACTTGTAAAAATAAATGCAGTAAAGAATTGTTTTTTTTTTTGAAAAACCCTTCCTTCGAACTTTCTGTCAGGGGAAAAATTACCAAGATGACTATGGCCAAATTCAAGTTATAAGTAAATCAGTTCAGCAGTGCAATTTCTCTGGCATATGGAAATTCATCTCGCTACTTTCTAACCATTGTATACATGCACTCATGCACGTCCACTTCAATTGAATCCGGGAATTTCAATTTATGTTCAATCAATAAATTACTCAGAAATCAATAATGAAAAACTGTGTATATATTGTGAATTCAAATAGCTGACAATTAGCAATCAGTTGAACTTTTGCAGGTCGTCAAATCTCTTTCTTTGATTTTAAACTGATTTTTTCTTTATCTATTTATGTATTTATTTTGTGACCACTCTCTAGCAAGATCTAAAAATGTTTATCAAATGGCAGCAAAAATGGTTGCAAACACTATTATGACTTGTTTTTCAAAAGTCTGTGCAGAACTACTCAATATACAAATGGCTTTTGATTTTCCTGACACGAGGAAAGAGGAACTGTATGGCTGTGATAAACTGTTACAAAAAAAAGGAAAAAGAGAAACCAACTTGTTTTCTTTCATGTGATCTCAAAATTCTTCTGATGTAAGTTGATGCTATTTTCTGAAAAGTAGTTGATGTAATGTTATCGTCACCCTGGTGTCAAATCACCAGCGTGAGTATACCTATCAACAGTGTCAGGCTGGCCTTTCTTAGGGGCAACCTAAAATACGATACCATCCTACTGACACAACATTAGTTCAGTCCGGGTGAAATGTTTTCTGAGTCCTTTGCCAGATGTAACAGTTTTGCAGGATACGGTGACACGCAAACCAAAACAGACTGTGAAACAAATCTCTTCTCTGGAATTCTTGGCTATCGTCTTGCTTCTTGCAAAAATCAAAAACTTCCTAACTTGAACTTCACTGTGAACTTACAGGGTCACTGCTTTCAATCTCAGGTATGCATGAATATTTGCATTGTTGCTTATATACTCAAATTTTAAAAAACATTTCTTGATACCAGCTTCTCACAACAACGGAACATATTGCATTCCTGACGATAAGTTGAAAAAGCGACCTAGCGGCCGATATAGCTCCGCTGTGTTTATGTAGAGAATAACTATTTTTGACACATGTTGATGAAGAAGGAGGAAATCTTTGATAGCTCAATGCAGTGGCCAGAAAAAAGTGGCTAAAATAAGCTGCAAAAATACACAATTGAAGATTTCATCATACTTTGAATATATCACATCGGATCATCCCTAGGAACATGTCAACCAAAGCTATCTGATGAGTAGTGTTTTGAGAATAAAATTTTCTGACCAAAAATGGCAACAATTGCCCCCCCAAAATAAAAATTGCAGATTTCATCATAATTTCAAAAGATCAAATTGAGTTCATCTATAGAAACCTGTATACCAAATTTCAAAGCTGTTAGACCAGTACTTTTTGAGAAACACATATTTTGACCAAAAATGGGAAAAATTGCCACAAAATTCAAAATTGCAGATTTCATCATTATTTCAATAAATATCATGTAGTCATCTATGGAAACCTGTATACCAAATTTCAAAGCTATCAGATGAGCAGTTGTTGAAATACACATTTTTTGACCTAAAATTGCAAAATTGCCCCAAAAATACAAAATTACAGATTTCAGGAGAAATTAAATATATATTACTTAGCTCATCTGTAGGAACCTGTATACCAAATTTCAAAGCTATCAGACCAGTACTTTTTGAGAAACACGTTTTTTGACCAAAAATAGCAAAATTGCCCCAAAATTACAAAATCGCAGATTTCATCATAATTTCTACAAATATCATTAAGGTGATCTGTAGGAACCTGTATACTAAATTGCAAAGCTATCAGATGAGTACTTTTGGAAATACACATTTTTTGACCAAAAATGGCAAAAATTGCCCCAAAAATACAAAATTGCAGATTTCATCATAATTTCAATACATATCATTTAGTTCATGTGTAGGAACCTCTATACCAAATTTCAAAGCTATCAGATTATAGTTTTGGCAATACACATTTTTTGACCAAAATGGCAAAAATTGCCCAAAAATACAAAATTACAGATTTCATCAGAAATTCAATATATATTACTAAGTGCATCTATAGAAACCTGTATACCAAATTTCAAAACTATCAGACCAGTACTTTTTGAGAAATACATTTTTTGACCAAAAATGGCAAAATTGCCTTAAAAATGCAAATTTGCATATTTCTTCACAATTTGAACAAATCTTAAATAGATCATCCCTAGGGACATATGTACCAAATTTCAAAGCTATCTGACCGGTAGTTTTGAAGAAGAAGATTTTTAAAGATTTTTTTACCAAAAATGACAAAAATTGCCTTAAAAATACAAATATGCAAATTTCACCACGATTTGAAGAAATCTGACTGAAGTCACCATAAGTAAACTGCATATTAAATTTCAAAGCAATCGGACAAGCGGTTTGAGAACAGAAGATTTTTTTACCAAAAACACCAAAAAATGCCCCAAAAATACAAATATGCAAATTTCACCACGATTTGAACAAACTTAAGTGAGGTCACCCCAAGTGAACCGCATATAAAATTTCAAAGCAATTGGACTTGCGGTTTCAGAGGAGAAGGCAATTGTTGACGGACGACGACGACGACGACGACGACGGACGACGGACGACGGACGACGACGGACGACGACGGAAAATCAACCTATTTGATAAGCTCCGCGTCGCTGACAGCGGAGCTAAAAAGCTGATATAACCCTATATCACCAAGAAAAGTATGTTTTCTGAAGGCGGGTAAATTTTCCGACTTCTTACAAAGACAAGCTTACTTAAATCTTATTTCACGGAGGAAAGCGGTAAACTGTGCCATTTCTTGAGCACACATGCCTGCATGATCCATATCCAAAAAGGGATTAACTTTCTCTTTACTGGCTGAAAAGCACCAAATCCTCCTTTCTGTGATGAAGTTGGAATTTCAGAAGTCTTTGTTTATTTTGACGTCATTCATCCTCCTCCATAGAGCACCCTATAAATAAGGCTTTTCAGCATGTATTAGGTCTGTTGACCCATTCCTAATGATCCTGAACACACATATTGTTCTATAAATACCAACAGTGTTGCTTTTACAGTTTAACAACCGTGCCTCCACATACATACATCAGGCTGCTCTGACGTGATCTCATAGTAGGAATTTCAAGTATGCTGATAACGATGAATAAATATTTATAATTTTTTTTTGCTATTTCATGCTGTGACTAAGTAAAGAAATTTGGACCTGAAACCTTTAACCATGGTTCTTTACTGTTCTTTTAGAATTGGCCATCCTGTTCTGTTGAGACATTGATTCAAATGATACAGTAATAGCCAATCAAAAGAGTAGATTTACAAAACAATACAATTATGCAAATTTTTCATTATCATGCAAATTAACTGTCCTTCTAAAACAAAATCTTTCACCCCCATATTTTGGAACAACCCCATTGTTCTCTGTGGTAAAGTCAAGGCTTTATAGAAGGAGATGGGGATGAGAGCTGAAATGACTGATCTTGGTGATCATCATCAACATCATAACAACCCTGAAGGAGCTACATGGAGATCAGAGATGACACAGGATTTCCTCTGTGATAGCAAAATTCCTGTAAAGTACAATGTCTACTTCACTTGGTGAGTGCCTCAACAACAGCATCCTGTGGAAACGTGCAAATATCAGCTGATAGGCTGGGTTTTTTTTAAATTTCGGTTTATGGTGTACTTTGACACACATTGATATATGGGGGCTTCGGTGCACGTTTCGAAGCAGGTCTCCACCTCGACCTAAATTCAATGACAAATCTATTTGATACATTTGTAATGCCTCAGAGACTGAAAACTAAATCTGGACTCCTTCAGATAAAATGGCTTGAGCATTTGTGGCTATGCGGCCATCTATTCTTGCATGTACAGAATACAGTAGCGCTGCGCAACCTGTTTCCAGTTGTTATCAACACACAAACGTTAAATACGTCGTCGGCATACAGCGTATAATCTACTTGTTGAATATGCAACATAAAAAATGTCATGACAAATGCTGGCAAATATTTACTGAACATACTTGCATGTGGAACCCACTAGGAAGATTTTGCATAAACAGAAAAGGTGATGCATCTGGCAGCCATTCTGCTTCTAGAGGTTTTACCGCCAAAAAACTATTTCACGATCATCGCAAAATGTGCTGACAAAATTTAACAACCAGAGATTATGGTTAACACAGTGTAATTGTGGGAAATGACTTGACCGAGTTAATGACAAAATTCACGACGAAAATCTTAAACAAACATTCCTGCATATTTCTTGTTTTGGTACTATAAATCAGCAGTGCTCAATATCAGTATGAACTGTTCCAAGGTGACCTACATTGTCATCGAATAAGTTAATCCAAGCTCACTTTTTCACTATTTTACTAGGACACCACAACAAACTGACATCAAACAAGTAAAGACCACAAAAAATCCAAATGCAACAGAACACGTTTGCTCAGTTTTATATTTTTAAGGACCAGCTACATGTTGTTTACTGTAGATCACAGCTAATCAAATCTGCCGGATTAGAGTCTCGCTGATAAAACGCAAGACCGAAAAGGCGCAGATATTAAAAGAATTTACGACGCTGAATAACGTGGGATCAAGGTAGATTTACGCTAAAGCCCTTGATTGATGATTAAGATTAGCTCCAGGCCATAAAAAGTCAATACAGACAGAGAGACAAACCAATGAAAATCTCATCTCATCTCTTGTCTTGTTTACTGTTTACATTTTCTGTCTGGCACCACACAATACTTACATCCCTTTGATTGGCAAAGAATGAACAAACACTATAGGTATACGCAAACACACTACACATGTAACACTAGTTACACGCATCTCGTAATTTTAACGATATTTTCTACAATTCTCATAGTCTTTCCACTGAATTTTTAACATTCCTGAACACACAGAAGATAAAGGAATCTATTTCCTTGGAGACAGATAAATAAACAAATAAACAAGTCATCGTTGATGACACAGTCCCCACTTGTTAATGGGTACTTTGATTACAGGTCCTCAGAGAGGATAGAGTCCTCTTCATTAGGTCTGTGATAAAAATACTTTTGAATAAATTCGCTTGATACATGTGTGAGTTGTAGTTTCAGGACATGGAAAAATCGTAATAAAATGGCCACATGGTGGCATATTGGATCATATCACAAACAAATAAATGTGCATATGTATGACATAGGTCAATGTCCTTGTAGCATATTTGATTAAAATTGGTTGAGATATGCCTGAGTTACGGCTTGTACATGAAAAAATCATAACAAAATGGCCGCACAGCAGCCATATTGGATCGTATCACAAAAACAAATTAATGTGCATATGTATGACATTGGTCAATCTCCTTGTACCAACTTTGAATAAATTCACTTGATACATGTCTGAGTTATGGTTCTGGACATGAAAAAATGTAATAAAATGGCCACACAGCGGCCATATTGGATCGTATCACAAAACAAATCAATGTGCATGTGCATGACATAGGTCAATATCCTTGTACCAAGTTTGAATAAAATCGGTTGAGTTATGCCTGAGTTATGGCTCTGTACATGAAAAAATCGTAACAAAATGGCCGCACAGCGGCCATATTGGATCGTATCACAAAACAAATTGATGTGTATAGCTATGACATTGGTCAATGTCCTTGTACCAACTTTGAATAAAATCTGTTGAAACATGCCTGAGTAATGGCTCTGTACATGAAAAAATCTTAACAAAATGGCTGCATGGCGGCCATATTGGATCGTATCACAAAAAAAATTGACGTGCATATCTATGACATTGGTCAATGTCCTTGTACCAACTTTGAATAAAATCAGTTGAAACATGCCTGAGTTATGGCTCTATACATGAAAAAATCATAATAAATGGCCGCCTGGCAGCCATATTGGATCGCATCACAAAACAAATCGACGTGCATCTGTATGACATATGAAGTAATCCTTGTACCAAGTTTGAATGAAATCGCTCCAGGCATCTCTGAGATATCTGCGTGAACGGACGGACGGACGCACGCACGCATGCACGGACGCACGCACGGACATGACCAAACCTATAAGTCCCCCGGACGTGTGTCTGGGGACTAACAAACAGATTTATAACAAATTGGTGGCACGTACATTTACGTTTCTGCAATGAATAGGGGTGGAGGAACTTTGGGCACTGACGTAATGCAAGTACTGGGAAATTTTTGAGGCTGTACTACAGTGATCTTCGGTTTTGAAAATATCATCAGAAATGAGAGAAGATTACTATCAATTGAGAAGTCCTACAACTTCTCTTATTCAAGTTGCAAACCTGGTATCTTTAAGACATCACTGTAACCTGTACTCTACTTGTTGTTTATGTATGTAAATTTCCGAACACTACGCAATGATGAGGTAAATACGAAACATGAGTGACGGAACATTATATGGCACAGATACTGTACATTCATTTTTACCCTGGAATTGCATCTAGCTTTATAATACCTGCACAAATGAGCACATCTCCTTCTCAAATACTGATTGTCTCTAACTAAATACAAATAAATTCACAAATAACAGACACAAAATTACTTTGCGAAAAACATTGTACACAACTGTACATGCTGACTTTACCTCTAGTGTAGGCTCTTTTACACCTAATAGCTTTTCTAATTTGATTCCTCAACCAGTTACTTAGGCCCAAAAATTCTGTTATAGGTATTGTGCACTTCAACCCATACATGGGGATTATGGTTGTCCATAGCTCACACTATTACAATTGGGGGTCACAGTCCTATCAGATACCAGTACAGGTTTTATTTGACCTGAAACAAGTGACAAGCAGAATTTGAAAACAATGCTCTTTCGCGAAATTCCATATTGGAGGGTTTTTCTCCTCAAAAATGACAAAAACGCGTTGATTGATGTATTATTTCTTCTGAACAGGCGGGTAATTCATTCCAATTTTAGATTTAATTGGTTGATAAATAGCTTTTGTGTTACTCATTCTGCCACTTAAGTACTTCAAAAAGCAAGAAACGTCATCACCGTTTTAACAACTTGGCTTTATACAGATCTAGACTATAGGTTTTTAACAAAAACTTGAGAACATTTCAGAAAAATGCAAATTACACATCAACAACGGTTCTTAAAGAAGATACAGTTATAGTTTGCATTGGGAACAAACATATTTATGTATGACCTGCCCTGGTGTTAATTTGGTTTAATTATAATGCATTTTACTTAAAAGGGGGTGGAATATGCCCATGTTGGTGGACCGTGTCCAAAGTGCAATGAGGCACCCTAGAAAAGTGACATATCCCTGTACTTCCCAAGCCTTGGCAAGGTCAGATAACACATAAGGTGTTGGATTTGAGATAACCCGCGACTCAGGGGGTCAAAATAACCCTATAAATCATCATCTATGGTCGTATCCTCAACACATTATAGCAACCACTTGTTACAGCAGGCCCAGCAATTGATGTAGTCGGTTGGCCCTCACGAAAAATCTTGAGAGCTACTTGAGAATGTGTGGGTGACTATAGCTGGCTTGTCAGTTGTTGTGAAATGGCAATCTCATGAAGCCACTTTATCATGTTTTTTTTAACACCTCTTGATTTTCAAACCAACGTTGGTTTCTGCACTCCCTTGACAGGCAGTGTATTCTGCCACCTTTGACCCTTCTTAGGGGCATGGTAAAAAACAAAAAAAACATGTCTGACATCATTGTGTTTTATTGGCAGGTGTGACACATTCTGACATTATGCGTAAATATGCCACTCAGCACTCAGACCATGATGCAGCAGATTGTAAGCTTCTTGGAATCGACAGAATTGTTCATGAACATGTAATTCTATAGGAACCAGTATCTTCACGCACCCTACAGTACCATATCAACTAAAATGTCCACACTGGGCTGTCAGTGTGTGTGTTTCTCATACCCTTTTCTCAATGAGAGAAAAAAGAAACATTATTTACCAACCAAAAGGTTCGATATATCATGTATACACTCAGAGATGGATGGTGGGCATTGCCTTGCCCAATACATGGAAATTTGGGACAAGTACACTGAGAAACATCACATACATGTACTTGTATTGGTACAACATTAACCTTACCTGGCCAACCTACAGTACTGTTACAATTGTCGGCCTTTTTCTTCCCCGATGTATTCTTTTCATGATGTACTAACAAAGTACATACACATTAAAAGATACTATTTATACTATTTTAATTGGTCTCAAAAGTCTAGCCAAATCGGCTCCGTGTGGACTGACTCTCTTGCTGTGGTACGAACACAGCATGTTCAATGCACAGCCACAGTGCAGCTGTACCACGGCATGCAGGATGCACAGTTTGAGATCCTAAACTTTGATCAACACTGCCTATAGTTAGAACTGTTGCCAATAATTGATAAGATAACAAAACCTGGCACATGACAACAAGGCGATAATGAACATATTTATTTTTATAAATTAACATCAAACTATCCATAGTTTCGGGTGCACTGTAATGTCATTAGTATATTGATCTAGCTGTCGGAGCAAGTTTTTTTGTTTCAAAAGAGCCTTGTATTTACACAGGGCATCTAGGGACTGACATTTACAGAAAATCTTCTTCCTGAATCTAATTCTGGGGCATAAAGAAAATTTCAAAAATTGGGGAGAGAGGAAACTTGGGCTAAATTCAACCTACTGCTATTAGTATTACTATATAAACATTACAATGATACACAACTTCCCTTCTAAGCCCTTGCTAGTCCTGAAATGCTCTTCACTGTGGCATTGGGAAACTGGTAAAATTCAACCCTACTTTTGAACACTGTGGCATTGGGAAACTGGTAAAATTTAACCCTACTTTTGAACACTGTCAATATTTTGCTGATATAAGCCAGACATCAGGGTTTACAGTATCTCACACAAATTGATGATGAACATGATAGTTAGATAGATAACATAAACAGAGGAACTTTTCACAACAGAAACACAGCACTTAAACAACAGCCGCTCATTTTCTCCTATAACTTTTGCAAGAATACTCTAAGCTGGCTTGCTTTGGGATTATTTATGTGAGAAATGCACGTATGCTGTACATGTACTTGTGTATATCATGTTTTTGTCAGGGTGTAATGTTTGAGTGAGGCAGTTGCCATACATCACTTGCATCAAGCACATCGAGAGTAAGCTTGTGCACAAAATTACCCATATCACCTGAAACTAGTTTACGTCTTGTAAGTTCAATCTAATAAACAGATGGTGGGATTTCTGACCCTCACGGCTACATTTCTTTGTAAACAACATGGCATCTGGCACAGAGAACTTGAAGTTACTATCTACATGATGCTCAGCACTGAGTTTGATATAGATTCTGAACTGCAATCCTTGAGACCGATTGTTAGATAAACACAGCATAAGCAGTTAACTGCATGTACACACCAGTACAGTGTAGGCATACATACAATCCTTGGATGGGTAAATACGTATTCCATGAAGACTGGAGGACTTGAAAGGCTGGTTTAGTGCTAAAGTACTATTGAGAACTGGCTATGGTGAGTCAAAGTACTGGGATAAAACCATACCAGAGATAAAAGTGCTTGAGAAACACAAAACCCGATGTAAACCCCCTTCATACATGTACAGTGTAGAGACGTTACACTTGCCATTGGGAGTACCGTACAAGTCACAGGCATAAATATTGGGAAGCTTCTATCAATGTATGTCAAAATATGGGATACCCCGGCTTACAATGTAATGCAACAGGGAGCTCAATACGAAAATCTGCCATGTCATAGGATTTCAAGCCGTTGTGTGTGGAAACATGGCAGACGACATCTCCAGCATACAAAATCACCTCTGTGGGATTTGCAGCCAAGCCCGGGACATAACCCACATTCATCCATCATCATGGCCACCAGCTAAACTGTACATTATACCCAGCCTGGGTCCAGTCCATGGCGTGAACAAACCAATAGTTGAACTTACTGCGGGGTCACTGCAGCTGAATTGATGTCAACTCCTTGCAGCAGTCACAATTTATTATGCTTTTCTCTTCCATACTCCCTTTTGATCACTATCGGATTCAATGCAACCCCCACAACACGCATACAGATCCTTTGGTTGGGCTTTCTCAACCCTCAATGGGCTGCCTATGTACTCGCTGTCCGCTGAGACCCACTGATCACAATGCATGGGAGCAATACCTACAGAACAACACTTTTATCTAAGTTTGTTCATTGAAGACCACATTTGGCATAAAACACACAAACCATTAGCGACTTGAGATCACTCTTGCCAAATATCATTATAATATTTTTGCCAGTTAACTAAACTGGAAAAATTTCAGACAAGGCTAAAAAATACTTGCTCAGAGGTGATAAAACACAAATAGACTTTTAACTCAGTCTCTCTAGCCCCATTGAGACTATACTTGTTAACGGCAGGATACGAAAATACAGTCTTGTACTGTGCAAGAAAAACCAACAATCCATTCCCACAAAACAAACAGAAAGCGCCATAACGCAGCAGACGACTTTGTTGGCCTGAGCCTAGCTACCAGTGAAAGTTGAATAGTGAGCAGGTAATAAATCTCCACTTAAGCTTTGCCAACGAATCAATTCACACCTCACACCGTGGGCTGAGGGCCGACAGGAATGGTAATTTCTGACATCTCTCCTTTGCGGGTGAGTGAAAATATGCCGATGTCCTGTTGTCCTCTTCAACAAATCTGAACTTTGCATTCCCTCCAGGGCTGGGATAATAGGCACATGTACATGTACTCCACAAAGGCGCCAATGGAACACCAGATTTTGTCTGATACAAAATACTGAAATCTGATTTGCATTTCGTAACCGCGACTTCTCTTATCAGCTTTTGGGATGATGTATCCAAAATTTCAATTTTGAAGGGGATCTAACGAAAAAATATAACAAGGTCTTTCTTTTTCACCTTTAATTCAAAGAATACTTGTATACTAAATATCAGTAATGACATTACTATCTCTGCCTGCCAGACAATGTATGACCTTCTCTTACACATAACATTCTGGTTATTTTTAATGGTTGTTGTCATTCTCTGTATTATGCAGTATTCATGAGGTTATACGTCTTCGCCGTTTATTGGGACACTTGTGAGTTGTTGTTTTTTGCAATCTTTTCACTGGTATCCAGAAGTACACCTACGGGGCTGTTTACACACGTTTGATTGACAAATATTCACGTACATGTGCCATCCATGGCATTCCCAGAGGATTTTTCCTGTCTCACACACCCGGAAAATGTTACCAAAAAAAAAACCTTGGGGGTTATGAAGATAATGGAGACAGATCTTCCAAAGATGGATGAATTTCAAATAGCCTCTCTCTGAACAGCAAGTCTTGGAAGTACAGGAGCATGTATTACAGTAAATGCAGACATAACAGGGAGCTGCTACCACCAACACAATATGGCTTCCTGAGCTACGTCAAGCAAAACAAACCCACTGACTAACTGTAGCTGGCAAACCAAACAGAATGATATGTTTACAAAGGCAAGAAATACAGAGCTAGAAAAAAGAGAAAGACAAGAACAGACAAGAAAAGAAAGATGCCTGGTCTGATAAAATTCTTAGTGCCTGATAAGTTAGTACCTGCTGATAGCTGGAGAAGTTCCCCCAGTTTGCTCTGTTTGAGAGCAAATATGGATTATGCTAGTCTTTTGAAAACACAACTAAACTGCCTACAGAACTGGGAATCGGTGTGTTGCTTTGCATCGGTACTGTAGGGTAAAACACATACCTACCAAATGATCCTTGCAAGACCAAAACAATGCTTGGTACACCCAACAAGTAAAAACTGTTGCATCTAATTTTAATAACCTTCAAACTATCATATCTGTGTACTTATCTCCATACTGGCTTAATCAAATTCAGATTTGAGAATCTCCAAGGGTTTGTATCAGCTGTAAAGGACAAAATTTATTAAGGTGGCTGGAAAGGCTATTTTTGCACCAATTCTTTTCTCAGAGTTAATGTCAAGTTTCAAGTGTTAGAATCAAGATATTTAGTTCAAATTTTCAGGATAACTCCCTTAGTTAATATTTCTCCAAAGAATATAAAAATTGTATACTTGCAGCCATGATTTTGAAATATGACACCAGTAAATATTAAAATTTAATTTTTCATATTCTTTTTCACATATTTGAATTTAATAATAATTGGATAGTATTAATATTACCAAATTAGTTATAAATATGTTGACACTATTTATTGTAAGATTTGTACGGCAGGATTTGTAAATAAAATTTGTTTTTATGATTTTACATGGGTTTATATATCAAAAAATTATTAAAAATTCTTTCAAATTTCAAAATGTGATTTTTCAAAAATACTTCAAATACAGGAAAATTGTCCCTTACAAATCTTATCTGTAACCTTGTTAATAGGCTGTAAAAATTCCATGTCCATATCTCATTTCAAAGTTCGATTAAATTGGTATAAAATTATGTAGGAAAACTGTTATTCTGTCAAAAATGTTGAAAACAAGCCATATTTGCACCCCTCGTTTGAAGTCATAGAGCAGTTTTTTGGTTAATCTCACTTTTGACACCTCTTTGACACTCAAAGAATCTAAAAATGCATTTACAATAGCAGTCACTCACTCTGAATGCCAGCACCGCCTTGTCAAACTTTCCTGAAAAACAGCAAATAATGACTTTCCCTTTTCAAACATTTTATTAAAAGCTAGGGGACCTCTACCATAGTTAATACACTAAGGACTCCTCAACTTCTTCTTATTTGGTCAGTTTTTCAGAAGTTTTAACAGGCTATAATTCTGCAATGCCTTTGTGCCCAAATGTCTAGTTTTTTTTATTCCACAGAGAATATTGACTACTTTTATATTTTAATAGTTTTGTTAAAATTTATAACTGACGCTCTAGCCTTCCAACCACCTTAAGAGAATTACATATACGGGTGCCTGAACTGATTTCACAGTAAACAAGTCATCGTTGATGACACAGTCCCCGCTTGTCCATTTTGTTATAATCTTTGGTGTCTAGGTAGCTGTGGAATGACATTGATGCAACGGGTGCATCAGGCCTGTGACTTGCATATAAAGTAATCTGAGGAACGTTCAATAAAAGACTCATCTCTGCCGGTGTTGACCACTAAAGGAACTTTTGATTACATCACACTGGCGATGCCCTCACTGCCTCTAGTATCATGACAGCACATACTATACACATGGTTTGGTGGAATTTTCGAAATGGTATGGTATGTTGTTGTAATCAGCCATTTTGGATCATATAACGAAACAAATTAATGTGCACAAGAATGCAGCCATATCACGTTTAAAAAAATCAGTCCATTGAAGGACAGTGACAGTGAGAGTGACAAGCATATGTAGGCCATAGTGTTATGCCTTTGTGCAAAGTTTGAACAGAATCGGTTCAAGGATATTTGAGTTATGGTTCAAAGACATGAAAAAATCGCAAACAAAATGGCCGCCTCGCGGCCATGTTGGATCGTATCGCAAAATAATTTGACATGCACATGTAGGCCATAGTGTTATGCCTTTGTGCCAAGGTTGAACAGAATATGTTCAAGGATGTCTGAGTTATGGTCCAAAGACATGAAAAATTGCGACAAAATGGCCGCCTCGCGCCCATATTGGATCGTATTGTGATATAATTTAACATGGATATAAAAGCCATAGTGTTATGCCTTTGTGCCAAGTTTGAACAGAATCTGTTGAAGGATGTTTGAGTTATGGTCCAAAGATATGAAAAATCGCAACAAAATGGCCGCCTCGCGGCCATATTGGATCGTATCACAAATAAATCGACGTGCATCTGTAGGTCATAGTGCTATGCCTTTGTGCCGAGTTTGAACAAAATTGGTTCAGCAGAGTCTGAGAAACTGTTGATGACGGACGGACGGACGGACGGACAGACGGACCACGACGCACGCCACAGACGGACCCAATCTATAAGTCCCCCCGGACTTCGTCCGCGCGGACTAAAAAATTCGTTGGCAAACACATGTATAGATAAAGGTCCCCACAATGTTCAACAGCAAAGTACAATCACAGAACAGATACTGGGCACAAGACTTTAAAAAAAATTGCTCCCCTTTAGATACCAAGCAGGGGGGTTAAGAAAACAAAGCCTACGACAGATGATATAATCTTGAAGACTCTGATGTGTTAGCACGATCACCTTACAAGAGGTACATACAGTTATATTTGTTGGAATTCCTTTGAGGCTTACATAACCTAACATGCTATGCATTTACAGCAAACACTCTTCCAGTGTTCTCACACCATCTTGGAATTGCGGAGCCTCCCCCTCTCCCCTAAAAACCTGAACACCACCTATGTGCACGGGAGAAATTAATATCAAATGCATGAAAAAATTACTATTTTGCCCTGAAATTAGAAGCACCGAAGATACAAACAATTGTCTCTCTTCTCTCTCTGCAGACGTTTTTGTCAACATGCACGTCAAAACAGTTTCAATGAGTGACCATGCCACCGGCCTCTTGTCCAATATCTGGGACAAGTCCTTACATTTTCTTGTCTTACTTTGTTTGTTTTGTTTTCTTTTACAACAAGCACCAGGGCTACGGGGTTCACAGTACCTGCTACAGCATGTACATGTCTGCCAAGCCACTTCAAACTGCCAGAAATTGTAACTCTTCCTCCTTCTGTGAGTGCAACATTTCCGACCACTGATGCCGATTCACGATCCTTTCAACAATGACACAGGGTCTGTGTCAATATCAAAACTGGCGATCGGCCAAAACCAAAGTCAACAGCAATTTTCGCCTGAACACTTGACTCTAATTTTGGCATTAATCAATTAATTAATTAACTAATTGACCACTGATGTTTTCCACCTAACTATAACTGACATAGCCTCTCACAAAGGTAACTTGTTTTCGGTGTAACTGTTTGCCAAATCTGGCACTGTGACACAGAAAATGACCGTCCCTGAGCAGACGACTGGGTCTACAGAAGACACGAACCCTGAGGGCTTGAAATGCCTCGTCAGTAAAGTAACTGAAAAGCACCTAATTAACTGGGCCCTTAAAATACATTTGGAAACAACTAAGTCCAAGAGCTTTTGAACAGTACGTTGTTGAGGTATTATAAGGGTTTTAATGATGCAATGTTTTGATTAATATTATTAAGTTAGCTGATAATCGATTAGAAGGCCTGCATTCTTGACATTAAGCGCAATCACAGTTGAAGAAGAAAATATGCAGATGACCCAACACCTTCTTTCTTTACTTCTGAAATTCTCAGTTTCAAAAGAGCATTAACTGTTTGCCACAACACTTGGTAGCAATTACTCTAAAACAATAGCCTAATTGGGGTCATTTACATGAGTTGGGCAAACCACGCCTGAGGGGGTTATTTCAAAGGATGTTTGAATACAAGTTTTTTTTTTCCAGCAACCGGGCTTTCACAATTAAACAGCATGATAAACGCCAGGAATAGGTAGAAAGAAACATCAAGAGCTCTTTGTATCTGAAGTATCTACCTTCGACATTCCTCAAGGGTTTAGACGGGGATCCATGAGTCAATGTGAATGGCCGTCCAATTCTAACAGCCCTGCTACATATCACTGATTGTGTTAACTCACAATTAACAATCACATGTAATTAGGATCTCGTTTTCCCTCTGTACACTGCGGTCTGTCTCATTTCACCAATTTACGGGTAAAACAGAAAACAAAATACAAGTAACAATATCTGTCTGTAGGACCTACATGTATATGCAGAACAGTTGCAAGAATTCGATAGCATTATCCTGTGGACATCTCCACTAGCCCATTAGCTCTCAGAAAAAAATGCTTGACTAATTTCTGATACTACATGTTACATTGTATGATGATTGTGAAATATTTTTATGCAACTAAACTTTCAATATGCTTCTGAGAATGTTTTGGTCCCCTTAGTCTTGTAAACAGGAAGTAATGGTCTATTACTTATTCTATTGTTTTACAACAATAAGGCCAAAGTAATTAAATTCTTTGTTTTGCGTCCCTACCCGCTTTGGTTTTTAAGTTTTTCATGAAAAACACACACAGTGTATTTGAATAGGAAATTTTAGGACATAACCGCTAAGCTCTTCTTAACTAAAATTTTGTTACAATTTTTTATTTGCTGCAATCAAATTGCATTGTGTTAATTTTCTTGTTTGTGTTTTTCAGCTGCTTAGACACATACCTTTTCCCATTCAGAGTGGACGCAAAATTAGGCCTACGGTTAAAACAATATGCCAGTAAGAGGGGTAGATGACAATGGCAAAGTGTAAATTATGTGTACAATTTACAAATGTCTCTGAAGACTACAGGCAGCCATGTTTGGTTTGTTGGAAAATTAGTGTGTATGCCTTTGCCACACAAAGTACAGAAAATCAATGAGAAAGCGGTGAGTCACTCCTCAGACATTGCACTGATATGTATGCAGAATGTGCCAGGTCCTTGTTTACCAAAGGCGTTCATGGAAGTTTGTAAAATTCCAGCATCCACCACTACTATCATCAAGATCATCATTCTAATCATCGTCGTCATCAGCATCATCATCAAAACTATTGCAATGTTTTCCTACGGAAATTACCTTTTCAAAAAAACATTTGAGAAGCCCTACGCTGTACATCAAAACCATTTTGAAGATTTAACCCCATCTAAGTTTCCCCTGCCTTGCCCTTCCTGCAAATTCTTGTGGCCAGGAGAAGTGATAATGGATATGTCTGACCAAGAACTGAAGTCATACATGTATAATTATGATTTGTCTGGTCAGATGGTATACCATTTCATGCTCCAGGTGGTATCTTAGACCATGTGTGAAAAGCGCTCAGAGTCAAATGCAAAATCCAGCAGTCTGTCTGACATTTTGCTTGTCTGCAAAATCAAAACACTGACATAATTACCACATATTACTCACACTTTTTTCAACACTTATTTTGAAAATTCATTGACTCTTTATAGCACACTGAATATTAACATGTCGAGCCACGACCCAAGACAACGTTTCTCTGCCATTCACAGATTTCAACAGACAGGGAGGGCAAACAATACGCAACTAATACAACACCGTGCGGGTCATCATGCCACAGTATGCGTTGACCCCTGCCACTGTTCAGTGGCTGCCAAGACAGCCTTCAAGTGGTGTTGTGAATTTGTCCACAGACATGATCCCTTTTCTTTGTGGTTACGAATATCACAATCCCAGCAGGACTGCCATTTATTTCTATATTTTTCATCACAGACGTGTATCCAACAATGAACTCTTTGTATCTAAACAATGAAATAGTGATGAAGAGGACAGCAATGTCATTGGCGCGGTATGTATCAAAAAAACCTGGCGAAAAAATTTTGTCTATTTATTTCCAATTTCTATAATCCTTTTATGATATATCTATGACTGAGGTGGACATTTAGTGATTTGCCCTTTTCACAGTCGACTAGCATGACAAAAGCAACCACCTCAGCAGGGCTCCTCAATTCTACTGACAAACCGCCTTACAAGTTACATACATGTTTGCCTGGTGGACAAGATGCCACGGAAGATGGAAATAGGGGTGGCTGTCATCACAAGAGTTTGCTTCCCATGAGGAGGTACCATCTTTAATTAACCTTTAGAGCACCAAAGTCAATTTTTGCCGCCTTTATAAAATGTGACCCCAGTCAAATTTTTTTTGGATTTTTGCCAAAATTTTGATGAAAAACAGCAGCAAATGAAATGTGATGTCCATTTGATCCAAAATTATCAAAAAATTACAGAAAAATTCATAAAAACTGGTAAAATGTTGCACTAAAATTTTGGAGGGAAATATTACAGCACTCAAAGGGTTAAGACATATAGATATAGAAAAGCCTGCACTGGCATTATATATACAAATCAATTACAAACCACATGTACTGTAGCCTTCCAAAGTTGTAAATCTCTCCCGGTGAACACAAGTAAAAATTGGCCTTGACATTGCCATCCTCTAGGAACTTCACAACGCAAAGAGGGCATTAAATGTTACTGATGTATCACCTCAAGCAGTGTGCTTTGTTAGGACCATAATATTAACTACTAAAGGCTGACATGGCCAAAAAGATAAGCAAACAACTTTGTACCTTTAACATGCCCTGACTGAACACAATTACTTTTACATTGTGGTGAGCGATACCACAGTTCAGGTTCCCTACATCACAACTATGACTATAGATACCAAGGAAAACTTGTATACTGGTATTATAATAAGAGACTAAGAGGCAGTATGAATGTAATTATGTAAGTGGGCAACAAATAATACCAAACTGATGTGGGCAAAAAGCATAAACTGCTTTACGTGCAAGGCTCTTTATATTGCATGGAAACTGGGTGATATTTGACATCAAACGCTGTGGTATGATCATTTTATCTGTTGCTATGCAGCTTTACATGTAGTCTGGGTCCCAGTGACCGGGATACCGTACAATATCCTTTGGCAATGTTGGCAGGGGTGAACCACTGTTATCAAAAAGAGTCATCGTACGGAGGCATTTTTTGTCATAAAAAAACAAAGATAGAAGAATTTGTTTGAGAACTGCATCACACAGCAAAATGTCAGATCTTCTATGGTGTAGTTGCAATGTTCCTACATTGGGTATAAATTCAGTGTTCGTAAATACTAAGTTGTACCAGGGAAACCTCTGAGTGATTCTACAGTCAGTCCATCAATACTTTTAAATGGAAGACAAACCATTTTCCCTGTACAAACCATTACCTCGAAAAAAACACATTGGCTAAGCTGTGATAAATCTTAAACCCACAAAAAAAGGGGCACCTCATGTGATAATGTTGTATTCAAGAAACATCACAAAGAAGCAAGCACAGGCTGGGTCAGAAGTCTCGCGACCAATGGCACCTGATCTAACTCAACAAAACACAGCCTTCCTGGCATACGGATAATATGATTGGTTATGGAGATTCGCTTCCTGAGCTGGCGACCCGACAGAAAACGGTGGCATCAATTTCTTTTCTGGACCTGGCTACTGAGGAATGCCTGTTGTCTGTGAAGGGCTCCTTGGGACAGTGTGTTGAACTCCTGCAATGTGCACTTGAAGTGGACTTGATAGATTGAATCTCAAACAATTCAAATCTCATCTAATGCTTTGGATTGGTGTAGCCACCTTCAGGGGAACTGTGTTGACAGGCATTCAGGTCAACAGAAGACTGAAAATTAGGAAGCAGGGATGTGTGATCGTGTTGACATTTTATAAGAAGTCCAACTCCAGCCACACACCCTATCGTGTATCTGATTTCATGCCATTAAGCTGTCTCACTGCTCCTATTTGCACTGTGTTTGCTATTGCAGTTATACAGACCTGCTATTTTACCGAGGTCACTGTCTGGTCTTGATACTACTAGCAGCAACAGAATTCATACCCTCTTCCCCTTTTCCAGGTACTACATCTAGTCTTTCGCAAGTGTTATTTCATGTGTCTGTCATCAGCTAGTGAAGGTCATTTGGTTTTTGGCCTGTCTACTTCAGGGTAAGTAAGGCTGATCTTTGGTAGCCGCGCCGGGCTCTTGTATGTGAGAATGAAACTTTATAAACTCTTGAAAATAGTGCTTCCACCCATCCCCGGGGACCAGTACTGTTTCTTAATTCAAAAGTACGAGTTGTACAATAATGTGCAAAACTGAACCAGCAAGTAAGAAATTGATTTAAAGTGTGGAAGTCCCCCAACATCACACATTACTTGGTATTCCTGACATTTACAGAACGCCACTGGTACAACATGAAGTCTTCAATGTGTATTTTGACATTGGATTCCGTTCCGGCACCAGTAATCGCATGTCGACAGCATGGAATGTCCACATTTCCACTAATCCTTCCACAAAGATTTGAATCAGAAACAGGGTACAGATTTTCGAGGGGAAGAGGATTTTGACTAGGATAACGCGTTAACGGTACTCGCATAAACGTCCCAATTTTGATTTTTTGTGACAGTTCGACATGAAAGTCACCCCTTGAAACTGTGTATAATAAATAATAGTTTATGTAGCAGAGCACATGTGGTACCAGGAACTATGGGGGAATGGCTCAAAAATGGGGTTTACTTCACAGGCCTAAAAAGTAAAATTTCGAAGAATTGGAGGAACATTAGTAGGTGCTGTTCTCTTCAGTGAAAGTCAAGTCAAATATAGTGATTTCTTACTTTGTTCAGTTTCTACTGTCTATAGTTTTACGCTCTTTTCAAAACCATATGACATACGGCTTCAGAAAAGACAATAAAATTTTATGTCGAGTCTGGTTTTTGTTATGTGTCCCACACTTGGCGTGAAATAAACTGGTAAAAAGAAACGAATAAACATGGTCTGACGGACACTTGACTGCTTGATTACATCATAACGTCTGTCACCCCAGGTAGCTGTCTGAGAGACGTTTCGACCATCCCGTGACTTTGCCGACAACCAAAGAACACCTGTCAAAAAATTGCTGTGAAATAACACATTACGAGGGAAAAAATTCATCCAAACGGAACAACATGAACTAGACCTGATGACTCTGTCTTCGGGCTGCACGGAAATAATGTTACAATGGCACCGCGCCATTGAAGATGGCTTTACCTAGCTTTGAAAATGTGCTAGAGTCGGTAAATTGTGTTCCGCTTTGACAAAGTCGCCTGGTTTGACTGGAGACTCAAAACTCCTAAGAAGCACGGATGACTGTGTTTATGTTTGGTGTCATTATCACAAATCTCACCGTTCCTACCCACCCAAACAGAGCTATTCTTTGCACGCCAATGACTCCGTAAGCTCTATTCAAACCGTGTGACGGATAAAGCCCCCGATCTGGACGGACCGAAAACAACGGGCGCTCCACGCCAATCAATAACGAATAAGTGTCACCTCTCAAACTCGTTTGTTTTGTTCGCCGAAACTAGGCCTTGACTTTGACACATGAAGATTTTGAAGAAAAAGTATAATAAACGATGTCTTTTAACACAAAGCTACTATAAAAATAATCGCGACGACTCTAGTTTTTGAAATTTGTGGAAGTATTCGTATGTTTCGCATGTTTCATCACTAGTTGTCAACTATTTCAATTTTCTAACGTTCATCTGTTCGAGTAGAAGTTTACTCGCGACTGACAGCAACTAGATTGGGTCCACTATACAACCAAACAGTACAATACATCTGTCCTGATGAAGTCTCGGGTGTTTTTGGTGCAAAAAATTAAGTAAATGGGGGCACAAACTCGCCACAACGTTTACCAAACAAAACGTAGTATTAAACACTACACCACACTACTGGCTGGCTGGTGCCGTGAAGTGTGGACACAGCGCGATGGAAGAGTTTCTGAACGGCAACCGCTCAACAACGTGTTTAACTCACCTTTTCTCGCTCCCTCTCGCCCGATCTATCCATCCTGGTCACCGTTGATTACTTCCATTGATGACTGGACATAATCCAAACAAGGTACTCATACAGAAGAGATTAAAATTGGAGTGAGAAAACTGCGAAACGATAATTCCGTATGCGAACGCGGCGCCATTTTGTTTTCAGGTGAAGCCCATGGTGAATAACTTTACTATCGACTCCCCCTAGGATAAAAGTTATCATTTTCACTAACGATTGTTCTTAGCACGATTACACCGTAGAAGCCCATTTTCAAGAAAGGATATATACAAGATAGTATCGTCTCATTAAACATAAAAGAAAACCCATCGTTTACACTTTTCTGCATAGATTTTATCAACATTTGCTGGGAGTAGAATCAGATAAAGTAACAGCGTACCCACTGAAGCCTTGGTGGAATGCGAGAGGGCGGGGTTTATTATAGGTCTATTGTCATGTTTGTTTTGATTGACGTATACCGAAATCGGTAGCGATTTCGTTAGACAGACATTCGCAAACGTAACTGCTGCACCCGATCGATATTATTATACGCCACATGTGTATACGCCATCCCTTTAATTTCGTATTGTGGGGGCGCACTTTCTACAAACCACACAAAAAGTTCAGGATTCAGTTTTGTTCCTCTACTTGTGCTACTGTACCCTGTAAAAGAAACTGCTACCGTTTTAGAATACGCCTGGAGACAGATACTCGGAAGTTCAAAACTTTTATGTCACTGTCATGCGAGTGTGTACTCATTTTGATGCTTGTTGGTAAATGAAGTTTTCTCCTACTGTACGGTGGTTTCTTGAATATCGAAAATCCATTTTTCCGTCACAGTTGACATGGGGAAAGCGGCTGTTGGAATGACAAACATCAGTAAATTTTAGGCAGTTTGCTTCTCTGGTACCGAAATTTGTATGATGATTTTATTCCTGGTCTACAGTCACCAATTGGTTTGGTCAAGCCATGGTGGTGATAGGGTTAAAGTTTCCCTGAGGAAAATTTGAGTAAGAGACACTCAAGAGAGTAAAACAACTTTTAAATTTCAAGACATTTTAACAAGACTGCATGACAATTGTTTTGATTTTACCTACCTTGACCAGATATGTTCTTCAACACTGACCACAAATTACATATACTTCAATCCCTTCCTTGCAGCTGGCATAAAAGCTTCATTGTAGGATAGAAACTCTACTCCAGAAGATAGCTTCATATCCCCAATGGTCCACGATTTGTTGAATTTACACTGATTAAGGCTAAATTTATGAGAATTTTGACTATGATAGTATTTTAGGTGGTATGGTTACTTATTATTTAAATCAAATATTATCGATCAAACAAGAACAGGTTTTTTTTAGAGCATCAAATTGTGCAACATATTACAGCGGAGGCGACTGGAAATGGACACCCAATTTGCAAATTACCCAGCTGTATTGCTGGCCATATAGTGAATTCACTTGGTAATTAGCAAGCGACTTTGGTAACTTGTCAGCGATATCGTTTTTCATTTCAGTCAGGTGCAGACACTTTGTGCAAGCAGGGGGTATGTTGCCATAAAGCTTATCTGGGTTTGTATAATTCAGTGTAGGGGTGGCTGCTTGTTGCTTCATGGGATTCAAAATGAATAAAGATAATAATAATATCTGGAATAATATCATACAGTGGAGCCAAAGTAAACCCACTCAATAAAGATATTTCATCAAGCTACATTTGGTCTCATTTACTGCTCTCTGAATTTCAACAAAATCTCCATCATGTTCATGAACTGTAAGTGTTGTGTTATGAATGAGTGGTTTCTTCCAAATAGCAATGATTGGATATGACTTTTTGGCGGCAAAACTTCAGAGGCCGATGATCAGTCAAAACAATGTGTCCCGGGCAGACAGTGTGTCTGGGAAATGAAAACAACTGCACTGCAGACAGTCTGTCTGGGAAATTAAAAACAGCTGCACTGATCTTCATATGTAACTAACAAGACACTGTGATAAGGTCAAAATATGTACAAGAAATTTTGTTTGGTCTGCAGAGGATAATTACAATGACACCAGTTTTTTCCTTTGATTATGGTATAGGTAGGACAAATAGGTTGTCTGAATAAGACTAGTGCATGGACCAGTGCGTGGTAATGTTATCTCAATCTTCACCACAGAGTGCCAATCATCAACTCTCATTATAACCCTTGGAAGAGCTGGTTTTTCATTTGTACAAACAGAATTTCTGACTGCATCAAGTTGGCTTAATCAACAGTAAAGTGGCCTCCAAAGTTGCAGTGTCTCTATAGTTCAAAGTTACATGTATTAGCCGAAATGATAACTTCTCCTGAACTTGGGTGTAAACTGAAACCACGAATGAGGCCAGACAAAGAGTCTCCACATGACTACACCCCACTCAGAAGGGAACCAGCTGCACTATTTGGAAGAAACCACTCATTTACAACACGTGAAATCGACACAAACAAAATAATTTTATTGAAATTCAGAGAGCAGTAAATGAGACCACAAGTGTAGATTGAAAAATTATCTTTATTTCAGTAGTGTAGTATATTATATCCCAATTATATCAACACAAATATCATAATTATTTTATTCATTTTGAATCCCATGAAGCAACAAGCAGCCACCCCTATACTGAATTATACAAACCCAGATAAACTTTGTGGCAACTACGCCCTGCTTGCACAAAGTGTCTGCACCTGACTGAAATGAAAAACGATATCGCTGGCAAGTTAACAAAGTCCCTCGCTAATTACCAATGAATTCGCTATATGGTCAGCAATACAGCTGGGTAATTTGCAAATTGGGTGTCCCATTTCCATTCGCCTCCGCTGTAAAAACTCTTGACAGCATTTCTCAACAATGTAGACTTTGCAATTCTGGTGATATGGTGTAGCAAAGCAGATTTTTCATTTGAGGAGTTTAATGGTAGTCATGAAAATGTGATAGCCAAGAGTGTCAAAAATTGTTGTGCACATATTGTGTGAAAGAATCAAAGTTGACATCTATTGTATGGTAGTGTGTGTGTGGGGTGTGGGGGGGGGGTTGTTACTTTTCATGGGCACTGAAGCTTGGTTTGTAAGGAGAATGTAAAAACACAACCTGTTAACTCCAATTCCCTGTAAACAGGTCCAATATTAACATTGAGAACAATCGATTTGGGCTAAACCATGGTGGTGAAAAAGTTAAATTGCAGACGGGGACTGCTCTCAACCCTCTGCAAGTACATGCCACCACAGGATGACCTCTGACCCTCATACAAATTCAGAAATGAAGCAAATGATATTTTGAATATTCTCAATTTATCATATGAATTCAGAAATTAAGAATCTTGCAAAAAAGTTATGAAAGCCTTTGATTCAAATTGAAGCCAGAGGTTTATTTTTGTGCATAAAACCCTGCGTAGGCCTAAAATATGATACATTTTTCTTCAAAACTTTTTTTCATACCTCATACAATCATCAATACAGAAAACAAAGCACAGCATCTCTGAAAAATAACAGCACAGTCATTCTTCTAGTACTCAGGTTAAAATAGAGTATTCTTAGCAAAAGATGAAAACAGTAAACACAGATGTGAAAAAATAGAGTTTTTTGAAGTTTATTGCACACTAAAAAAATTCCATAATGTCTTTTTCATATTCCTTTCTATTTTCTATATTTCTATTTTTTCCATAGGAAGAGTGCAATATAATAATATCAAATTACACCGAACAAGTCAGGCAAGTTAAGTGATCCTCTAAGAATTTATATCGTTATCATGGAAAGTGTCTAATTCTTTTGATGTCAAAAAAGACAAAATGATGAGAAACCAGTTTGCAGAGGGACAGACGAAGTACAATGCTCTGCAGTCAAAAGAGTATAATAACTATAGAGTAGTTTTATTCCTATTTGGAGATGGTGTATTTCTGGTAAGACCAGACCATGGTACAACCCCCCCCTCCCCTACCCTGTTTAATAGCTCAAACCGTCGATGAAAAACTACTGGATTATATCAACATTTGGTCTTTGAATAATTGGACATATACATGATACTGGCAATCTCTATCTAATATGATGTCCCACCCCTGTTTAACTTGATAGATCAAACCGTCGATGAAAAACTACTGGATTATATCAACATTTGGTCTTTGAATAATTTGACATATACATGATAGTGGTACCAATTCACCTGCTCACCCCTAATTTCTTATAAGCATTTTCACAATTGTCATCCATACCAATGGCTTTGGGCCAAACCATGGCAGTGAAAGGGTCAATGGAATATGGGATGCCTGCCATAACAGCTTACTGCACCAATTCACTCAGTGATAGTCCTGCGTGAGACATATCAGTCAACAGCTGCACAAGATATGCCAGCCATTATCAGTAGTGATCACTAAAAAATTTTGCTGACGGCTTCACAGGATGGAGAGCCTGTTGCTATCATTTCATCAGAAATCTGACTGTGTGACTGGGTTTCAGAGTCCTCTAAGTAAAATGCAACATCTCATTCCGTTCCAAAATGCACTGATTACTTAGTAGCATACAAACGTCTTGCACGATAACGAGACTGAGCATGGAAAATTGTCAATTCAACTCAGATGCCGACCTGCATTTTTGATGAGTATCAATTTATTTTCTTGATTTGTGTATTCCGGTAAACACTTCATGCCACAGAAAAACAGCTATTTATCATGAAACTGATTCACATACGTTTGATGAAAAATTACCCACTCACAGTCGTGTTGAAAATTTGGCTAAAGACAACAAATGAATATAGTCAATCATAAGCTTGATATGATAACAATTTATTTTACATGCATTGTGTTTAGAGAATATTGTTTCAACCACTTAAAAATCCAAGCAAATAACTCATTGACATCATATTAGATAGAGATTGCCAGTACCTGATTGGTCAGATAATGTATGAGTAGTAGAAACAGTACTCAGGAAATTATTCTTGCACTGATGATATTGAGTTTAAAGCCCATCCAGCAGAGATTTCATTTCAGAAAGTTCCTTGACATTGGGATGATTAAAACTACAGTGTATCTTGAAAATGTCAAGCGCTCTGTTCACAATCTCCAATGTGGCTGTCTGACGACTGCAATGAAAGAGAAGTGAAAGAAGACAAAAAAAAGTGAAGCTAGAATGTGCCTCAATGACAGATATTTAGACTCTCAGACCTTTACAATTCTTTACTAATCTACCACTTGTGGGGGCTTGTTTTGTACGGTATTGTTTTTTTTAAATCAAAAATTCTATTTTCCCCGTAAAGTTAACACAGGGATGGTGGCCATTTTTGATTTCAGTGTTTGTAAATATTAGGTAATTTGTTTCTCTAGTTCCAAACAATGCACGGTGACCTCAGGCTTTTACTTGTGATTTGGTAAGAGAATGGTTGAAACTATCTTTGAGGAAACGGTTGAACAAAAGTTTCAGTCTTTCACTTACGAAGCATATACTTCCTTAATGAGCAGCTTTCACTGAATACCATTAGTAGAGATGACAAATCTCTCTTTTCTTTCCAACAGTAATATTGCATCTAATAAACCAGGAATAAACACAAGTTTTGCGGTGGCACTATCGACTTACCTGTTGAACATAATCTGTGCTAATTTCTGCAGTTCATGAGCTAATTCAATGCTGTTGTTTCCATATATAAAAGCAACGGTTGCAATGCTTCTCTTCAGATACCTACAAGCTGTTTCACTGTCCCCTGAAATCCATTGACACAAATTTTTGTTTATGTGTGCGTAACAATTCAGATACGAAATCATGTAGTAATATATACAACGAGTCAAGTTTATTCTGAGATACAAGAAGCATATAACTAAGTACAGGTTAATTCTGAATATCAGGAACAATGTGACTTGTGAATGTCAGTGTATCTCAGGGATACCTTTTCAAGACAGTTGTACTGCATTCATGGTCTAAACAGCGCCCTCACACGTTCACACATTGCAAGAAATCAAAACATACCTTACTGATGATTACTATCACATTACTCTCAAGTTAATTTACCCTGTATTCAGGCAAACTTGTACCCAGATCCCTTGACACTAGATTTTCTACAGCTCAGTCTACGCTAAAAATACCCCATACAAATAATATTGAATGTGGCATATCCCATCGTCGTCGTTGATTGTGAGGTCAGATCCAAACATGGAAACCAGAGTGAATGAGTTCACCAATTCAGAAGTATTTTAATAGCAAATTCCTGTAGTTGTGGACATACCAAGTGTAACGAAGCATCTGGCCAGACAGTCCTCTGTATTTGAAAGGTCTATGTTGTGTTTATACAAGACAGATTGCTGCAATTTATAGCATCGCTGAAGTGTTGATAGAGACTCTGAAAAGTGGAATAACACATGGGTGAGAATTCCTATGTCCAGTTTAAAATCATATCACACAGAACTGACTTGGCTGAATATGAATAAAATGCTGTCTTTACATAACAAAATATTAACAGAATGTTTTAGCTCATTTGTGGCTGTGGCAATAGCAATGATAAATCTTGTATCTTTGTTTCTGGAACCACAAGCCAAATTACATTTTTGAATATGAATATTCAAAAATGCACTTTGCAAGCAAAATTGCATTTTTGAATATGACTATTACAAATGAACAAGTGTCATATTGTTGCATCTACTGTTTTCTGCTGTCAGCACATGATCCCAGAATGTATAAAATCAATTTTAAATCTAATGCTACTTTGATCGATAATGTTTTTTCTGACATGGATTTGTAACAAACCTTGAAATTCTGAACTTTCAAGTGATTCAATGGCCCTGGATAATAAATCCCTGGATAGGGCGGCTACCTGATATAGATTAATAAAAGGAGAAAAAAATTAGAAAATCATTTTGAGAGAGGGAATAGATATGATTGTAATGCTATGCACATGTACAGAAATTTAATATAATTGACATGATTTTCAATTTTAAATCTGATATATATTTTTAGAAGACTGCATGAGCATTATTCTTTGAAAACACATCTCATGCAGTTTCAGATACTTTTTTAACACTTACCGGTATCTGTCAACATAATTTGAACTTCAACTCATGATGTCTTTTAAATTAAATGCTCAATGAAGATTGTCAATTACTGGGGCATTAAGAGGCAATGAGGAATTTTTTCCATCTCAATAAAATTCAGGGTCTGGTTTTCTAATCACAATTCACCACATGAAAAAGCGTCACACAGATAAAGCCATGTGTTTGTCTGCTTTCATTTTTAATATCTGAACACACTTTTGACAGCGACACAAATTTCACCAATTCACAGAAAAGAGACTGATGCAATCACCTTATAGGAATCTTGTAGATTCTTCTCTGCCTGACATTCTTTATTGACACATTTCCCCCAGACAGAATCTGACTTGGCAACCACTGCATGGCTGCATTGGTCACACCTGAAGGCCTCCTTCAAGTCAGCTTTGACCTCCTTCTCACAAGCTTCACACCGGCAAGAGAAGTAATACTGTTCCTGCAGGGCTGCCTGTCGTTTCTCTTTGGTCATGTGATTGACATGTGGCCCTGAATGAGTAATTTGATTGGTTAACGGACGTGTAATTTCTCATTGCCTGTCAGGTGACTGACATGTGACTCTAAACAATGCAAGTTGATCGGTTAACGTATTCACTAATTCCTTTGCTAGAAATTATATTCTATAATGATATTTGAACTTTTCAAACCCTTTACAAAGTTTTAAACAGTTTTGAAATAAAATTGACTGAAATCTGGTGACATATTTGTATGCTAGAAAGGATGTCAGCTGTGCTTACAAATGAGTAAAATTGTATTTATGGATTTAATATCCTGAGAAATTGAATATTCCTACTTCCGGTTACAAATGTTGGAAAATATTTCATCAAACACTCACCATAACAGTGTAATATCTCATGTCCACAGGGAATAGTTCTTGTTGCTCTGACAGTTAGTTGATTACCATGGTAACTGTAACGGTAAACACAACTTGAATTGCTTGACCTTGGTTGATGAGAGGTCACTGGTTATCCCAACAATGTTGCTAGTTCTGTTTCCTTTGGTCCAAGGCAAGCGAATTTCTGAATATTAAAATAGACTATTAGCACTACTCATGATCTCTTTGTTTAATTGAGCAACGAGGCAGAATGTTTCTCGGATACTGACAAACTGATTATCACTAGAATTCCGTAGGCAGATATTTCTTTTATGTAAAACTTAGCACATCTAAGAAAAGCTAACCAAAATCTGATGCACTAAAAACATGGTATGGTTTTGTACCTGACAATGACATTGGGATCACAGCTATGGTTCAGGAGACTGGCTGTCGGGAACACAGCACTGGCTATCCTGACTTGTTTCACAGTCTCCACCATGCTAGCCCCATCTCCTAGCACAGCGGCTCTGTCACCTTCAGCCTCAACTGCAGTTATGGCGTGAACATTGCACCGAAGCTGCTGCATGTGCCGCAGCAAGAGAGTGGCGACTTGCAACTCGGCATTCGTAAGAGGAGAGTTCAAGTTCAAGTCTACAGTTTCTGCATCCTCAGATGTACCATCAGTCAATGTCCTTGACTCAACACTTTTGAAATCAACTGCATTTGAGTTTGATGTATGGCTGCAACCCTGTGTAACTGCTACCTTCTCTACAGCTTGACATAAACCATCAATTGTAGCGCCTTCAGCCCTACTGGTTGCACCTCCTGGAGGTATACAAGCACTCTGCTGTAGGGGCTTTGTGACAAGTTTTGACAGAATGACTGACGTCTGCAAGTGAAGAAACACATTATTTATTCGCCAAAGATGTGCCAAACCTCTCTGTCATCCTCAGCTACGTAGTGCCATAGCTAAAAATACCCTCTCTCTCTCTCTCTCCTTCTCTCTCTCTCTCTCCGATTTTGCTATAACACTCCTTTAGAGAGTAGCAAAGAAAACTCCCACAGGGATTTTGACAATATAATTGTTACGTGCAGAGAAAACGAACAAAAGGGTGAACTCAGCAGTTTCCGTTTAAACAAAATTTATTACGAAAACAAAACTAATTGCTAAGTTAGGGACAGAGTACAAGCTTTAAAAGTGTACAGACTACTTATCTCAGCTGGGACGGCAAAGCTCCAGTCTCAGAGTTGTAACAGTCAGTCGGATGAATGAACAGTCCTTTGGCTTGCAGGCTTGAAGCTGCACAAAGACCACAGTATAAATCCAGCGTTGACAGTGAAGGTCTTGAAAAGTCTTGAGAATGACTACTGCTGGAGTTTAGTAACACACAAGAGACACGATCCCAAAAGTCTGACTGGAAGCTGAGCACGTCCCTTTTATAAAGGCATATAAGAACAATCTAGAACTTTTATTGACATGCTAATTACTGTTCTAAAATTATCTCTCTTACACAACTAATCAACTTTCCAGAACATTCCAAACATGACTAATTGAATTCAAGGTTGTGAGGTCATTAAGGGCAGTGACCTTGAGAATGTTCTAGACTAATTGAACTCAGGTCATGATGAGTGTGGGGGGAAATGACCTACATAACACACCCCCTCTTCAAAAAAAAGAAAATTTTTCAAAGAAAAATCTTTCTTTTACAAATGTAATCTTGAAAAGGATTTAAGTACTCAAATTTTGTTTTACTCTAAAGTAAAATTTCTTGAAAGTGAACAACAATAAAATTTCTTGAAAGTGAACAACAATAATTTCTAAATACGAGAGAGACAGTCTGCAATTAAATTGTCTCTGCCTTTGATATGTCTAATGTCAAGATTAAACTCCTGTAACATTAAACTCCATCTTAGCAATCTCTGATTTTTGCCTTTAAATTTCTGCAGAAAAACAAGAGGGTTGTGATCAATATAAACCACTATTGGCTGATTTGAAGAAGTAACATAAACTTCAAAATGCTGTAAAGCTAATATCAAAGATAAACACTCTTTTTCAATTGTAGAGTAGTTTCTCTGGGATTTGTTAAATTTGCGTGAAAAATAGCAAACAGGATGATCTACACCATGACTATCCTCTTGCAATAAAACAGCACCAGCAGCCGTATCACTAGCATCTACAGCTAATTTGAATGGCAAAGTGAAATCTGGTGCAGACAACACTGGGCACTTTGCAGTATGGCTTTAAGTGTATCAAATGCCTGTTGGCATTGCTCTGACCAAACAAACTTTACTTTCTTTTTAAGTAAGTTAGTCAAAGGCTCAGTAATTGTGGAGAAATTTGGACAGAATTTTCTGTAGTAACCAGCCATACCGAGAAAGCGCATCAGTTGTCGTTTGCAGTTTGGTATGGGAAAACTTGAAATGGCACTGATTTTGCATCAACAGGTTTTACCTCACCCTGTCCTACAGTATGTCCGAGGTAAGTTACCCTCGCCCAACCAAACTCAGATTTGGCAAGGTTGACAGTCAACATTGCTTTGCTCAGTCTCTCAAAGAACTTCCGCATGAGCTTGATGTGTTCCTCCCAGGTGTCACTATACAGGACGACGTCGTCAACGTAGGCTGCACACCCGTCTAGCCCGGATATGACGTCGTTGATCATCCGTTGGAACGTTGCCGGAGAGTTCTTCATTCCGAATGGCATCACCTTGTACTGGAACAATCCGTCTGGTGTAACAAAGGCGGATATTTCACGAGCACGATCCGTCAGAGGGACTTGCCAAAATCCCTTCAGTAGGTCAAATTTCGTCACATACTTGGCTTTTCCCACTCGGTCGATGCAGTCATCAATCCTCGGGATTGGGAAAGTGTCTGTCTTTGTTAAAGTGTTGACCTTCCTAAAGTCCGTGCACATACGATAACTGTGATCTGATTTGGGAACAAGTATGCACGGCGAACTCCAGTTACTTTTACTGGGTTCAATAAAGTCATTGTCCAGCAGGTATTTGACTTCTTCCTGGAGATATTTGCTTTTGTTGGATTCAGTCTGTATGGATGTTGTTTTACAGGCTTACTGTCCCAACATCAACGTCGTGATAGATGACGTTTGTCCTCGTTGGAACATCTTGAACAGGTGTTTATATTCATGGAGCAGTTCTTTCACCTGTTGTTGTTGTTCTGGCTGGAGGTGTGCCAACTTTGTAGACTCCAGCTTCTCCAGGATTTCTGAGTTCTGAAGCTTGACCGAGCCCAGCTTTGAGTTTAGAGTATTTTCACTCAAGTCAGTTTCAGTATCACTATCTTCATAATGGTTTGAACTGACTGCACTGACAGGCTGAGTTATAGTAGGATTATCCCTATCCAAATATGGCTTAAGCATATTTATGTGACATAGCTGTTTTTGTTTTCGCCTGTCAGGTGTTATTATGATGTAATTTAAATCACTCAATTTCTTATCAATTAGGTATGGCCCAAAGTAACGAGCATGGAGTGGTTTGCCAGGAATTGGAAGTAGAACAAGAACTTTTTGACCTGGTTCAAACTTCCGTTTTGAGGTGCTTTTATCATATTTGGTTTTCATTGACTGCTGAGATGACTCAAGATTTTCTCTGGCTAATTCACATGCTTTAGAGAGTTTTGTACGAAAATCTGACACATATTGCAAAATATTCAGACAATCATCATCGTCTGATAGGAATTTCTCTTTAACGAGCTTAAGTGGGCCACGGACTGTATGTCCAAATACAAGCTCAAATGGGCTAAAACCAAGAGACTCCTGAATTGACTCTCTAACAGCAAAGAGCAGAAAATGAATTCCTTCATCCCACTGCTTCTCTGTGTCAAAACAGTAGGTCCTAATCATGTTTTTCAAAGTTTGATGAAATCGCTCAAGAGCACCCTGACTTTCTGGATGATAGGCGGATGACCTATACTGTTTAATGCCTAGCTGATCCATTACTTGTTGAAAAATTCCAGACATAAAGTTGGAGCCTTGATCGGACTGGACACATTTAGGGAGGCCAAATAAAGTGAAAAATTTGACTAAAGCTTTCACTATAGTCTTTGTCTTTATATTTCTCAGTGGTATGGCTTCTGGGAACCGAGTTGATGTACACATTATTGTCAGCATGTACTCATTTCCTGATCTTGTTTTTGGTAGGGGCCCAACACAGTCTATTTAGTATCCTACTAAATGGTTCTTGAAATGCAGGAATTGGCTGTAAAGGGGCCTTTGGAATGGTCTGATTTGGCTTTCCTACCATTTGACATGTGTGACAAGTTTTACAGAAATGTGCTACATCCTGCCTGAGATTAGGCCAATAAAAGTGACTGAGAATTTTATGATAAGTTTTCCTGACTCCTAAGTGACCAGCCCAGGGAGTTTCATGGGCCAGGCGCAATATTTCAGCACGGTAGGGCTTTGGAACCACAATTTGATGTTTTATAGCCCAATCGTCATCAACCAAAACATCTGGAGGTCTCCATTTACGCATGAGAATACCAGACTTTGTATAATAGGAAACAGAGCTATCTGAAGTTTTACCTTCATCATCTACCCTGTCAAACAAAGACAAAATATCTGGGTCTTTGTGTTGTTCTGCAATGAGATTTGATCTAGAAAATGTCTGACTTTGGTCAGCAGAAGTTTTACTGGAAGTTTCAAATCCACGAGGGATAACGGAATGATCCGTGTCAAACACCTGACTGAGAAAGGTGTCATTTAAGTCAACATCTGTGACATTATTTTTGAGAGTATTTTGATTCTCGGAAGTTTTCTTTGACATGGCTCGAGTAATGGCACATGAAGGAAATAAATCGGGTATCTCTTGTTCAATTGGCTCTGGATCCTGATCTAAACTAGGATTATCAGTCACAAGTGGATTAGTAATGACCTTGTCCCCAGCAAGGTCGTTTCCAAGAAGAAGGTGAATCCCTTCAAAAGGCAAAAAGGCCTAATACCTAAAGTCACAGGTCCAGAAACAAAGTCCGAAGACAAATAGACATTATGGAGAGGAACAGGAATGTAGTCATTACAATCTACCCCCTTAATAAGAACTTTAGAACCTGAAAATGACTTTTCAGAAAACGGCAGGGTATCTGCCAACAAAAGAGACTGGGAAGCCCCGGTATCTCTTAAAATTTTGACAGGGGTAGCGGAAGAGAAATCACTAGAAAGTGATATAAAACCATTATGAATAAATGGCTCGAAAATACCCATAATGCTATCTTGAGAAGATTGACCTTGACCTCATTAATTGGGGATGAGAGGGGTTTAACCTCAGAAAATGTGTTGCACACATTATTAGACTCTAATTGAGTTGATGAAGAAATAAAGCCGGTTGGCTTAGATCCACTTTGACCACTTTGACCTTCACGTTTTCTTTTCAATTTGAAACACTCTGACATTAAATGGCCGTCTTTCTTACAATAATTACAAGAAAGTGTACCAAACTGTTTGTCAGAAGGAGATTGAGACTTGGGATCTGATGATGTGGGAGTGTTACTTGAATTTTGTGAACTGTTGTCATTTGATTTTCTACTGTCCTTTGAGAAATTCTTGATGAAAAGGAGGAGTTAAATTTACCTGCATTGTTTCTGTATGAAAAGGACTGGGATGGTTTGCTGAGAAATGAAGATTTGTGGGTCAATGAATAATCATCGGCCAAACGTGCAGCAACCTCCAATGTATCTGCCTTTTGTTCATTGATAAATGTCTTGATGTCACTCCGGATGCACCTCTTAAATTCCTCAATCAAAACAAGCTGTCGTAATTTGTCATAATTCTGACTGACCTTTTCCGAAGAACACCAACGATCAAACAGTTGTTCTTTTGTTCGAGCAAATTCAACATAAGTTTGATCCTTCACCTTCTCACAATCCCTAAATTTCTGACGGTAAGCTTCAGGCACCAACTCATAGCCCTTGAGAATTAATTCCTTCACAGAATCATAATCTGAAGCCTGCTCTACTGACAACTGAATGTAAATTTCTCTGGCTTTACCCACCAAAGCACTCTGCAAAAGCATAGACCAGGACTCCTTAGGCCAATTCAGACTCTGAGCAATTTTCTCAAAATGGAGAAAATATTTGTCAACATCCTTTTCTTGGAAAGGGGGAACTAACCTGAAATGCTTAGTGATGTCAAACTTGTCCGAAGGGAAGAATTTTCCTGACTGTCCAAGCTCTAAACGTTTTATTTCTACCTGTAATCGCTGTTCTTCTAATCGCAATTCTTTTTCTCTCTGTCTTTCTTCCATTTCTAATCTTCCTGCCATTCTTTTTCTTTCTGTCTTTCTTCCATTTGCAATTCTTTTTCTTTCATTTCCTTTTCTAATTCCAATTTCTTAAGCTCCAAATCTGCCTGTCTCTCTTTTTCCATTTGTAATTCTTTTTCTCTCATTTGTAATTCTAGTTTCTTGATCTCCAAATTTGTCTGCATTTCTAATTCTAATTTTCTGAGTTCAGAGGTAGACTTGGGCTCATAATCTTTCAGGTGGATTCCTCAAATTGGCCTAAATCAACTAGATGTTTGGCAATACGGTACTGTATTTCCCTCTTGCGCATAGATCTTTTAACTTCTACTTTAAGGAAATTTGCCAGTGCTATGAGGTTGTCTTTTCTGAGGGAATTAAATGTGTCCTGATCAAGGTCATCCATAAATTCGTCTGGTTTAAATTCCGCCATGATTGGATTTGGCTGAGTTCACAGTGTACAGTAGTTTTGAAAAGGCTGGCAAAATGTTGTCAAACGGCTCAAAATATTCGTCTCCCGGACGAGCCCCCAATTTGTTACGTGCAGAGAAAACGAACAAAGGGTGAACTCAGCAGTTTCCGTTTAAACAAAATTTATTACGAAAACAAAACTAATTGCTAAGTTAGGGACAGAGTACAAGCTTTAAAAGTGTACAGACTACTTATCTCAGCTGGGACGGCAAAGCTCCAGTCTCAGAGTTGTAACAGTCAGTCGGATGAATGAACAGTCCTTTGGCTTGCAGGCTTGAAGCTGCACAAAGACCACAGTATAAATCCAGCGTTGACAGTGAAGGTCTTGAAAAGTCTTGAGAATGACTACTGCTGGAGTTTAGTAACACACAAGAGACACGATCCCAAAAGTCTGACTGGAAGCTGAGCACGTCCCTTTTATAAAGGCATATAAGAACAATCTAGAACTTTTATTGACATGCTAATTACTGTTCTAAAATTATCTCCTTACACAACTAATCAACTTTCCAGAACATTCCAAACATGACTAATTGAATTCAAGGTTGTGAGGTCATTAAGGGCAGTGACCTTAAGAATGTTCTAGACTAATTGAACTCAGGTCATGATGAGTGTGGGGGGAAATGACCTACATAACATAATTCCTCCTTGTCCAAAGACCTCATGCATATGATATGGAAAAAAATCAGAATAGTTTCCAAGAAAGGGACCACAGAACTTCCAAGAGACATGAAATTAAAAATCTATTCATCTCTCTAATTATTTTACTTACAATTGCACAATAGAAGTTATACTCTGCAGGATGATTGTCTGAGTGTGGCATGAGATTGTAGATACTGCAATAGTCTGCCAAGTATTCTGCCTTGGTATCCGGTACCTCACTGTTGTGTCCCTTCTCTGCCATCAGACTGTACTTGCAAATATTAGGCCATCCAGCTGTTTGCAGTATTCTAAGACTCAGATGTCCAAAGGTACCAAGCTATGGGAGTAGTTAATTATGTATTCAGAATTATTTTCAAAGAAGACAGAGTTAATATAGGCCTGGATGGGATGGGTGCTTATCTTTCATGTGAACGCTTATTTGTATGTCACCAGGGCCATTACTACACGGTGAGTGGAGAGGCTGTGATTGCTACAATCTTAGCCTACTGATTTCCATATTTGGCAGTTTAAATAATGACAATTCACAGTCCCTCCATGTGACTGACAGACAGACAATGAGTTGCTTAAATATCAATTTGTGGTGATATTTTGGAGTGTAAAACAGCATCCTTTATTGTTTTGACCTGAAAAAGTATAAGTGATTATGCATTATAAAATGGAAATATAATTGGTCTTCTGAATTTTCTACAATGAAATATCTCCTTATTCATAATTTCTGGTTTGCAAGATACCATAGTACCTGTTCTAATATCTGCCATAGAGGGCACTCTACACTATGATAGAGTTGCCAGCTCTGTTCTTGACAAGCTTCACTGCAGTACCTGACACATGAACACTGGGGGCACCTGTAAAAATACACAGAACAAAGGCAGTAAACACACTGTCTCTGCTATGTCTCTGCTCTTTACAAAACTATAATTTTACATTAGTTTTTTCAGTTTGTCATTGAATATCCTACATCAGTTTTTTGTCACTGTTCACTGCAACAGCTCTTATCAAGCGGACTTCTCCGACAATACTGTCCTGTGTTGAATATCAGCATCCAAATAGAATTCTCAAATTATTGTTGCAATAGTCAGCAAAATAAAGTAAGCTAGCCTTCGATATCTGCAGAATTTCTTTAATCTGATTTTGAGTATGTGTGCGTTACACAAGCAGTAAAATGCTGATTTAAAAATTCAAGTACCCAACACTGCTTTTTTAATTGGGAATAAAGAGCCAACATTGGAAATGTTGAAAAATGTCTTCAGAACTGGATGAATGGATGGATATATGGACTCGTAATGGATGGACATATAAACTTGTCTGAGAAAACACAAGACAATGACACCAAATGTTGCATGATCCAACTAGTTTCTACTTCTAGTTTCTATTTCTGCGCATGATGCATCAGCCAAATGGGAGGTTACACCAGTGAATATTAACATGATAAGACTTGGCAATCAACAAGCACATCCAGGACAGAATGTAGAACTAACATACGGTATTGGGGCAACTGAAATCTCTTGGATACAGTGATAGCAATGGGAGTTGTAGTGTGTTGGTAGCAATATCACAGCGTAGGCATTTTCTTCGATGAGAACATCACCAGCCTTGATGTCCCTGTCAGCCTGCAGGGATGAAATTCATGAGAAGAAGCATTTCTAAATATTTATCTTTACCTTTCTTGATAAAAAGATTAAAATAACAAAATAATTACAAGCAAAACAGTTGTGATCTATATATACTGTGATGATGTAGTGTTTTCTCCGTGTCTCTCTTACAAGGGGGAATGTCCCCTCTACCGGTACTTGAAAATTTAGGGGGATTTGGTTCTGATAGAGAGCGACCATAATAAATTATGCAAATTTAAGTTATGCAAATTAGGTTTTTCAAGGTACCAGTATCAGTAATTTAGGATTATTGATGAGTTCGATAATCGGAAAAGACCTCAGATTTCATATAATTTTATGCGATAAAAACTATCAACGTTTGGATCCTTCACAGAGGATCTTAATCAGTATAGATATACAGTTTTCCAAGTGTACTGCCTGACAGTATTCAATCGTTCCACTTCTGTCAGCAAAAGTTTAAGACTTTCACTACCTTAACCGTAGCCTTTGCATGAAGATTCTTACTGCTATACAAGCTTATTTCTTATGTCCCCCTCCCCACAATCACCAAATTCTCAACACTGCTCCTCTGAACAGCAGCCCTCTTTCACAAGTTTTGATCTGATGGTAAAACTACTGTAAGGGTTATGAGAGGTCAAAGAATGACAATTAAAAGATCACTCACAGTTAAATACCTTCCACAGTCTTTATGGAATTTCAACGCAACAGATTCGCTGGCATTTGCAATATTTGTTGACTCTACATAATTTTGGGAAACTGCTTCATTTTGTACACTCCCTGTCCTATGGTTTGCTGGCACTTGACTGAAATGTAAAGAGAAAAAAAGTGATTTTTTGACCTAAACTATGACAAAAGAAGAAACAAACAAACAAACAATCTCTAACTCACAGAAATGTTAGTGAACAGACTGCAAGCCAAAGTGAACCCTAGGAGTTCCGCATAGTCTAACCAGGTGCTGACTTTTCTGACACAGTGCAACAAAAAAGTTGGCAAACAAACTATCGATTTTGCAGTTGTTCTCATCAATGCTTCCATGCTATTTAGATGGAAAGGGTTGTAAAGGAGAATCTTCAACAAACATTCAAACGACCTAATTAGAATATTCTCAGTGCGCAGGCTGACACTGAATGATCAATGCGGGACTGGAAAATTTTGAAAATGTTTCTACTCAGCAAAATTCTTCTCTTATTTGGCAAAAACCCGTATCACCAAAAAATAAAGCCTGTATCAAGATGAAAAGATAATGTTTCAAAGAGGAGTGAAGAGTTTGTGGATTTACGTTTTTTTCCCCACACCTATCTTTTGGTACTGTCGCTCACACAACAGATGACATCCCAATATGTATAGGGACTTTGATGATCGTGTAAAGTAGTTAACTCTGTTGGCTATCTACAAAACAATAGTGATATTCCAGCGCTGAAAAGTCACAGTATTTTTTTTTCAATTTTACTACATTCCTTGTTTTATTATTCCTTTTTTTCTATGGGCAACATTCAATAAATCTTGTCCATTTTTAGGCATAAACTCTTTTCTATAATTCAATTCTGCTCTATTCTTTATTTCCCCACTTTGTACCTGCCAACATATTGGCAAGTAAACTGTTCTACAATAGCCATTTTATATGTACAATGTAGCCAATTCTCAATCTGTTCTGATTACACACATATTCTCCTATCATATCAAACATCAATGCTTTACAGATCAAATCTTTGTGATAGCTTTGTCAGATCAAATCTTTGTGACAGCTTTGTCAGAAGTTTGAGTAAACTTCTAAACAGCTTGTACTTATCAAATATATGACTGCCACTGAATTCAAACAATAAACAGGGTCTAACCTGGGCACTGCATTCATAGCCAGCAATTTCTCAAGTTCTGTGAGTGCAGCATCTGAAATCCAAAATTCTACACATAAATATTCAGATGTTGGAGAAATAGGGTTTCATAGGAAAAGTTTACATCATATAAACTCATGAAATTGAACAAGAGAAATTTTTCATGATATTTAACAGGTTTAGACAATACATTCATCATGAGAAATTACTGCAAGGTATGTTAAGATTGTCAAAGATGATTTTTACCACTGTTGCAGACAAAACGGCACATGTGAATATTATGAAGTTGGCAAGTCACATGTAAAAATTCCTAACAAATTTAGTAACCAAAATTGATTACTTTTGAAAAAGACACGCCGAGACAATGAACATTTTTACCTTTCTTTGTCTCTTCTACGTTCGATGCTCTACACAGTTCAACAGCTCTGTGGAAAGCTGAAACATAAAATTGATGAAAAGGGAATATTACCTTCCACTTATTTGTCAAATAATGATGATACCAGTATACAGTTATATTGGAAGAGGTAGATTACCATGGAATATAAACAATGTTTATATGCTTTATATTTTCCGTTTTTGACAAGATAGGAGTTTTACCAAAGAAACAGTTAATACACCCTATTTATTGTATACCCCATTTATAGTACTTGGTTCATACTTCCATTTGTTGCTGTACACACTTACTGAAAATATGAAAGGAAATGATACAGGGATCATGCTATACAATAACAGATTCATCGATAAAACATTTCCTGGCAATACATTTTTAATAAGAAATTAAGGCAGGCCCTCATTTTAGATCCTATAAAGCAAGAGGGCATTATGGTCCTCATTTTAAATTCTGCAAGGTGGCATTACGGCCACACTAACTAAAAGTATATTAATAAAAAATACCGCAAATATACGGTGTCGCTCAAATTTGATCAGAATTGGTACATACCAAAGATCAACAATAAGTGTTAAATCTATCTGTTCAGTGCAGGAAAATTATACGTTGATGTTATGACAATTTCTGCACAGTACAACCAGAGAAACAACAAGAAATATTTAAACCAGAAAATTAAGAATGACAAAAGTAAATAAGGTCTGAAACTTTAGGTACTGAAGGTCAACTTTAGCAACATGCATAGCAGAGAATCTTTCACCATGGATGTACAAAAATAGACATCCATATGGTTTCAGCAGATCTGTTAATATGTCACAGTTCATAAACAATGACAGGAAATGAACAATTAGCTGTTTCAGTTACTGCTACCACTCCCAAACATAATAGGTACCCTGCATACAAATAGGTTAAAGTCAAAATAATTTTATTCAGACGTGTGGGCTGATTCAGTTCACTGCCACCACTCCTGCACATTGCAGTATTTCCCTTTTTCTTACCTCATTTGCACATTTTTGATACCGATGTGTTCATTTGAACAAATTAACATCTCAACCCCTACATCTACCTGTACACCAAATACTGAGACGGTAGCTTGGCGGGTATGGGAGCCTTTGTGTGTGACGGACATACACCGCACATACCCAAAAATATACAGACATACAGACGCCACTCAGACTCATCATATAAGCTCTTTTGGTATTTATATATAAAACCAAATATGAGCTAAAAAACCAGATATAAACTGAATATGCTCACATGTTTTACAAACAGGTTCATTAATAGTCGTACCCTTCACAGAACAATAAGATATATGTTATCACTATGTGTAGCAGGTTTTTTCAACTTCGCACAGTACTCTCAGAGTTTAATCACTAATTACAAAACTTATTTAATACGCAAATGACCTGTTAATTAATTTGACACTGCTCAATCAGTGATCTCCCCAGGATTTTCTGATAGAGTGGCGACTAATTTGCATAACAATAAATGCAACTTTATGGTAATGATTTCTATTGTTTACCAAAAATTATAGAGTGGCGGCCACCACTCTATAATAGCTCTGGGGAGAACACTGTCAATGCTTCATGGGACAGCTAGATATCCATAAGATCAACATTTGTAGCACGTTTTATTTAATTTAGTGCTGTAATTTTAGAGTAATGTCACTAATTACAAAGTTCATTAAATATGCAAATAAACCCTAAATTAACTTGACACTGTTCAATGATTCATGGCACAATTAAATATTTATCAAATCAATTTCTGTAGCACGTTTCACAAAATTTGGTGCTGTAATTTCAGAGTTATATACCTAATTACAAAGTTTATTAAATATGAAAATGAAACCCTAATTAATTTTACACTACTAATGCTTTACAACACAGATATCCGTCAGATCAGTATATGCAGCAGTTTCATGACGTTTGATGCAGTTATTCGGAGTCATATGACTAATTATAAAACTTCATGAATATGCAAATGAGCTAATTATTAACTTGACACTGCTCAATGCTTCTCAGTACAATTGGATATTTATCAGATCAACATCTGTAGCAAGTTTCAACAAATTTAACGCTGTAATTTTGGAGTAATATCACTAATTACAAAGTTCATTAAATATGCAAATGAACCCTTAATTAATTTCACACTACTAAATGCTTTACACAACAGTTAGATATCAGTCAGATCAGTATCTGCAGCAGATTTCATCACATTTGGTGAAGTTATATCGGAGTTATATGACTAATTACAAAACTTCATAAAATATGCAAATGAGCTATTTGTTAACTTGACACTGCCAAATGCTTCTAAGTATAATCAGTGTTCATTCTAGGACGTAAAAACAAGGGGCCACTTTGGGCCCCTACTCCTGTCCCAAGGGGGCCATTTTATAAAATCGGGGGCCGTCATGATCACACATGTAAAACCCTTGAATTTTCTGCTGAAAATACCATAGTCTATCAAGTCAAGAAAAGGAGAATAGTATACTAGAGATCGGGCCACCTGTAACCAACGAAGCCTACAGCTAAGTTGTGCTCCGTATACGCAACATGCCCAACAATGGCAGCAGCAAACTAACCGTTTGGTTTGATTCAATTGTTTACGTAACTTATGTGATGAATTATTGATGTCGGACTTAAACAATTGCACAAATTACTACGGACTGTGATTTTGACTGGAAACGATCATGATCAAAGCTTAGCGCACCGGTAGGATTTCTCCGAGTGGCCCCCGATTTGCACGGGTCGACAATTATCACACTGATACAACACGAGAGTGTAACCCGTACGACATACATAAAGTGATCGATACATCAACTTTTATACATAACTTGTATGTATTAGCAAATTTACGATCATTGGTTCTGATCTGGCTACTCTGGATAACGAGATATGTCCGACCTAAACTGTGTTGCTCTTCAAAACGATCATATGGCCGGCCAAGCATGAATGCTTTCCTTGCAGTGTTCAACGTTTCGCTGGTATGGACGATAGACGTTGCAAACGCTTCAATTTAAGGGACTACCCGATCATCCTGGGTTCATCAACTATTATATAGTACTGGCGTTAAAAATCTGAGGGGCGACTAGCTTTTCACGATAACGCGGCGACCAGAGCCGTTGTTTACATTCATCGATCGTACCACATGCGCACGGCTCCAATACACCATTGCCCCTACATCAGTCCTTTTTACCCAGCTTCCTATGCACCACCATATATGCCGTAGTGGGCAAAGGTCGAAGGGTAACTGAATCGTTTAACATGGCACACTATGACTGAGGTAATGACCTTCGGGGAGCTACGTAAATGTATGAACTAAGTGAACTCTGCGTGATCGACCGACCCATTCATATAATGTTGCGCCCTTGGTGGCGCATCAAAGGTAGAAATGAGGGCCATTCGAGATTTTTTTGCGCAAATTGCGCAATGGCGCGTCCTAGAATTAACTCTGAGTATAATTAGATATATATCAGATCATATTTGTTGCAAATATCATCAAGTTTCGTGCAGGAATTTCAGGGTTATCTCACTCATAACAAAAGTTCATTAAATATGCAAATAAGAACTTAAGATTATTGACATGACATTCACAGTATTATCAAAATGTTCTTAGATTGTCACCTGTGAAAAGTTTCATGAAATTTGGTGCAGTATTTCTTGATATATGTCTACACTGTCATTACCGTCTCCATAGGGAAACCATTGTACGGAAAAAAACAATATTGCATAACTTCATTAATATGCAAGCCACACTAACCAAAATCTAATCAGTTCTTGCAAGTAGCATATGGTACCTGTGTACCAAATCTGACTTGAATCCGTTCAGGCGTTTTTGAGTTATCGTGTAACAGACAGACAGACATCACACACACACACATACATACACACACACACACAAACAAACACAAACTGACAGTCAGACAGACATGGCTACAACATTAGCTCACTTGTTTACACACGTGAGCTAAAAAACGAATGAGAAAAAACAAAAACATAAGTATATCAACAACTTAATATAGAAATCAATGCAGCCTATCCAAACTTCCAAACTCTATACAGTTTACATGTACAGTTCAAGAAAGGTCATGGGTCAATTACTCCATCGTAGAAGAAAAATGGCAGCGGGCTCAAGCAGGACCTCATTTGATTTCATTATTTTTCAGTTGAATAGGACATCCTCCAGAATTCTCAGTTGTTTTATCTGAGTAGCAGTTCATGACGCTGAATAGCACTTTTCATCAACAGCTTTTACCACGATCAAGGAAGGATTGACCTCATGACCTTCCATATAGACCTGTTGCAATGCGTGGAAGTGTAGATTCATGTATTGACCCCTGACCTTGTTTTGCTGACTGCAAATCACCTCTGTGATAATGGCACTGTCCTTTCCTTTTGTATAATTTGTATCTCAAGTTTTCTGGATATCCATGTTTCAGGGCCCTCTGAATATCAGCCATACATTGCTATAAGAATTGAAATAAACAAGAAACTTATCATTTACCATTAAAAATAATAATAACAATTATAAAATAGCGAACAAAATTGCTTTTGACTTGCAGTTTGGATTTCAGAAAAACATATATATATATATATATATATATATATATATATATAATATATATATATATATATATATATATATATATATATATATATATATATATATATATATATACCGGTAGTGAGTAATGCAAAAGAAGAAATCAATTTGACTGAAACACTACATCGCAACTTGAATAAGTTCCATAGACTACCCAGTACGTTCTATTCTGTACACATGGCATTTCTTCCCAAATGTTACATTTTAAGTCACCTACACAATTAAGTACACTAATTATAAGTAGATCATAATTTGTACAGGGTACCTCATAATGTTGCAAGTGAAACAGCACCGCTGATCTATTTGCATATGCCAGGGATAACTGACAATCTTCAGCCTCTTCTCCATTGACCTTTGACCTTGGCTTGGCATACAGGATGCTCTGTGTTACAACGTTACAGATGAAATAAATAGAAGTGCACGTGTTGGTGGTTGTTGCAGAGAATTATTAGCTGCAGGTTCACATTATTTACTCGAAGTTGACGCAATCAATATCAACAAAGATACGGTAGCATAGCATAACAGAATGCAAGGGTTCAAGTGCATAAAGTGAGGTCTACTGAAAGGTGTTGCAGGGTGGATTGAAAACTCCTCCTGCAGAGCTATTGAACATTTGAATATTCAGGGTGATGTTTTGTTTCTTCTGCATTTTCACATTTTTCTTCCCAAGAAAGACTTGACAACAAATATTTGTTGCAGCGGATAGGTAGGTATGGACTATGAGAGGGTGTCAATCCCATATTTTCATAGGAAAGAACCCTTCATGTGCATAATTAATGTACACTAAAACAGACACAGTGATATAATTTTACACAAAGTTATCATTACTTCAAACAATAAAGTTTCATTGAATTGCCATACATATTGCTTATTGAAACTACTGCAACAAATCAGCGCAACCTGATTTATCGAGGAGTATCGTCACTGTAACAAAATACCTGATTATAATTCTTCAGTGCTTCTCTAAAGCGTTTCTTCTGAAAATGTTTATTCCCTGTGATTCTAAAATCAGCTGATTTTCTGTCATCTTTCTCGGACATCTTGTCGCTCTGACATTTCTTGATCATTGCTAGCACTTCATCATGGCCTCTGTTGTGAATATGGACGAACAAATGACATGGTCACTCACCATTTCTCCATAGTGATGGAGGGACGGACTGTGTATAATTCTGTATCTTTTAATTTTGGTACCCAGTATCTCCTCAGTAAACTGTGTTGACTTTCAAATACGTTTTTAATGAAAAGTTACCTTTGAAACTAAATTTCCACTTGTAGATTAAATCATCATGTAAATATGAACCTCGCATCATCTTCTGTCAAGCAGCTTATCTTTCTATGGTATTTTTTCTTTCATGTGATGGCACTGTTCATGACTGGAAAGATACAGCTCGCTAAAAGTACCGGTAGTAGAGCACTGATAGGTGATCGTTGCCATAGCTACAGCTACCATGACCATATACCCTTGAGGGACTATGCCTTGCTATAGTTTTATGGCCCACAACTTCCCCCTGAGATTTTGGGTGGTGGGAAAAATTGTTGGAGAAAATTGTGGGCTACTCAATTGAAGCAAGTCTATGCTGTGACTGAATAAAATTAAACTGCTGTTTAAGGGGGCGCTGCACCAAAAACGGCACATTTTGCTCAAAAATCACTTTTCTGCAAGTATTCACTCAGTTTATTTAATTTGTTAACCCACATTAAAATTGTGGTTGGGTTCACCTGTTAGTTGTCAAGCAGTCGTAAGTTATGCAAATATAAGCAATCACCCGACTTCCTCACTTCTTTTTTTTCTCCAATTTCAAGATTTCCAAAGAATTTAACTTCACTCTGGCTGGGTAAAATTTTTTGAAATTTTCACATTATGTTCTTTAAAATGCTACATAATAAAAAGACTTTTGTGTTTGGCAATAAAGTTCTTACATTTTGAATAAGAGGCATTTAAATTTTACTAATCATGTTTTTAATCACTTTTTTTAGCGTAAGTCTTTCAACCCTTGTCATTTTAGAATGAGGATAGATAATGCAAAATAAAATAGTCGTTTTTTTCCAAATATACTCTTGTTTCAAGTGAAATATTACATTTCGGAAAATAGTATCAAGTTTTTGACTTAAATTATTTTTTATCATTAATACCAATCTAGGCAAACTGCACACAGAAACTTATTGAACGGCAGTAATTTGGAAAAATGGCTGGGCATCTGTAAGTAGGTGCAATATCGGATCGGAAGTCTAATATTATTATAACAACGTCCCCCGGCACCCGAAGAGCATCCCGTTCGTCAACTTGAGTGCACTATCGCATAAGAAAACTCTGTAGCTCTGGTTTTGTCGTCCAACCCAAAACTCTTGGCAAAACCTCGAGCTACTATACTACAGCAAATCGAGGTGGTGCCACTTGGTATGTCTATCAATTATCAAACTGTCAGTGTATTACAATACATGTATCATAATTTTAAGCCTGTCGCGCAGTAGCTCTGCATGGCAGGGCTGTGTGTTACCGGCGTTATACGGCCTCCCACGGAGGCCGTATAACGCCGGTAACACACAGCCCTGCCATGCAGAGCTAGTCGCGCAGCAAATTGAGAGAAGTGGGAATACCATTAACCTCGTTTTCAGGAAGGCTTGACACTGAGCTAACCATTCCCTGTTGCTCTGTCGCCTCTGGAATGAATCGGGCGAATTGTTCTTTCGGGCATCCGTCCAAAGCCTTTTCACGATGTTGTACCACACTTCCACATGTCTTCCAGACGACAAGTCCGCCATGATGTTTATGACCGCCTAGCTCACTCGTGATTTTACCTTGAATTTTGGATGGCGAATGTGATAGAGCGCCTCCACACATTATAATATCTCAATCTTTTGTTTACTACGTAAAATATTGCCATGGCTCTCTTTCTTTGGGTATATTCAAAAGAGTTTGATCAGAAATGAATAAAATAAAATACAATTTGAGAAGTTAAATATATTTCTGAAAGTGACAATTTAAGTAAAACATAGAAGGTAAGGTAATAAAAAGTTAAGTCGTTATGGTTTAAGCTATACGCCGTCAAATCTCTTTCATACACATTTTTGTTGATCTGGAAAAGGACTTCAGCACATTTACAGCGCATATAAACATGGAGGTAGCTACTACCTCCATGATATAACTAAAGCCCGATAATTATTCTTTTTGAAAGCGTCAGATTATTCACACGTTCACACCCCATTCATCACGTCGAAGATATACTCGGGCGGCTTACTACACAATACTTTCAAGGTATTCATACAAATTCGAAATGACCACTGGCGTTTCCACCAAAGTAGTGTAGTTATTTACGTCAGCAAATCTTGTGAGACCCTCATCGCGAAACCTTCCGCACTGTGGCATTCTCTACACACCGTAAAGGAACCGTCATTGTTCCTGGCCCTGGGGCTGTGGAAGTGTGGTGGTTGCACAACCACCCAGACAGCTTCCTCTGAGACACTTTTCTGAAGAGCTATTACATGTAAAAGCTGACTATTGACACGTCGAAAGAGAGCCTGGAGAGAAAAAAAAATCACAAGGATTTCCACAATTCTTCAACTCCTGGAAAACAGCCCATTTTGTTCTACCTCGGATCATAGCGATGAATTTTTTCCGTTAATGCCAAAACAAAATTAATACTAACCAGATACCAGATATGAACTGAAAATGCTCACGTGTTTCATTATATATTGCATTTATGTGCAAGTTTGAACCTTTGCTACATGCTTTGCTACATTTAAAGTGTTATGATCAACACAATGAATTTCACCACAGATCAATTCTAAAGGTCATTAAGTATTCAAATATGTAATTAGCTGAAATAAAAATAATTAATTTCTTTGAGTACTGTCATTGTATCACAATATAGCATGTGTAATTACCTTTGGTCAAGTCCTTCAAGCTCTATATGCCAAACCGTGAAAGCTTGTTAGCTATTTATGCAAATTATGAATTAGCTGACATGAAAATGCAAAATGACTTTCAATACTGTTATAATCTGGTATAATGATCAATGTACACAGCATGTTTCGCCAAATTTTATCAAGTAAATGCCAGTATATATCCCTAATTTGGAAGGTTCATTAAATATGCATATTGGGAATTGGCTGAAAAAAAGTCAAATGTCTTTCAATAATCTTGTATCATAGTATCTTTAATGTACATAGCAAGTTTTGCCAACTTTGGTCAAGTCAAAACAGATAAATATCGCTAATAAATGCGGGATATCGGACCGCAGGCGGGCGAAGATTGCATTATAAGCGCGCCAACCCAAACTCACTGCATGGACATCACATTTACGAAATCGAAGTCCAAAGTCAACTACGTCATTGTTAGAATAAGAGAGGTTTTCCATCACACGGGAGCATACCACCACAAATTTTGCACAGATGGCGTTGCACTGGCATTGCGGGCAGTTTCCCTCGCTATGGGTAGGAAATGCATTGAGCAAGACACACTTCCGGGTTCGCAAAAAAACGAGGATCCCATTTACGGGGCGCTCAAATATAACTATTTGCTGTGATACATAGCAGAGGCGTATATGTTTGTGATGCTGAGAATAACATCAGTAAATAAATGACGGGTTTTAAAAGTTGACGTTTTTTTGCGATGAAACAGACTTCTGAAGGTAGCTCGCTTGGGGAACACGTCATCCCGGCCGCTGTCCGCTTTGACCCCAGTAATTCACACTGGTTTTGGTCGGCCCCAGGTACCCAAGTCACTTCGACCCCGTCACACTTTTGCCTACATGTCCACGGAGACGATTCAACATGTTCCACAACAAAGCCAAGACAAAAATTGAAAATATCAATAAAATGGCTTCACAAAGGCTGAAATACACGATACTCGATGAAGTATGAAGTTTATGAAATGAAATCAAAATTGACAACACAAGTGTTTGTCTCGGGTAATACCACTTGAAGTTGAACTATTCTACAGACTGTTTTTTCCATACAGTGCAGTATTTGTCAGTGACAAATTAATCGCAATCATACCAATCCATAATCGAATAACACTAGGTCAAAATTTGTAAGACAATAGTTGTAAACATAGACACAAAACAGCACAGAACAGACAGTAAATCTATGCAATACATTTTTTTGCGATGAGCTGGAAATTTGATTAATATCGAGTTAATGTACATAAATATTCCGTTATTTACTGGGACACGTTTATTTTCTCGATCCGCTATCTGCGGACTACGTGCTGAAGTACATTGACTGTTCATGTCAACGATCGTTTCTCCCTCTGCAGAGTTTCTGTATCCCGTTCAACAACGCTGTACCTCGATCACACGATAGTGACGCTATGTAGCTGTGCAGTATTGAAACTTATCATAAAATGGCCACCTCGTCTAACAGTAACACGTATTGTCGGGATTATCGTACGGAAAAAAGACTGCAAAAGTAAGACTTATGAATCTTCATCAGAATTGAACACATCATGATTGTACACGAGTATCAACCGTGAATGCACGTTGAGCTCGGCAGTTACACAAGCATGGTACGCTACATGCATAGCCCTACGAGTATGGCGACAGTGTCCGGCTTTGGCTACGCCGCCTACCGGAGGTGGGAGGCGGCGTAGCCAAAGCCGGACACTCTCGTCATACTCGTAGGGCTAGCTACATGCACTGCCGCGATGCCGATCGTATGCATTCCAAGGCCTATCCCGGAATTTGTTTCACAAACAACCTCAAAGGAGAGCAAACATACTTCTATGGACAATGACGAACACGTTTCTTGGCGAAGCAAAATCAAAACAGTGCAGAAGTACATGAAGTAGGTCATGGCCTTGGACTCTGTGCACGAACCTGATTGGACACTTCAATACCTTTGACCCAAAGTTATTATTCATCAGCACTTCCATGCCATGAGGCTAGGTAGAGAACGTATGTACTCATTTCTGGCGATCGAGCAGCGAGGGAAACAATCAATTACCAAGGATAAAGCTAATTTGCTAAACGATATTTTATCTTGAATAGTGAGTTGAATGAGTAATAAAATATCATATTTTTAATGTTCAATACGAGGTTGAAACACGGAGGGACCGTGGTTGAAACCAGAGCTATCCAGCTGTAGCCAACCTGGACAAGCACATTTCACAGCGCCCTCAAACAGTCGATTGTTTTCACTTGTCATACGCCGCGTAACAGAAAAATTAAAACTTTCATAACTTCATTAATATCCAAGCCACGCCCACCAAAACCTTTTCAGTTCTAGCCATTTGAATTCTGAAGATGTCTACCAAATTTGACTGAAATACGTTCAGCCGTTTTTGAGAAAATGGACCAACAGACAGACAGACAGACAGACAGACACACAGACAGACAGACATCGCTGCGACATATGCTCACGTGTTCACACGTGAGCAAAAAATAAAGGAAAATAAATTCACAAGCGACAAAAACGAGATCGATAGGAAGATAATACACTCAGTGTGACAGTTTTCAGACAGGTAGTGAATTTCGCCCAAAGTCGTTTCGTAAATGACCAGCAATACGAAATCTTATTACCATAACTTTCGAAACTTTATTGTGGTTATCCTCAAACTCAGTTGACTCGACGGGAGTGGTATTTCGGGGTCAAAGTTGCCAAAGTTTTGACCCCATGTTGAGGGCGTAGTAATCGGACTGCAATCCCAGAAATCGGACGTCGTGTTTGGAATGTGATTAGGAGCTAAGTATTGATAATTTGAAACTTCAAACCACCGATTTTTAATTTCGATGTGTTTAGAAAACTGTACATAAGAATGATGATAATTAGTTATGTTTAATCCATGGACGACTCAACTATATTTCGACGTGTAGGCCTATAGCGCTTAGATATCAGACATGGGCTGTCTCTGTGTGTGTTGCTTTCGGCACCTTGTATCGTACGGTGTGGCTAACTTCGCTAAGTTTGTTCAGTGAGTATTACTTATAATTGTTTCCATTGCATATTTTGTTTGTAATAGAATCGCACAGGCATTATTTAATAAAAATAGCGAGTATATTTCATCCTATGGAATTATTTACCTGTCAAGTTTTTACGCAGTAAGTCACTTACTACGTTTACACAATTATGCTAAATATTGTCTGTCCGAAAACTTGTACACTTCTTACGTTCATTAAATGTACTTTTTTTTCTCGAAACAACTGCGCAGTTTTCGTTAAAACTACATGCAATCGTAGCGAACAATGGAAAGAATATTTTCAAAATCATTATTCTCCCCCACATTCAAAATTCAATGCTAAATCAGGACTTTAGTCAAAATTTCAGTTACTTTGACCAGACGGCAGTATGTTGACAGTATCACTGACGCGGTGTCAGACGACAATTTGTGACCGCCGCTTGTAGCGAACTCAATAGTTTCTACCAAAAAAACTATCGAAAACGGGACAACAGTGTCACCTGACTTAATATGAGGTCACATGACCTGTAAAACGCTATCGATACGGAGCGAAGTGAGTGTAACTAACAGCATGTCACTAAATGTCCGAAAACTGAGGTCGTCTGAAAACTGTCACACTGAGTGTATATATGATCCTCGTTTGTGTTTGTTGATGTACATATGTGTCAAATATGAAGATGTTTGTTCTACGTATTTGATGGTAGTGGAGGGTGGTCGGGGTTGGCATGCATCTGTGTCAGTCTACCGTTGTCGCACCGTCAAAATTCAAAATTTGATTGAGCATTGACATTATCTCTGAAGTGTTTATTTCAAAAATATTACATTATTTTCTCGTCTTGAGTGCGCGTGAAATGTGAAGTCCTGCTATCAACCATGGTTCAACACTCTTCAACATGACGACGCTCCCAGAAAGTGTTCCGCTTGAACCCTTTGAGCGCCAACGTCAATTTTTCTCACCTTTATAAAATATAGCACAGTCAATTTTTCTCAGATTTTTGTCAAAATTTTGATAAAAAACTGTAGCCAATAAAATATGATGTCCATTTGGTCTAAAATGATCAAAAAAATTCAGAAAAATTCATGAAAGATTGGTAAAATGTGGCAGTAAAATTTTGGTGGGAAAAATTACAGCACTCAAAGGGTTAAATGCAAGAGGGGGTAATTTGGGCGACATTCTTCCCACAAAACACACAATTCTTCGTCATTTCTACAGTGAATAATCTCTTCATCTTCTCAGCCTACAGTGGATCAATGCAGCTTTCAGGAAGACCTGGCAATGCCCATGCTGCTGTCTACAAATTAATGGGTGGCTTCCAACGTTGACAAATATAAATGGCATGGCATGTTGGTAGGACAAATCCTTCATATATTACACAGTGGATAACAATCGTATAGATATAGAAATTGATTTTGGAGTTTTAGTTCACAATTCTCCGAAGTCTGGTTACCACTGTATGAAAGAAGCAAAGACGGCTGACAAAAACTCATGCATACAAACAAATATGCGATTACAAATTTATTACCAAAAAGCCGTAAAAGCTACTTCTCAGACCATATCTTGAGTAGCAGTTCAGGTTTGGAATCCACATTACCGGAAAGATATTGCTCAACTTTCAGCGATTGATAATTCAAGGGGTTAAGAATAGCAACCAAATAAATACCAGAGTTGAAGAATTATTACTACAGCAAAAGCTATAAAGGCACTTGAACTGAAAACACTGGAGGAAAGAAGAAGTGATATCATAATCCAAGTATACTGTATTATGAACAGGTTTGATAAGATGAGCAGCGAAGCAACTGTTTCATCACACACCGTGTCTAGCAGAACCAAATGTCATTCGCAAATAAGCTGTCCACGCCATACCCTACTCTACAACACGTAAAATCACTCTTCTGAACTTGACGTCAAGTTACGTTCTTGCCCGGCATTGCGTATCGCCCCCTGTTAGCTTAGATAACTGGCAAGCAAACGAGGCAGGTGGGTGAGTACCTAGAGCCAACTCCGTCGATTTTTTTTCGTGTTTTTGAAGTTCAGCCGACAGCTTATCTTACAGTAATACGGGAATCAAGTCTTTCACACCTCCGCAAATCCTCTGCCCGTAACTGTGAGGAAAGGGCTTCCGTTGTTACCCAGGAAGCATTTCTTCTCACAGCGGATTATATCACTTTGGAATGATCTACCAGAATATGTAGCTCAAGCTAAAGCTGTTTGCAACAACTTCAAAAATAGACCTGACCACCTCGCAAACACAATTAAGGATAGTACTAGCCCTTACCCGTTTTGCAATGTGGTTTCCATGGCAATCATAGTGATAGCAATTACATGAATTGCTTAGAAAAGTTTCAATACTTCGTTGAGATGTCCGTACAATCATTGACCATTGCCGTCGTCGCATAGAAACAATAATAATAGCGGCGACGTTGCCATGGCAGTTGTCTAAAGTTGGTGTCCAATTCATCAGAAATTGTAAAAATAAAATCGCTTCCTAATAAGTTTTGATTTTAGTTCTGATATAAGTTGCTCAACGACGAAGGCATCTTTTGTATCACAGTTTTAAGTATGATGTTGAGAAATACATACATATATACATAGAATAAATAACACAAAGATGTATTTTTTGATCTAAAGTAATTAAAGAAGACTTAAAATTATGACATGAAAGCCAGAATAGCACGCACACTCTGCCCGAACTAACACTCTTCCGAGACAAACACATTCAAGTATAAGTTTCTCAAGGCATGCAAGCTAGGCTATCTTCTGGGTCACGCTCACAAATTTCAAATCACGTAAAAAGCGTCTAATTCTCTACCAACTACAAGGAAATTGGCATAGCGTGAAGAATCGAGAAATACACTCTCGCATTACAAGCCCTATATGTCATATCAGTCTTCCTCATCGTCTTACAACCCAAATTTCAGGTGGAGTAATTAAGAAAACCATTACGTAGTCGGTTTGTTTGTCCGTGTTCTCACTGATATGATTCGCATCTCCACAGCCTCCCAATTTGGTGGGACATTGTTTGTGAGCGGTCTTGGATAGCTTGGAGATACGCACAGCTGTGGTCGATCGTGGGCTGGGTAGTCTGCTTGATCGATCGATAATCTGCTCGAGTACTTTTTGCTCTGCCTTGCGGTGGGGCAGAGCAACGAGGACACGATCGATCGGTCAAGCAGACTACCCAGCCCTCGAGCGCCTGTGAATTACGAATAGCAAACTCAACTACTTTTTGGGGGTGAGTTATATTAAGCTCTCTTTCGATAGGCATGCGAAGTTTCGCACTGACTCTATGCAATGATTAAAAAAATTGTAAACAATGTATGTGCATGACAATCAATCAAGATTCAGATTTTGTTTTGAAGCCTGAGTTTTTCAAAAACCTAAGATTCAGCAGTTTAAAATTCCTACAACGCATTTCGGTTTAAGCAATTTAGGGAGCCTCCATTTATTTATGAAGGGGAGGGCCAAGGAGTTTGGAGGTCACATTTTACAAACTTGCCCTAAGGGGGAGTGTCGGGTCATATTTTCTAAGTTTGATGGATGCAAATGTCTGAACGAGTTACGTAAAGAAATTCCCAACAATCCCATAAGAATTGCTATTGCGGTCACTGTAATTCGCATAGGCCTGTCAAAAAGTGCGTAGGTTGTACTAACTGTGAATGGTGTATCAATAGCAGCAAACAAAGGACATATACAGCACCTACTTATGCAAACCACTTTTAATAACAGAATAATAGATATCTCTCTCTCTAGTGAGCACTAGCCTCACGTTTTACAAAAACGACGTGTTCTATATCATGTCCCTTAATAAAGCTTTGAAATACAAATGTATATGAATATAGTGCTTTACAAAAAACAAGATGCCGTATACTGTACAATAGCAATCAGTTCAGTTCACAAAAAAACGAAACATGACTCATTCTTATAAAAAAACTAAACACAAAAAAACAAAGATATGAACGATATGTTGAGTTGCTCTCCCTTTATTGCATTGTTCCATGTATCGTCTGCAGTGTCTGGTTCGAATCCTTGAGATGTGGTGGAATACCAAGTATTTAACACATCCTGTATTTGTACAGTCAGCATTGTTATTGGTGAAAATTGAATTCGAGTCAGGACTAGAATTCATTTATCAACAATAACAATATACTAACATGCTGTAGTGACAGGAAACAACATTTGATACACAGAACAAGAAAAATATGACCCAAAAATACCGTATTGTAACATGACAGAGTCATCAGTTCTATCAAAGTTATAGACACATTTCAAACTTTTGAGTTTGGAGGAGGATGGAGGGGAGGATCATATTTTATAAACGAGCGCCATTTTACATGATGCGCCACCCTACCCACCGCGCTCATAGTAACTGAAGGTTTCTCTATCATGTTAAGGTGAAGCTCAAATTTCACAATCTTTCGTTTTAGCTGGTTAGGGGAGGGGATGACATTGCGGTCAAACGCAGTGGGTTTCTTTGCCACGTGGGCGTTCTGATAATCTCAACCCCTGACAGGTTTCCAAATTTATGAAATGTGTTTTTCCTACGTAATACAGGAAAGTGAAATCAGCAAGAAATACGACCCAGTAGTCTTTAAAGGGATATAGTCGGCGGAACTGCGCTCAAAGGTCGCATGGGACTTATACGATCAATGTAAACACTGCATATGGTGATTGATGACAGTTAAAACATGTCTGTCATAATCTACATCGTATAATTTAAATGTTGCCGCTATGATGATGAGGTGCATCTAGACATCGTGCACGAAATACATTGTTAATTTGTAAACAGAAAATTCGCACAGGCGCAGTTCCGACGACGATTCCCCTTTAACAACCTAGCTATGAATGTATTGGAATATCTTTAATTTTTGTTAATTGCGTGGTGACAATCTTCTAATTAGGAGATATTCCGATCTTGTTTTCTAGTTCTCCTGCATTTCTCAAAAAGCAATTTTGATTCAAAGATAGTACAACAGGGGTATATTTAACTTTTCAGAATCCAAGGCTCAGCTGCCCTTGGATTGCCATCCATTGGACTTTCATAATATCGTACACTTACAATTACTTCAATAAGCCAAAAAAATACATATTTATGTCGAACACAGATGTAAACCATCTCGCAGATGACGCATTATAATGATCAAATCGCAGTAAAAAAACACGAACGAAACGCAATTTAAAGTAGCATGCGCCTCGGAATTGTTTGTTCAAGCTTTCCGTAAGAGAACTTTAAACCACGGCCCCTCTATATAGAGGGACTGTGTTTAAACCATTCCCTTTCGAATTCAGGAATAACAACTGGCAGTCACTGTGCAAATTTGACACCAGAGAAAGATATTACCCACACTTGAAATTCAAAATGGCGGCCATACATTGTGGTAACTCTATGGGGAAAATTGAATTTTCGATTTTCACGCAAATAAGCCAGTGATAACTTTATTAACTCCATGAGCTTCAAAGTGAGCCCCCACAAGTGGTAGACTGAACAAGTCTTTGTAAGAGTGTGAGAGTCAGAAAACCTGTCTTCGAGGCGCATTCTACCTTAGTACAACCTTGATATTCTCTACTTCAGTTCCCAATACCGTTTTATCAGGATTAGCTTTCATTCTCTCTCTCTCTCTCTCTCTCTCTCTCTCTCTCTCTCTCTCTCTCTCTCTCTCTCTCTCTCTCTCTCTCTCTCTCTCTCTCTCGTGCTCAAATACTATAAACATACGTACTTACAAAGAGAGTACAAAAGATTTCGGTAATATATATCTTTCGGTAGCACCACTTTCTTTGGACATTCTCTCTTGTAAAGTGAATATGTGTACTTTATTAAATATTAAGGAACCATTGTCACAGCTCTGGGCATGCGAGACTTCATCGTTTGTAACAGTAACTTGCTTCGAATCTGCGTATCATTCGTTGGCTGTAATGCTACGTATCTTCGATTTGAGTGAGGTGTTAGTGGCACTTACGTCATGCTATGTCCCCCACTGTTCTACTTCTTGTCTGGTATAAACTGATCGTTGTTCTTAGGAAATCGATCGAAACGGTAGTATCAACGACTCAAACAATAATTCTGAGTCGTTGATAGTAACGTTCCAGTACAACAGGCACTCTGGGGAAAAACAGACTGGCCAACTAGTCCCCGGGCTATTCTCGGGCGCACGCGTGGAAAGTATGGGTTTCACGTTCACCTTACCATCTAAGCGACAATCAGCTAACGTATATTGCCTCAGTTTGGCAATCACCTCACAGCTAACGCGACAATCTGTTGAAGTTTACTTCAATTTACTCAGTTTTGAGATTTATAAGCCCACAGACTTGAGGCAAGTCTAGAAAAAAAAACAAAAAAAAAAAAACATGCGCAGAGCTGGGACTGTGGTCATTTGGGTAATCTGAGAGTATATCGCTATGAAACTGTGAATTAGTATATTGATGAAATAACTCTCACAAGAGGTAAAAATGACATCAGGCACTTGACGGAAAAAAACAAGTTATTGAACAGAATGTCGTTGAAAATACGGTTGTTTGACTGGGACATAATTACAGATATATCTTACTTGTTAATAATAGGTGTATAACGAAATATCACTGTCCGAATGGAAAGGGAATTTTGAAATAGAACACTAATAAAAACAGGGGGTTTTTTTATTTTTTAGAACAAGGAATCTGAAAATTTTTCCATTCTTTCTCTAGCAATGCGTACGTTTCTTCGAGAAACTCCCCTACAAATAACAACTAATCAACTGTCTTTATAAACTACGGTTGATCACAAAAGCTCAGTGCGGTATCACATCTGTACAAGTACTTGAGAGATATCTTTATGTTCCATACACAACAAAATAAAGGCCAAAATAACAAAAAACTGCGTGTGATTCCTTAAAAATGGCTTTGGGAAAAAGAGTCGGCCCTTCTGACATCTTTTTTTGGTTTTTTTTTATTATCCATGTGGTGCAACCGATCAAAAACAGCGAACTTTAAATCCCTGCGCTGTTTTAAAACAGGCGGAGAAACATTTAGGGTTTTAGATGGAGAAGGTCAGGTTACGGGAAAAACACATATTTTTTATTTGGCCTAATCATGGTTGTACCTTGTTTACAAAAGTAGCAGTCCCATGATTGAAAGGCTTTGCCGACACAGACTACAAACAAGTATTTCGTTGACTGGAATCGCAGATGTACACTGCAGGCAGTATCTTAGGCTTGTCTGCTAGTTTGGAAATAGTCATGCATTTCGACCCCAAAGTATACTTCATAAATACATTGGTTGTTCACGTTGCAGGCACTAGCTTGGTACAAAATTGAGCCCATTATGGACGCGTTGATACGAAAGGGCCCTCAAATTGCAATGTGCGCAGATGTCGACGGTATATACTCAATTGAAATCTGCCCTTCGGGACGAAGAACCATGTGTCCTAGCTCTTTTGCGACGGAAGGACAAATGGCAGTCCCATCTGTATATAATTGCCACTTCAAAATGCTCTTTCCTCTTCACAACCCTTTGAGCTGTTTGGAAAGCTTCTGTTCGTCATTCAGTCATTTTCTTCGGTATGATGGACAGCTTTGGCATTTTAATCTACCGCAACAAGGTTGTATATACAATGCACTTGATTGTCACAACCTTCGCCTCCATGGACAGAAAAAATAAATTCTGAAAAACTAGTGATCGTTTACGGGTTCATGTGAAAACGTTACAGCTCTTCTGCGTGACTTTATCCCCCCCCCCCCATTTATAATAGTTAGCCCCCGTGTAAGAGCATACACATCTGAAATGCTCTAGAATACGGCATAGCCTTGCAATATTGCTGGTAAGTGTTCA